>NC_138126.1:22711798-23257950 GCF_964188305.1 Podarcis bocagei | reverse complement strand
AGCACGGAACAGATTTTACTTCTGCTCCTTTGTTGTCTAGTAGATGTGTTGGAACATTCATCATCATCATCATCCTCAATATTATCAAATACGTCCAGCTGTGAGGCGTGAAGGCCGCTCCGGCAAGGCCCTTTCTAACTGGCCTAGGGGGCAGGGCCCACACTCACCCAGACCTACTAAGAGGCTCCTCATGAGGTCAGAAGAGCATCACCCGACTATTGTTTTATTGATTTATTGATTTAATATGTGGTACATCCCTTTGAGGTTTTTATTTAAAATATAAAGAGGTATAGAAATTGAAAATACATACATCCATACTGTCCATGAAAGCATTTCAGCATCTTCAGATGGTGAGTGCTAGGAAGTTTTCACATTTGAACTGCAACAACATTTGGTAACAATTAAAATAATGGTTTGGGAGCCAGATTCCCTCAGGGTGGAGCTGGTGGAGCATTTCTCCATGGAGAGTAGAAATGCTGGATTGGAGATGGGCCAGGTGAGAAATACTGGTTCTGGTCTGAATGTTTCAGAATCAAAAGGCAGATATATATTTCCTGCCTCTGGAAATAGGGAGTCAGTGGAGCTAAGCAAACATTTCGCTGTAAATGTACGTTGGGAAATTTTCAGAGATATGCACGTTGCTTTATCAGGGAGCATGAATTGGTTTGTTTAGGTTTTGGAATTTTAAAAATCAAGCATGTCTAAAGGAAGCAAAGGCACATGTGATTCTGCAGCCATGAATATAGGTCATGGCATTCCTAACCCCTATTTTTGAATATAAAAAGATTCTGAACGTTTCTCATTAATTAAGAAGGCACTTCTCTTTTTCTTAAAGAATGGAAGGGAAATCATTTTTGCGGTAGAGGATGAATTGCCACCCCTTTGAAACTGGGGAGTTATAACAGTAGCAATTATTGTAAAAAATTAATTAACACAACAGAGGCCTCACAGTTTTTCAATGGAGCCTTGGAATTCATTTTCATTTTAAGAAACTAAACTTTTCTCCCTTCTTTCTGTTGTAAACAGAAGCGGTTGACACAGGTATGTAATTCTGAACATTTGTAGAAGTCATAGTTATTTTGTATTGCATGCAACTCTGTAGCCCCATGGAAATCAATGGACCTAAGTTAGTCATGGCCATTCATTTCAACAGATCTACTCTGAGTAGAACTAAAATGGCATGCAATGCCTTGCCACATGATGGTCCATCATGCTGATTCATGATAACACCAATTTACTTGTACTTAAGAACCTTGCAAGCTTATGGAAAATAGGAAAAATATCTTCAAACAGGAAAATGTATGTATTTATTTAGCGTATGCATATTCCTTTTAGTTATTTTTTCATCCTGCCATACCCTCCAGGAAAAGTCATAGGATTCAATAAAGAGAAACAGATATTTTTATAAACCAGATTTCATTTGAAAGTCAGGCTTGGCACTACACATGTTATTTATTCCCACATTCTCCCTGTGTGGCACTTTAAAATGTACATCCGATAAAACATTCTGCTGGAAACAATTTACTACAGGAGTCATGGTTTTGCAGCTGCAAAGCAACTGAGCTACAACAGCCTGGCATTGGTATTCTTTAGCTGTATCATTGACACCGGCTTAACACCTGCTATCCATGTCCTTTCATTTCAAACAGGAATATTTACGAACAGAGTATTCCATTCTCATGCTTAGGCTGAGTTTGGGAAGGATGGGGAGTTTTGTGTCTCTCTAAAGCATGATAAGCTTTGATAAATGACCTATTATTGTGCATTCATTTATTACATATTGAGTTTGTCCTTTCCTTCATACCCATTACAGCCTGCTGGATAGGTTAGAGTAAGGCAGGGGCTGCCAACCTGACGCCATCCAGATGTTGAAGCTATAGAACCCATCATCCCTGAGAACGGGCCAGAATCTCTAAACCTGCTCCAGATAAGCTGAGAAAGGGGTAGTGCTATGGATCTGGAGGGACAGGAACACGGTCCTTCCAGTGGTTGCATGTTAGAGATTTCCCTCCTATAGCAGTGAATCTGGATCCCAAGTGACCCATTTCCACTGAAAAAGAATTGAAATGGGCTTCACCCAAACAACAATGGAAAGTCCCAAGCCAAAGTCCCAGGTATTAGCGATATGAAAGAAGAAGTTGGGGCTAGATCAACCTCAAACACCCTATTTCCTTTCTCTTCTAAAAAACGAGGTTGGCTGGGTTTTTACGAATTATCCTACCATTTCCCAAGTATTTCTGCACCTTTTGCGGTGAGGGGAGGGGGACAGGGGTAGCGCAAAATACAGTAGTAAAATGCATGTCAAATTGCTCTTTTGGGGGGTTGCTTTTCATCATCTGGAATGGATTAATCCATTTTCCATTACTTTCTATGGGAAAGCACAGGTTGGTTTAAGTTCGCTTTGGTTTAAGACCAGACTTCTGGAACAGATTAAGGTTGTCAATCAAGGTACCACTGTAGTGAGAATCTGGATGCACCCAGAGAGATTTCTAACATATTGGGCAGTATCCAACATTGAAGCTCTGCCTGCAAAATGGACTTTCATGCATTCTGTAGAACTTCCTCTTCTTTCCAGGTGTCTCTTTGAACCCTCAAAATCTCAACTGGAGGGTTGGGAACCCCCAAACATATTTTGTGGACTCTTGGAGGAGAGAAGAGAAGTCTTGTTGCACAGACAGAACTAAGTGTGCGGAGCATTAGACACAATCCATTCTATAAAAACTGCTCTCTTTTTGTTGTTTATGTTATGTGTACAGTGGATTCAACCCTACAATTTGGCACACCACTTCTCACAAGTCTTCTGCTTAAGTCTTCAGGCAAGTGAAGGAGGAATGGGAGAAGGGAATATGTCATGGACCGTGTTCCTTCTGGTTGGACTTCAGCATCAAAGGTCACCTATGGTTTTCCTTGGTGTGATCCTCTTCATGTTCATCATAGCTCTGATAGGGAACAGCCTCCTTCTTTTTCTGATCAAGACAGACTCTGGTCTGCAGACCCCAATGTATTTTTTCCTCAGCCAACTAGCCTTCATGGACCTCTGCCAAGTTCTCACCATTGTTCCCAAAATGACGGTGGATTTTGTAACCCAGAGCTACAGCATTTCACTCTATGGATGTTTTGTACAGATTTCTGTCACAATGCTCGTAGGAGGGGCAGAGTGCTTCATCCTGGCGACCATGTCATATGACAGGTATGTGGCTATCTGCAGGCCGCTGCAATATCCGGTTCTCATGAGGAGCAAAATCTGCAACATCATGTCAGTTGCTGCCTGGTTTTGGTCCTCTGTGCAGGCCTTGATCTGTTCCCTTTATGTACTGTCTCTTCCCTACTGCAAGTCCAATGTGATCAGACACTACATGTGTGATTACCCAGCCCTTGTTCAGTTGTCCTGCTCTGACAATTTTGCATTTGATATAACAGAATACGTTGGTAGTTTTGTGATCTTTTTCATCCCCATCTCAATCATCCTGGCTTCCTACATAGCCATCCTACTTCAAGTTCTCAGAGCACGTTTCTCTGGAAGTAGCCACAAGGCCTTGGGGACCTGCTTGTCCCATCTGTGTGTGGTGGGGATCTTCTACGTTACGGCCATTTTGACGTACATGACACCTGCCGCTTCCTATTCAGCAGAAAGGGCCATGATAAACGCTGTGTTTTGTACCATTGTGCCTGCCATGATGAACCCCTTCATATACAGCCTGAGGAACCGGGACGTCTTGGCAGCACTGAGAAAGCTCTTTGCAAGATGCGCACTGTGTCAATGATTTCAGCAGGAAACAGAATGACAGGTACTCTCCCTTTGGAATTTATGCAAGGGCTGAAATTTAGCTGGAGGGAACTTAAGGTGAGAGATGCAAATTTTGTCTAAGGGCGCTTCAAATGGGTGTATTATTTTGGTTTTCATGCTACTCATGTGTGAAGAGTCTGCAAACCAAAATGGGACCTATTTGCAATACCTTAATGTACTGTTTGCATTATTAATCCCCCATCTGGAAGCACCCTAACTTTCATTATTGCTGTGTGATTGGTGACCATAGCAAAAAATGTTCCCCAATATTCATACTGTAGCTTTGTTTCTGAATGAATGTTACTTCCTTTGGTTTAATAATATATACTACAGCTTCAAGCAAGACAATGTGTCCCTGCTGGGGCTGAGCTCCTAAATGGAGATGATAATAACATAATGTTCAGGGATAACGTGTAATCTGAAGTGTTTTGAGTGCCCTAAAATGTTGTATGAATTCTAAGTATTATCATTCCCTGGTCTCACAAAAATATTTTTTTTACAATAAACTTCAGTGAAGGGGCCAGGCATATTCTGGGCTGCCAGCTCCAGCGATAGGAAAGTCTTCATTGTTCCTGGATCCCTTAAAAGTTAGGTGCCGTGCTATCATTTGAGAAGCCACCAGGCCTTAGGAAACCTGCTTGCCCAATTTGTGTGTCATGGTACTCTGCTATGGAGCATCTATTTTGGGATATATGGTGTTGATTACTATAGCACCTACAATGACAAATACTTTCATATATGTCTAGAGGAACTGGGATATGCTAGCAGGACTGAGAAAATTCTTTGTAAAATATCACATGGTATAAATGATTTTACAGGGCACCATGCAGAGAGAAGTCCTGGTCAAACCACATTGATTTTCCCTACCGTGACGTTTCTCCTACTTATTGAGGGACAGATTGCTATGGATTGACAGTGCACAGGCTCACATGATCACATTGTCATTCCGTTCTGACCAGTCAGCTCTGGTTCCTGTCTTGAACCAGACAGGTTGCAACATGTACAATAACCACCCATGATGATGATGATAATAATAATGATTTTATTATTTGTATGCCATCCTTTACAATCACATCTGCAAGTACGTCCCTCTTAGCTCTTCTGCTCTCATCCCAACATCAACAAATTCATGGAGGATTAGACTATCAGTGGCTTCCAGCCACAATGTTGTACCCCCAGTGCTGGAGGTCTCTGAATATCATCACTGGGAATCACAAGTGGGCTTAGAAGTACACAGGGGGTGTGCTGGGGGTGTCCAGGCATACCCTGATGTTAAAAAGGGTGTGGGTCAAGGGAAGCAGACAAAGAGAGATGCAGGCAGAAGAAATGGAATGGAATGGATCTGGAAAGGACTTGGAGCCTCTGCCTGTGTCTGTCTCTGGAAGTGGCAGCGGCAGTGGGAATGAGAGTGATTGGCTCCACTAGCTGCCCCTGCAGATCCATTCCAGCCTTTTTCTTCTGCCTGTGTCTGTTTCTGTCTCCATCCTCACTCCACTGGTCACCTTTCGTGGAGAGAGATCTGAAGGGGATAGGGGCTGCTTTTTTATGGTCTGTAAGCAAGGAAATAGGGATGTGGGTGGTGCTGTGGGTTAAACCACAGAGCCGAGGACTTGCCAATCAGAATGTCAGTGGTTTGCATCCCCACTACAGGGTGAGCTCCCGTTGCTCGGTCCCAGCTCCTGCCAATCTAGGAGTTTGAAAGCACATCAAAGTGCAAGTAGATAAATAGGTACCACTCTGGCGGGAAGGTAAACGGCGTTTCTGTGTGCTGCTCTGGTTCGCCAGAAGCGGCTTAGTCATGCTGGCCACATGATCTGGAAGCTGTACGCTGGCTCCCTCGGCCAATAAAGCGAGATGAGCGCCACAACCCCAGAGTCAGTCACGACTGGACCAAATGGTCAGGGGTCCCTTTACCTTTTAAGCAAGGAAGTGGAGAAGCCATTCCACCCTTGGACTTCCATAAGTGCCCTGCATCTGGTCAGCTTGGCATGAGTCTTTTTCTCTGCTGAAAAAACTCCTATTTTGGCTTCCTGACTGCTCTTGTGGTTTTTCCTCTTTACCTCTCGCTTGTCCCTATTTATTTGTTTGTCTTGTCATTCCCTGCCCCTTCTTCCTTTGCTGAAATCATTTTTTACAACATCCCTGGGTGCACACCCTAATGAAACGTGCTGTGCATGCCTATGCAAATGGGGAGAGTGCTGACTGCACAGGCACAGCTTTGGGGTTTCCCACAGGCATCTTATTGGGCACTGTAAGAGCAAGATGCTGGACCAGATGAACCACTGGCCTGACCCAGCAGGCTGCACATGTTCTGAATATTGGCAATGTGTTGCTCGTGATTGACAGGACCTTTGGAAGGCAGTTACAGTCTACTAGAGTCAATCAGAATCCATTATTGAGGGAACTGAGCAGTGACGGCTGTTGCCCATTCAGACTGTCTGGGAAGAAGGCAGGAGGGCAAACAGCCAGAGCCAATGACAGGCAGAGCAACCACTTCTAGTTTAGTTTTCATATGTTGTGCGGATGCCTGATGATCGTCTTCCAAAGCAACTACAGTGGTACCTCGGGTTAAGTACTTAATTCGTTCCGGAGGTCCGTTCTTAACCTGAAGCTGTTCTTAATCTGAAGCACCACTTTAGCTAATGGGGCCTCCTGCTGCTGCCGTGCCACTGCCATGCGATTTCTGTTCTCATCCTGAAGCAAATTTCTTAACCTGAGGTACTATTTCTGGGTAAGCGGAGTCTGTAACCTGAAGCGTATGTAACCTAAGGTATCACTGTACTCTATTCCGAACTTTAAAATGGAAAGCGTAATGCTGGTGGTCAACAAAAGAGGTTTAAAGACTCTCTCAAGGCAATTTTTTAAAAAAATGTAGTATGAACACCAACAATTGGGAAACGCTTGCCTGCAAGCGCTCCAATTGGAGAACAGCCTTTACCAAAGGCGTCATGGGCTTTGAAGACACACGAACTTAGGACACAAGGGTAGAAACGTGCTAAGAGGAAGGCACGCTTGGCAAATCCACACCATGATCATCTCCCACCCAGAAACCAGTGTCCCCACTGTGGAAGGACGTGTGGATCCAGAATTGGCCTCCACAGTCACTTACGGACTCATCGTTAAAACCGTGTTTATGAAAGACGATCTTACTCGGCTACGAGTGATCGCCAAAGAAGAAGAAGATTTCCTTCTAAGTTCTACAAGGGCAACACTGAGACATAAGGAACAGGTTGAGATTGGATGAGGGCAGACTGAGGTTGGAGGGGCAAGGCCCCATTCACACTAATGGACCACTCTTCACAATGGAAGTGAGGCTAGATATAGTAGGCTGAGAGATACGGATTTAAAGCTAGGCTAAATTGTGAATTTGTAGTGATGCGCTGGGTGAAAGACTGAGATAAACCATGTCGCCTCTTTTTGAAAGATGCTGTAATCTGGGGACAAGACACTCACTGGAGTTTCCTCTTGACTCCAGTTGGCCAGTGGGCACCTTCTTCCTACCTCCCAATGTATTCTTCCAAGTGACATTCTGTGGAATAGTGGTAGTGGAATGGTACCACCCCCATATTGAGACCTTGCTCAATAATTTCCCCGCTCCACTGCCAAATGTACCTTGGAATAGGGAACTGGGGTGAGGGAGAAATCATGACCTGTGTGCCTCCCCCCAAAAAAATCACTGGAATCACTGAAATCCCCCAACCCAATTTTGTAGCCTCCCAGACCAAGGCATAGAATTTTAAGAGCTTTATTCTCAATATATGCATTGCAGGGAGTTGGACTAGATGTCCCTCAGGATCCCTTCCAACTTTAGAATTCTATGATTGATCTATTACAGGGACTTCTAGTTAATAGGAGGACCTTTTTATTGTCCAGTTTCTCAATAATTATTTACAATGTGTGTGTTTTTTTGAAAAATAAATATACTAAATGTTTCTGTTGTTTCTGTCTTGTTGCAGTACTGCATTACCTCTTTCTATTTTTTTGTAATTTACATTTTAATACTTTCTTGTCATCAAATAAATTTAGTTTTAAACCACTTAGCAGTTTCAGCAGCCTTCTGTCACTTCTGCCTGTCTCCTTCTTATTGGTGGAAGATAATTCTGATTCAGTTCTCCCAAATTCATGCTTTCCTAAGCAGCACACAAACAAATATACACCCAGCTTTCAAATTTTGCAGTTGTCCAGACTTTACAATACAGTTCTCCAGCCCAAAAAAATGTTAAAAAATGTTAAAAAATGCATTTGATAAGGTAAGGTGTGCATGAACATGCTTATATTGTAGAAAGTAGCACATAGAAATGCATCACAATACGGGAAACTGCTCTGCAAACTGTTGCATACAGCAACAGGAGGATTAGGAGAAATTCAGATTGGAATGCTAATGAATTTTAACAAGACCTTTTAAAAAGCCACCCAGTTGTAAACTGATGTGGAAATGTGGAGAGCTGAACTTAAAACTGGAAAAATGAGAAACTGAGTTAAACTGAAATGAACAAATTCATCTATGCCTAGTTAGTTATTTTCAGTTATGTTTAAGAGTTCTGCTGGTTCTGAGGATAACATCATGGATAGTTTCTTTTTTCCTATCCAATTATTTACACAATATGCATTTTGCACAAAGTCTCCTCAAAGCTGCAAGAACATCGCGGTTCCTCAGGCTGTATATGAAAGGGTTCAACATAGCAGGGACAATGGTAGTAAACACTGAGTTAATCATGGATTTTTCCGCTGTATAGGGGGTCATGTACGTAAACATGGCCATTGAATAGAATATTCCAACCACACACAAATGGGACAAGCAGGTGCCCAGAGCCTTGTGGCTACTTCCTGAGGAGCGTGCTCTGAGGACTTGAAGTAGGATGGCTATGTAGGAAGCCAGGATGACTGAGATGGGGATGAGAAGGACCATGAAATTACCAAAGTATGTTGATCTCACAAATGCAGAATTGTCAGAGCAGGACAATTGTATAAGCGCTGGGTAATCACACAGGTAATGGTTAATCACATTGGACTTGCAGTAGGGAAGAGGCAGCACATAGAGGGAACAGCTCAGAGCCTGGAACGCAGACCAAAACCAGGCAGCGACTGACATGATGTTGCAGATTTTGCTCCTCATGAGGACCGGATATTGCAGCGGCCTGCAGATAGCCACGTACCTGTCATATGACATGGTCGCCAGGATGAGGCACTCTGCCCCTCCCAAGAGCAGCGTGACAGAAATCTGGGTGATGCATCCAGAAAGCGAAATGGTGTAGCTGTGGGTTACAAAATCCACCGTCATTTTGGGAACTATGGAGAGAACTTGGCAGAGGTCCATGAAGGCTAGTTGGCTGAGGAAAAAATACATTGGGGTCTGCAGACCAGAGCTCATTTTAATTAAGAACAGGAGGAGGCTGTTTCCAAGGAGGGCGATAAGGGACATGAAGAGGATGGCACCAAGGAAAAGGGTGGGTGACTTTTGATGCTGAAGTCCAACAAGAAGAAACTCCGTCCACGATGTTTTATTCTCACCCCCCATTCCTTCTTCATTTGTCTGGATTTTAGCTGAATAAGATACAAGGAGAGAAAAGCTGGGGATAGAAGTCACATAGTACTTTGAGAGAATTGTAAGTAAACAGCCATTAATATTGTAACTGGGGTGGGTGGGAACCCAGGATTTCTAAATAAATTATGCCATCTTATGTTATCAGTGTTTTTTTGTAGGTAGGCTACATGACCCAATTGGATGTGTGTGAGATTCATGATATACAAGCAAAGAGGCCTTTTAAAAGAGCTGAAACCCTCCTGTATGTAGCCAATTAATCCAGCTCTGGTTCCCTCTTTCAAGAAGCTTATCATTAATATATTCCCCTTTTTTATTTTATTAGTTATCATTTTATCATTTTAGATTTCTGCCTTAACCAACATAAAAGATACCTTATTAACAATAAATCAAATGCAAAGTGGATAGAAGGGGCAGGGAAAGCCATGAATGATATATGAGATTAAAAGATGCTAATTTTCACAGATAAAATAATTTAAAATAAAAGGGCTTTCCATGCAACACCAGTTGCTAGATCAGAGAGGAGAACCACATCACAGTGCCCAGATGGGATACAGGATTATTATTTTTTTCAAATAAAGAATGGATTTCCCATTAACTTCTGAGTAAACTGTGGGTGTTTATGGCGTGAAAGCTACTGTGAAAGATTCGCCCAGCACACTTCCAACCACATGTTTAGCAGAGTTGAAATACAGTCTGTTAGTGAAGCGTGAGGAAATCGGCCCTGAGTCTTGATTGATGAGCAACACACGATTGTTCGAAAAGACCCTGATGTTAGGAAAGATGGAGGGCACAAGGAGAAGGGGACGACAGAGGATGAGATGGTTGGACAGTGTTCTCGAAGCTACCACAGCATGAGTTTGACCAAACTGCGGGAGGCAGTGGAAGACAGGAGTGCCTGGCGTGCTCTGGTCCATGGGGTCACGAAGAGTCGGACACGACTAAACAACTAAACAACAACAAGCATAGCGATTGCTATTTACAGAGACTGCTGTGGATCCCCACAGCAGCAGATCTGCTTGCATCTTTTCAGTAGATTAAAACTGAAACTCTCTCTCAGTCACTCTCACATAACACACTGTGCATGTCCATGATGTCACTGTCTTATATTTGCACCAGTGCAAACAATCCAGCTTCACAGCCAGAGTTTCATCTTACATGCAGAAACTCTTGAAGACAGTTTTCTGAAAATGAATGACTAATACCCCCGACATAAACATGACTCCCAAATGGAGTATATGTGTAGCTGTCACACCAACAACTGGGAAACACTGACCTGTGAGTGCTCCAATTGGAGAACAGCCTTTACCAAATGTGCCATGGGCTTTGAAGACACTCAAATTCGGGACAAAAGGGAGAAACGTGCTAAGAGGAAGGCACGCTTGGCAAATCCACACCGTGATCAACTCCCGCCCTGTCCCCACTGTGGAAGGACGTGTGGATCCAGAATTGGCCTCCACAGTCACTTATGGACTCACTGTTAAAACTGTGTATCTGAAGAAGTGTGCATGCACACGAAAGCTTATACCAAGAACTAACTTAGTTGGTCTTTAAGGTGCTACAGGAAGGAATTTTTTTATTTGGACTATGGCAGACCAACACGGCTACCCATCTGTAACTGTTAAAACTGTGTTCATGGAAGACAACCTTACTCAGCTATGACTGATTTCTCCCTTGCGTCCTAAGTTCTAGTGTCTTATGGTGTCACTCACAGACAGACAGACACACAGACACATTATCAGTATAGTTTTTCCTTTGGTCTCTCTTTGCCTGTTTAAGATTCTCTTGCAAAGGATTTTCTTTATGAAAATTTGTGTTGTCACCAAAGAACAATACAAAACAGAAAAGAAAAGAAGAATTAGATTGCAATGACAATGAGAAGAGTCACATACCTGAGTCTAACGCATGTGTTTGCAACAGCAAGCAGAAAGACAGCTTATGTTTTAAAAGAAGCTGGTATATAAGTCCTCTGCTGTAAATTATCAGTGCTCCATCCACTGATTTAATTAAATCTTGCTCATCTCTTCCATAGTACTCCCCTAAGCTAATTGACCACAACTCAGTTTAAAGGGTTGCCACGTTTTTCCTGTTGTAGGCAAAAAATGATTTGCAGTACATTCTTTGAAAGAGTTGTTAATCTGAATTAATGACTTACTTTGCCTACATTTTGAAAAGTGGAAATATTTTTATAACTTCAAAAGGAAGGGGGGAATCACAATCAATATTTAGTGCCTTAGGGTAGTAAAGTGTTTTCTTGATTGCTTTCCACACATTAAAATATTCAGAATCATAAAGACTGAATTCCTTGTTTTGCGGTCAGTTGCAAAAACAATTCAGACTCTCTGAACTATTGAAAAATAGTCTCTCTTATATAGCGACATTTTAAAAATCTATATCTGCTGCATCACAACCAGCATTTTCACCAACAGTATTTAAAATCTTCATGAAGAAATGATCACTCTCCTATACCTTTGGGAATTTTGGCCCCATGACTTCAATTAAGGCACACTGGAAGCTACAACTCAAACTTCAAACATACTTTCAAAGCACATTTTCCTTATGGAAATTCTTGTCCATTCCCACCCACCAACTCCCCCCCCCTCCAATTTGCTAGATGAAAGGAATGCAAACCACAAACCCACCAAAACTCTAAAGAAATTCTAAAGTGCACAGTAAAAGGTAAAGGTAAAGGTCCAGTCGTGGCCGACTCTGGGGTTGCGGCGCTCATCTCGCTTTATTGGCCGAGGGAGCCGGCGTACAGCTTCTGGGTCATGTGGCCAGCATGAGTAAGCCGCTTCTGGCGAACCAGAGCAGTGCACGGAAACGCTGTTTACCTTCCCACCGGAGTGGTACCTATTTATCTACTTGCACTTTGACATGCTTTCGAACTGCTAAGTTGGCAGGAGCAGGGACCAAGCAGCAGGAGCTCACCCCGTCTCGTGGGGATTTGAACCGCCAGCCTTCTGATTGGCAAGTCCTAGGTTCTGTGGTTTAACCCACAGCGCCACCCACGTCCCTTAAAGTGCACAGAGAGTGAGGCCAAAAAAAAAGGAAGCCCCTTTCACAGGGGAAGAGAACTTTGAAGTAACATTCATTATGGTCTTTCTCCACATCTCAGTCATGACAGTGATTGTTAGAACTTCTTCTAACATATGATAGTGATTATTGTAACTTCTGCATCTCTTCTGGTAATTCTTTACATTTTAGGGGCCAGCAGGAAATGTCAACAAATTCTGACATTCGACCAGCTGAATACCTTTGAGAGATGGTCAAATTTCAATATTATGTCCATATTTTAGCACTAAATATGCAACAAGTCCAAAACAGGTCTTGAGAAATCTACTCATGTAGTTCCTGACCAGTGGCCTACAAACATCTTATGAATGCCAGTAACTTGGTAATTGTTGCTATGTCGACATTCACTAAGTTACTGGTATTAATCTTATAAATAGAAGTTCTCAAGAAAAAGAAATGTCAGGCTATTTTTAAAGATAATTGCCGTTTATTATTGCCTAAGGGAACACACACACACACACACACACACACACACACACACACACCATCTCTACCAGCAAGCATTCAAAATGCTCTGTGATTGCCTTCACATCACATACACATAGAGAGCGATCCAACACTTTGGGGGAGTATGAGTGTATCTCACAAGTACAGTGGTATCTCTGTTCTAGAACGTCTCGAACCTGAACGCTGAAAACCCGAAAGTAAATGCTTCCGTTTTCAAACGCGCCTCGCTATTGTCTCATTGAGGCAAGAGTTACTGGGATTACTAGGCCTGCACTGTTTAGTTGTTTTGAATAAAACGTTAACGTCACTGACGCCATGTTTTTATTGTTGACCTACACTTGACTCTAGCTTCTGACACAGGGTCTGAACTGTGTCAAGCGGCAAAGACAGACCAGGAATGAGGCCTTGGCGTCGTAAGGTATCCAGCGCGTGGTAGCTATGAAAAAAGGTTAATTCCATGCCTGGGATCATTAGGAAAGGAACTGAAAATAAAATTAAAGATACCATAATACCATGATAGAAATTTATGGTGCGATCACATTTGGAACACTGTATACAGTTCTCATTGCCTCACTTCAAAAAGTACTGTACTTTTCCGTCTATAAGACGCCTCTGTGTATAAGACTACCCCTATTTTGGGGGACTCAGATTTAAGAAAATGGGGGGGGGGGAGATGCCACAGAGTTGTTGAGCTTTTTTGTGGAGAATTGTCCAGAGTTGTGGAGCTTTTGCACGTGTCACAAAATCCACATCCCGTCTGTCACATCGCCGGCAGAAGCTGCCAATCGCCCGCCCAACTGCCAGAGCATCAGCCAATCAACACCACCCACTGACAAAGCAACCAATAACAATATACCAATATACCACAAAGCAATATAGCTGTTGACAGCTGCGGCAGCAACCAATCAAACGTCCACCCTATGGACCACCCATCATAGCTGTCAACTTTTTCCTTTTCTTACGAGGAATCCTATTCGGAATAAGGGAATTTCCCTTTAAAAAAGGGAAACGTTGACAGCTATGCCACCCATGTATAAGACGACCCCTACTTTTTAGCATGTTTTTAAAAGAAAAAACCATAGTCTCATACACGGAAAAGTACAGTATATTTAGAGTTTGGACTCTGCCTTGGGGATAGACCTCATTCCTTGAATGCCAGGCCATGGCTGAGAGCAGAGCTATGCCAAAGCTCAAACTCTCTTGTGTGAGTTCAAACAGGGACAAGTGCTTGGAGCAGGAATAGCCAGCAGTGAGGGGAGGCACTGCAGGCTCGGCCTCCCAGGAGCAGCATCACTGCCATGTACCACCAGGATGGTTAGTAGGGTGGGACAGGGCGGTGGGAAGATTGTGACAGCTTGGGCACGCCAGATTGGCTCTTCCACTTCACTCAAACTGCCCTGCTCTCAGCACTGCCATTCATCACCCCATCACTTTCCTCATAAGTAGCAGGGGTGCTGCTACAGGGTTGCAGAACTATCTCTCACCACCAACTGCGCCTGTCTTGCAGCAATGCTGCTCTTTGTTTAAGAAGCCTTTCTCTGGATTGTGACTCAGACATTTGATGGGATACATTAGGTCTGAGCACTGGGTCCAGCCAAAGCCAAAACCAAATAAGGCAGATCTGGACTTTGGCAGAGTCAAGCAGAAACAGCTCTGGGTTGGGCTGTCCAGAGCAATCCGGCACATTCAGGGAGCAGGGAATTGGGTGGGGAGGGAGGGAAGGAAAGCAGCCTCAGTGTGTTCCCCATAAAAGCATTTGGATACTTTTTCTTTCCAATCAAAAGATTAAAATATGTTTGGACAAACTTGCTATTGTCATTATTTTCTTCCAGCAAATCTTCCAAGTCATCCCACTTGGCATCTGTGTTGAATCTGAAATTGTTTTTATGTATGTAATGGGTTTTTTTAAAGAGATTTTTATATGTGCAATTATTTAGCTCTTTGTACATGTGAAATGGGTATATGAATGTATTTATTGTTTTGTAAAATAGCACTGAGATCCCTTATAGAAAGCAAATCACAGTAGTAGTAGTAGTGGTAGTAGTAGTAGTAGTAGCATTGTATGTAAGTTTCTAATATATTTTTTTCTTGTCCAACTATTTACACAATATGCATTTTTCCAAAAGTCTCCTCAGAGCTGCTAAAACGTCTCGGTTCCTCAGGCTGTATATGAATGGGTTGAGCATGGCTGGGACAATGGTAATGAACACTGAGTTGATCATAGCCTTTTCTGCTGAATAGGAAGATACGGGTGTCATGTATGTTAAAATGGCCGAACCATAGAAGATCCCCACCACACACAAGTGGGACAAGCAGGTCCCCAGGGCCTTGTGGCTACTTCCGGAGGAGCGGGACCTCAGAACCTGAAGGAGGATGGCTGTGTAGGAAGCCAGGATGATTGAGATGGGGATTAGGAATACTAGGAATGTTCCAAGGTATATTGATTTTTCAAATGCAGAATTGTCGGAGCAAGAAAGCTTTAAAAGCGCTGTATAATCACAACCGATGTGTCTAATCACGTTGGACTTGCAGTAGGGAAGAGGCAGCACGTAGAGGGAACAGTTCAGGGCCTGCACACAAGACCAGAACCAGGAAGCGACTGACATGATGTTGCAGATTTTGCTCCTCATGAGGACCGGATATTGCAGCGGCCTACAGATAGCCACGTACCTGTCATAGGACATGGTTGCCAGGGTGAGGCACTCTGCTCCTCCCATGACCAGTGTGACAAAAATCTGGACGGCACATCCGTAGAGTGAAATGGTGTAGCTGTGGGTTGCGAAATCCAGTGTCATTTTGGGAACGATGGAGAGAACTTGGCAGAGGTCCATGAAGGCTAGTTGGCTGAGGAAAAAGTACATTGGGGTCTGCAGACCAGAGCTCATTTTAATTAAGAACAGGAGGAGGCTGTTTCCAAGGAGAGCGATAAGGGACATGAAGAGGATAACACCAAGGAAAAGGGTGGGTGACTTTTGATGCTGAAGTCCAACAAGAAGAAACTCCGTCCACAATGTTTTATTCTCATCTCCCATTCCTTCTTCATTTGTCTGGATTTCAGCTGAGTAAGATACAAGGAGAGAATATGTGGGGAATGGAAGTCACACTTCCCTGTGAAAAAAATTAGGTAAAGCACCCTTAATATTATAACTGTGGAGTGGCAACATTTAAAAATAAAACATGCCATCTTCAGTTACAAGTGGTTTTTGAGGGTAAGCTACGCAGCTAAAACCATCCTGTTGGAGAAATGGAGGAAACCTGGAAAGAGAGGAAATAGATCCAGCCCAGGCTACCCCTTTCAAAGAGTTTTCCACCATAATGTTACATGCTATTTTTATTTTATTTTATTAGTTATCAGTTTTTGTTTCGATAATTTTTTGCTGTTAAAATTTTATAACACAAATAGAACAATGGAACATTGCAGTATGAACGAACCATACAGAAAATCTTAATGAGAAAAGATGGAAAGAGATAAATAAATAGAAGAAAAAAGGGTGCAAAACACATCGTTCTCAAATCTCCACTTCTTATGTTGAAGAAATACAAGCACAAAAAAACGAGTATAAAAAGTCAATGGGGGGGGGAATAGTTTGTCTGTTTTATCTTACCATATTGTGACCTCCCACAATGGCTTAGCCAACATAAAAACATGTGAGGAAGTCCAGTATTGTGACACAGCTTTGAGTCCTGGGTAGTCTCGGCAGCCTTGTAACCACCCAGAAGTAGCCATTTGGCTTTGTGATGGGCTTCTTGTGGAGCTCTTCACAGCACTTATTAGCAGCTAGGAGCTGGAGAAAATTGGTCATTTGGGTTTTGATGGTCTGACCTATTCACCATTCCCAAAATATAGCCATTGTGTGTGGTGGCTCAAGGATCAGGAAGAATGATGACCAAGAGCAGATCCTGCCATTATTATTTTTTTAGCTTGACAGACTTCTTTAGCCTTATAGCTGTATCTTCCCAATCATTTGTGCACTGCAACTTTCCCCCTTCCCCTTAGCTCTTTCTAAAAGTAAGTTGCTCGTCTTCACTTGACAACATGGCCAGAGGGGAGACACAGGAAAGAAGTGAGTAAGAGAAAGGCTCCCCGGGTGTCTTTGTGTCCCAAAACTCAAAGGTAACTCCCCAGCTAACTAACGCTTTCGGTGAGCAATTTGCAATGGTGCCAAAGTTTGAAATGGCCAATTTGCATAGATGCCAACAGCGTGAGTTGCCAGATTGAACTATGTTGTTGTTTAGTCGTGTCTGACTCTTCGTGATCCCATGGACCAGAGCACGCCAGGCACTCATGCTGGTAGCTTCGAGAACACTGTCCAACCATCTCATCCTCTGTCGTCCCCTTCTCCTTGTGCCCTCCATTTTTCCCAACATCAGGGTCTTTTCCATGGAGTCATCTCTTCTCATGAGGTGGCCAAAGTATTGGAGCCTCAGCTTCAGGATCTGTCCTTCCAGTGAGCACTCAGGGCTGCTTTCCTTCAGAATGGAGAGGTTTGATCTTCTTGCAGTCCATGGGACTCTCAAGAGTCTCCTCCAGCACCATAATTCAAAAGCATCAATTCTTCGGTGATCAGCCTTCTTTATGGTCCAGCTCTCGTGCAAATCTTCTGGAAGACGGAGGGTTACCAAATGGCAACAAACAAAAGACTACTTGCTACCTCTCAGCATTGCCTAATGCCCAGGGTTGTTGTGAACAAGACATGGAATTGAGTGGACGTTTGTATTATCATTTGCCACTATTACACCGGACACTAAAGCGGGTATCAGTGGTGCTATTTTTCTAGAAAAAGAGGTGCTGGAACTCACAACGAACACCTCCCTTGTTTTCTTACAAATGACAATGGCACCCACCTTATTGGTGCTGGAACTGATTTCCGGTGAGTTCTGGCTGAAAAGAAAAAAGCCCTGGATATCTCACCCATAGTGCCCTGAGTTCATTGGAGAAATGGTGGACCTTTTTTTTTTTTTTAAGTAACATTCACATTACTTCAAAGGCTCTGATAAGCACACAGAGGGAACTATATATTCTGCCCAAAGTCAGTGTAGAATATGCCATAGAATTCTGTGTTTGTGTAGATTTCTGTTCTCTGTTGAGATACATTTCTGTTTCTGGGATCTTTTTCTCACCTTGTATTTTGTAATTTGTAAACATAGGCATGCAACCATCTACAGTGGTACCTTGGGTTAAGTACTTAATTCGTTCCGGAGGTCCGTTCTTAATCTGAAACTGTTCTTAACCTGAAGCACCACTTTAGGCTAATGGGGCCTCCTGCTGCCGCTGTGCCGCTGGAGCATGATTTCTGTTCTCATCCTGAAGCAAAGTTCTTAACCTGAAGCAATTTTTCTGGGTTAGCAGAGTCTGTAACCTGAAGCGTATGTAACCTGAAGCGTATGTAACCTGAGGTACCACTGTAATTGATACTGAAGCAAGAAAGATCCTTCGCCTCAAACAACAACCCAAACAGATTTGCTCTTCTCAGCACCAGAATTAGGTTCACAATTTCAGGTGTGCTGGTTACACACACACACACACACACACACACACACACACTTGTGTTTCCCCCCTTTGGATTGTGATTGCCTATCCCACATTCACTTGCAAAGGATTTTGTGTATGAAAATTGATGTTATCATCATCAGATATGCCAACCACAAAAATTTGTGTTGAAAATGCAACCTATATAAATATTAAGAATCACATACCTGTGTTTAATGCATGTCTTTCTGCCAGCAAGTAGAAAACCGATGTGATTTTTTAGAAGCTGTTGGCCTTTAGATGTTCTGCTGTAAACCTTCAGTGCTCCAACCATTCATTTAATTAAATCTTGCTCATGTCCTCCACCATAAACTATTGACCATAATTCAGTTTAAAAGTGTTACAGCCTTTTTCTTGTTGCAATCAAAAAATGATTTACAGTACATTCTTTAGAACAGTGTTGTTACTCTGAGAGAATGGCATCTTTTTTCCTTACATTTTGAAAACCATAAATATTTTTATAACTCCAAAAGAAAAAGAGAGAGAAAGCCACAATCAATATTTAATTTTCTTGATTGCTTTTCACATCTTAAAATATTCAGAATCACAAACCCTAAATTGCTTGATTTGAGGTCAGCTAGGAAAACAATCCAGACCTTGTGAACTATAAATAATGCTCTTTCTTGTAAAGGAACATTTTAAAATCTACATCTCCTACTTTATTTCTGCAAAATCTTTACTTAGTCCCACAGGGTCTAGCAGTAAGAGAAAAAAATGTGCCTTTTTTGGATCTATATTATAACCAGCATTTTCACAATCAGTATTTAAAAGCTCCAAGGAGAAACAATCACACTCCTGTATATTTGGGAATTTTGGCTCCCCAACTTATTAAGTAATACTTTCAGAAGTGGAAGCTACAAGTCAGACTTCAAACAGTACATTGCACGCCCCACTAGATAATGAGAATCTAAAGATAGCACTATATGCTGCTTCTGCAGACATGGGTTCCTCCAAGCCAATGTCCACTAAATAACATGAATGAGGGAGCAGAAGATTCTGGGGAGAAGTACAGGCCTCCATTCAGTTCTCATTCTCCCTGTTCTTTGATGAGGTTGACGTTCTTCTGCTTGATTCCCTTTATACCTTAGGTCTCTGTAACTGTCCCTTTCTAGGTCTCCTCCTACCTGTCCAAATACCTGTCAATCTTTCCACGGGGGAGCAAGAGCAGTCTGAGGAGTGTCTGACTCTCTCACCTGTAGCCAACATCCCAACACAGAAGCTCTCTGGATTAGAAGGAATTTCTCAAGAGGGTGGAGAAAATGCTCCTCTGTGGATATTTGAATGTAGCTGGGAGTTTGCCTTTCCATCATAATTTACTTTATGGGAACTGATGAGAGCCAGGGTGGTGTAGTGGTTAATAGCGGTGGACATGTAATCTGGTGAACCGGGTTCGCTTCCCTGCTCCTCCACATGCATCTGCTGAGTGACCTTGGGCTAGTCATAGGTAAAGGTACCCCTGCCCGTACGGGCCAGTCGTGTCCGACTCTAGGGTTGTGCGCTCATCTCACTTAAGAGGCCGGGAGCCAGCGCTGTCTGCAGGCACTTCCGGGTCACGTGGCCAGCGTGACGAAGCTGCTCTGGCGAGCCAGCGCAGCACAAAGAAACGCCGTTTACCTTCCCGCTATAAAGTGGTACCTATTTATCTACTTGCACTTAGGGGTGCTTTCAAACTGCTAGGTGGGCAGAAGCTGGGACCGAAGGGCAGGAGCTCACCCCATCGCGGGGATTCAAACCGCTGACCGTACGATTGGCAAGTCCTAGGCACTGAGGTTTTACCCACATCACCACCCGCGTCCCTGGGCTAGTCATACTTCTCTGTATATTACATATATCACATTTGTATATTACAACCCATTCAAAACATTTTATTTGCAGCTGTATAGCTGAGTCCACACAAAGTGATGGGAAGACTTTATGACTAGTGCTGCACCAAAACTTTATCCCATTTCCCCGTCTCTGAGTAGTAGCCTGCAATTAATGAGGAAAGAAATTGTATTCGAAAATCATCAAAGGAATGAGAACATTTTGCGTCAATATTCAGCAAGCTATTAGTATTAATCTTACAAACTAGGAGGTCTCAAATAAAAAGTCAGGATGCTTTAAAGACAACGACCATTTATTGTTGTTTAAGGCAGTGTTTCCCAACCTTTTTTGGGCAAAGGCACACTTGTTTGATGAAAAAAATCTCGAGGCACACCACCATTACAGCCCCGTGACGTCAGCGTGCAGCGTCACTCCGGGAGGGACGCACGAAAGTGTAAGTTTCAATTTTTTTCCCTCCCCCTTGCCGGGGAACCTCCAAGCTTTGGGGGTGGGGGGGAGGAGGCAGCAAAGCGAGGCAGGAAGGAGAGCGCGGCTTGGCTGGGTGAGCTTTGGCAGGGAATGAGAGCCGCGAGGCGGGCGCTGCGGACGGAGGCGCTGCCCGCCGAGCTCGCAGGCAGCCAGGCAGGCAGACGGCGAGAGCCCCGCGCTGGGCGGCCTCTCCTCGCCGCCGCCGCCCCGCCTCTCGCCGCCCGACTCGCCCGCCTCCCTCCAGGCAACATCTCGCGGCACACCAGGCAACATCTCGCGGCACACTAGTGTGCCGCGGAACAGTGGTTGGGAAACACTGGTTTAAGGGAATAATCCACTATCTTTAGCTGCAAGCATCTAAAATGCTCTGTGATTGCCTTCACATCACATACACACAGAGAGTGATTGAGGACTGTTGGAGAAGATACCGTATTTTTTACTCTATAAGACTCACTTTTTCCCTCCTAAAAAGTAAGAGGAAATGTGTGTGCGTCTTATGGAGCGAATGCAGGTTGCGCAGCTATCCCAGAAGGCAGAACAGCAAGAGGGATTGCTGCTTTCACTGCGCAGTGATCCCTCTTGCTGTTCTGGCTTCTGAGATTCAGAATATTTTTTTTCTTGTTTTCCTCCTCCAAAAACTAGGTGCGTCTTGTGGTCGGGTGCGTCTTATAGAGCAAAAAATACAGGTAAGTGAATATCAGAACTATGTGGGTGGAACCAACTGAGTGAATTTCCTGCGTACTATGAATGCAGTCAGCTCCACTCAAAAGGCCAAGGTCACCATGCCAAAGGCACACATCCCAGTAGGGGACCCATTGACCAAAGAAGAACCTGGCCCGTCTAGTCCAACATCCTATTCTCACAGGAGAGCGCGGCTTGGCTGGGTGAGCTTTGGCAGGGAATGAGAGCCGCGAGGCGGGCGCTGCGGACGGAGGCGCTGCCCGCCGAGCTCGCAGGCAGCCAGGCAGGCAGACGGCGAGAGCCCCGCGCTGGGCGGCCTCTCCTCGCCGCCGCCGCCCCGCCTCTCGCCGCCCGACTCGCCCGCCTCCCTCCAGGCAACATCTCGCGGCACACCAGGCAACATGTCGCGGCACACTAGTGTGCCGCGGAACAGTGGTTGGGAAACACTGGTTTAAGGGAATAATCCACTATCTCTAGCTGCAAGCATCTAAAATGCTCTGTGATTGCCTTCACATCACATACACACAGAGAGTGATTGAGGACTGTTGGAGAAGATACCGTATTTTTTACTCTATAAGACTCACTTTTTCCCTCCTAAAAAGTAAGAGGAAATGTGTGTGCGTCTTATGGAGCGAATGCAGGTTGCGCAGCTATCCCAGAAGGCAGAACAGCAAGAGGGATTGCTGCTTTCACTGCGCAGTGATCCCTCTTGCTGTTCTGGCTTCTGAGATTCAGAATATTTTTTTTCTTGTTTTCCTCCTCCAAAAACTAGGTGCGTCTTGTGGTCGGGTGCGTCTTATAGAGCAAAAAATACAGGTAAGTGAATATCAGAACTATGTGGGTGGAACCAACTGAGTGAATTTCCTGCGTACTATGAATGCAGTCAGCTCCACTCAAAAGGCCAAGGTCACCATGCCAAAGGCACACATCCCAGTAGGGGACCCATTGACCAAAGAAGAACCTGGCCCGTCTAGTCCAACATCCTATTCTCACAGTGGCTGACAATGCCAGAAACCCCAGACCCTCCAGGTCTCACTATTTTCCAGGGACAGTCCCAAATTTACAGAAGCCATCCCTGTTTCTTATTTGATCCCTGGAATGTCCCGCTTTTCCCTCCCAATTGCTGATGCACGGGGTCACTGAGCGTCACATTGCAAGTCAAAATATTCAGGCAGGCCTAAAATATATTTTGGCTATTATATCATTAGCCAGTAGGCTGCAATCCTAAGCCTTCTTACCTGGGAGAAATTGTTAGGATATTTCCGTTCCACCTTAAGAGGGAGCAGGCTTTTGTAAGTTACAGAGTCTGCGCATGTCCTATTTACAGGATGTTTTTGTTCTGATATTCCTTTCGATTTCAGTTGGTCAGAGAAGCTGACTGAGAATGGACGTGTTTTCTTTGTTCTGTTCATGTCCTAAATAAAGTCTGTAAATATGCTCTTTTGCTCTTCTGCGGTGCAAGCTTTTGGCTGTGCTTTTATCTGCTGATAAACAGTGTACACCAGCCTAGGAATGTGGCTAGGAATTTCCAGAGGCTTCGTGTCGCTAACTGTTGGATCTGCGTGACTACGGGAGGCCGATGGACGTCCGACACCCAGCTTGGGGGCTCATGATGGGCACTATCTCCCTGGCAGTTTCCCAACAACAAGGTTTCGGGCCCAGATTCACGGCACCTACAGGAGAGTAAAGCTGCAACAGACTGCGTTTGAGGTACGTGGGGAAAGCGAAAGAAAAGAGGGACGCTTTTCTGTTCTACCTCGGCAAAGAGTCTTTGATCTCCGGCAGATTAATTGGCCTGGGAGCCAAGCCAGAAAGGCTTCGTGATTAATGGCTGCCAAGATAACGAGTCTTTGAAGGCATAAATAGACTCACGGCTAATGCCAAAAGCTGAGATGGATCTCTTACAGACCTCAGAAACTGCTCAGTGTCCTAAGTTGGATGGGCAGAATTATGAAACCTGGGCAAAATGGTGTGAGACTTTGCTGCGTCAGTTTGGGGTATGGCATGTTGTTTCTGATGCCCCCCCAGTTCCTCTGACAGAGAGATGGAAATCGCATGATTCGAGAGCGATGGACGTAATAGTCCTATCTGTATCTCTTGAGGAAATTAAGACGCTGCCTGTCAACACCACTGCACGTGGAATGTGGACTGCTTTAAAAAAAGCTCATTTGCCAAAAATCCCAGCCCAGAGTTTGACTGCATCGGAGGTCCTAGCTGTTTCCCAGAATGCGGGTGATTGCAGGGATGCTGAGGGCACCGGTTGCAAGCTGCAGGGGGAGCTGACCGTCACGTCATCCCAGGCAGCATTCCAGCCTCCAGGGGGAGCCAAGGAGTCGGCAGCTGAGAGCTCTGTTTCTCATGGGAACCAAGGCCATCGCCTTTGCAGAGGCCGGAAAGGCAAAGGTAAACAGAGCCAGACGCAGACGTCTGCAGATGGCCAGGAGCAGAGGGAGGGTGAAGAGCCCGCGCCAAACAAAGCGATGTTTGCTGGCACAGCTTCACCAAAGGCTAAAGGCACGTCTGCTGACCAGAAGCAGGGGGGCAAGCTGCAAAAGCCCACGCCAGTGGAAAGCAAGGTGTTGCTTGCTGGCACTGCTTCACCAAAGGCTAAAGGCATGTCTGATGGCCAGGAGCAGCAGGGGGGCAAGCTGCAAAAGCCCACACCACTGCAAAACAAGGGTTTGCTTGCTGTAAAGACTGCTCCAACAGCCAAAGGCAGGTTTATTGTGGATTCAGGTGCCACCCGCCACGTTTCCAAGGACAGGCATCTCTTTATCTCCTTCAAGCCTCAGGAAGGTGAGATCCACCTGGCTGATGGAAGGACGTTGCAAATTGCAGGAGAAGGGACTGTGAAACTTGCAAGTCTGCACACTACCATCAGTAATGTACTTTATGTTCCAGGAGCTGCGAGCAACTTGTTGAGCGTCCCACAGCTTACTGGGCGTGGTTTTCAGATTTCCTTCAAGAGGAGCGTCTGTGTCATCAGTAAAGGCAAAGAGGACTATTTGCATGCAAAGTTTATGGATGGTTTGTTCCATATAACTTATGATGACACTGCTGTTGTGAATAATGCTGATTCTTGTTGTGTTGCACAAACTAACAAAGTTCTTCATGCAGGTTGCATTCATGATGCGCATCGAAGGTTTTGTCACCTCTCTTGGAAGGCACTGGCCAAGATGCCAGAGGTGGTTGTAGGTTTGAACATCAAACCCTGTAAATTTCACATGAAATGTGTATCTTGTGCAGAGAACAAGGTGAAGGTTGCTCCAAAAGGCAAGGAGTCTTGCAGGCAGGCTTCCAAACCCTACCAGCTAGTGCATGCGGACCTGGTTGGGCCACTTGCGCCCTCTATAGGAGGAGCAAGGTACTTCATGATTCTGATTGATTCTTTTACCAGGTTCATTCATGTGTATTTGCTCGAACAGAAATCACAAGCATTTCCAAAGTTTAAGGCATTCTGTGCTTGGTTGGAGAATGTGCACGGTAAACGTATTTCTTGTTTTTTTACTGATCGGGGCGGGGAGTTTACTTCTCAGCAGTTTGAAGCTTTCCTGACTGAGAAGGGAATCCAGCATGACATGTCAACGCCCAGATCGCCATGGATGAATGGACTTGCGGAGAGAGCAAATCAAACATTGCTGCAAGGAATCAAAACCTTGTTGCATGATGCCAATCTCCCTGATAAGTTTTGGGGGGAGGCTTTGGGGAATTTGGTTTACAGTTATAATCGCAGATTGTCATCACCCATTGGTTGTACCCCCTATGAGAAGATGTTTGGCAAGAAACCCAACACCAAACACATGAGAATTTTTGGTTCGGACATGTGGGTACGCACACAACAAACCAACAAGCTTGGGAAGCGTGGGGCACATGGTTTGTTCATGGGGTACGAAAAAGGTGCATACAGGGTATGGATGACTGACTCTAAGTCCATTAAGTTCACAAGGAGTGTTGAGTACAATCCTAAGTGGGGGGGAAATGTGGGAATTTTCCAGAGTTACCCAGAGGAGGATGAAGGTGATGTCAAGCAAGCAGCTAAAGATGAGAAAGCTGCTGCTGCTGCTGCTGCTGCTGATGATGATGATGATGATGATCAGAGTTCGGGTTCCAGTTCAGTGGGCGGCGCTGCTGCTGCTGCTGCTGGTGTCAGTGACAGTGATGACACAGCAGACTACCAGAGCGCAAAGGCCTCAGTCAGACCATCTGATGCGTCTGACAATGAACTGGAAGAACCACTGTTCACCATTGGTCACTTTTCTCCTAAGAAAGAGGAGATGAGTCCAGAAGACTTGCGTCTAGTACGTAGGTCTGAAAGGGCGACCAAGGGCAGACCTCCAAAGAGGTATGCTGATGAGTTTGCTAAGACAGCAACTGCTGTTCTTAGTAGCTCGGAGAAGGTGTGGGAACCTTCAAGCTTCAAAGAGGTTCAGGAGTTGACCTCTAAAGATGCTGAGCCTTGGCTTAATGCCATGAAGGCTGAAGTTGATTCCTTGAACAGGAACCAAACTTGGGAATTGGTACCGGTAGTCCCAGGAATGAGACTGGTTGGCAGCAAATGGGTCTTCAAGGCCAAGACAGACCAGAATGGCAAGGTAGTCAGACACAAAGCCAGATTGGTTGCCAGAGGTTTTTCACAGGTACCAGGACAGGATTACCACGAGACCTACTCTCCCACAGTCAAATATGAGAGCATTCGGCTGATGCTCAAGATCGCTGCGGAGGAGAAACTGCATGTTACCCACCATGACATTAATACAGCTTTTTTGTACGGGGTTTTGGGGGAGGAGCTGTTCATGCTTCCACCTGATGGGATGGAGATACAGAAGGGAATGGTCTGTAAACTGCGGAAATCCTTATATGGTCTCAAGCAGAGTGCCAGATGTTGGAACACAAAACTCACTGAGACATTGCTTTCTCTAGGTTTTCACCAGGGCAAAGCTGATCCATGTGTGTTTGTCAAGGAGGAGGGGCAAAACAAACTGTATTGTTTATGTTTTGTTGATGATCTTCTGATGTTTTGGAAGAATCAGGCTTTTTATCAAAGCACCCTAGCTCAGCTGAAGGAGCACTTTGACATGAAGGATCTTGGTGAGGTATCCAACTATCTTTCTCTGCAGGTGGAGAAGGACCAAGCAGGTAATTTTCTGTTACACCAAACACAGAAAATTGCTGATGTGTTAACCAGGTTGAATTTGGTTGATGCAAACCCAGCAGACACACCGATGGTGACAGGTTACCAGGTAGACAGTACTGCTGAAGCGTTTTCTGACACAACGCTGTACAGATGCATTCTAGGCAAGATGAACTTCATTGCCAGATGTTCAAGACCTGACATAGCTGTAAGCTGTAATCTGCTTAGCAGACATGCCAACAATCCTACGGTTCAGGATTGGAAAGCTCTGAAGCGCATAGCCCGCTATTTGAAAGGGACTATGCACTACAGGCTGAGGTTCACCAGTCAGAAGACTGGAGGTCTTGAAATCTTTGCTGATGCAAGTTTTGGAAGTGACACCACAGATGGTACAAGCACTTCTGGAGTATGCTACATGTACAACCACTGCCTGTTTGACTGGTTGTGCAAGAAGCAGACAACAGTGAGCCTAAGTTCCTGTGAAGCAGAACTTAATGCTCTGTCATTTTCACTCATGGATTGGGAATGGTTGATGCAACTGTTTAAGGACATCAGGGTTTCTGTGAAATGTCCTATACAAGTGTATCAAGACAATAGATCTTGTTTGGCTTTGCTGAACTCCGAGAGTTGCAAGCAGAGAACCAAGTACTTGCAGATTAAGCTACATCGTGCAAGAGAGTGTATTCAGAAAGGACTGATTCGGGTGTCCTACATGCCAGGAAATGAAATTCCTGCTGATCTGTTGTCTAAGGTTGTTAACAAAGAACAACTTAAGGTTTATGTACAAAGGTTGCAATTGGGTGAACCACAGGTACAACAGGTTACACGAAAAGGGGGAGGATGTTAGGATATTTCCGTTCCACCTTAAGAGGGAGCAGGCTTTTGTAAGTTACAGAGTCTGCGCATGTCCTATTTACAGGATGTTTTTGTTCTGATATTCCTTTCGATTTCAGTTGGTCAGAGAAGCTGACTGAGAATGGACGTGTTTTCTTTGTTCTGTTCATGTCCTAAATAAAGTCTGTAAATATGCTCTTTTGCTCTTCTGCGGTGCAAGCTTTTGGCTGTGCTTTTATCTGCTGATAAACAGTGTACACCAGCCTAGGAATGTGGCTAGGAATTTCCAGAGGCTTCGTGTCGCTAACTGTTGGATCTGCGTGACTACGGGAGGCCGATGGACGTCCGACACCCAGCTTGGGGGCTCATGATGGGCACTATCTCCCTGGCAGTTTCCCAACAGAAATACCCCAACTGAATTCAATAGGACTTAACTTCTCTGAGTTACATAGTTAGAATCTCACTGTAAGGGAATAACACTGTAAGGGTTAACTTTTTAATGTTTTATTCAGCTTTCAGCCTTAGGGATTACTGAAGTTGGAAAAGTTCACACCTTAGGGATTAAAGTCAGAACAAACTCAACAGCTGATGCAATTTGTAAGGACTTCACTGGCTTGAGTCCAGTGCTATATTATTTCACTTATGCCTAACGCTTGCTAATAGGAAGAAAAATGTCCTGGATATTATTTTCCCATTTCTGGCTTGGATACTAGATAATTAAGACTTTTGCTGAGTTTTAGTGGGTGATACCAATGCCCTGGGTAAGGAAGTAATGAGAAAACTGGAGATTGTACCACAGATCTCAAAAGCTCTAGCATTTGGTGGCATGGGGGCCTTTGAAATTGAAATGACAAGCATTTAGGCATATTAATGTGACATGCCCTAGTGACACATTAACCCACATGTGTATAAATCTGGATTAACAAGTAAAGGTAGAAGGTAAGGTAAAGGACCACTGGATGGTTAAGTCCAGTCAAAGGTGACTATGAGGTCATCTCTCTTTCAGGCCAAGGGAGCTGGTGTTTGTCCACAGACAGCTTTCCAGGTCATTTGGCCAGCATGACTGCTTCTGGCAGAACGGAACACCGTGACAGAAACCAGAGTGCATGGAAATGCTGTTTACCTTCCCATCACAGTGGTACCTAATTATCTACTTACACTGGTGTGCTTTCAAACTGCTAGGTTCGCAGAAGCTGGGACAGAGCAATGGGAGCTCGCCTTGTCATGGGGCTTTGAACCACCAACCTTCCGATCAGCAAGCCCAAGAGGCTCAGTGGTTTACACCACAGCACCACCCACACCCCAAGTAGGCATGCTATTTCAAGATTATGTGCCCGAGTCATGCTATGACATGGGGTTGTTGCATTGTTCCTTAATTCCTAGGGGGAATTAGCACATGATTGCTGAGTCCCTGTTTGGACAAAGTAGAAATCTGTTTAGTCTTACAAAATGCCAAAACAGCTATGCAGAGGATAAAATCTGCCAAAATGGTTACAGAAGATAAAATGGTGAGCTGGAGCTCAGTGCAACTGGAACTTTGCACATGCCCCAGATCTCTGTGTGTGCTTTGGTTTTACTCTGAGCAAGAAGCGTGATGTGCATCGCAGAGAGTCAGAGGACGCTATAGATTTAAAAAGAGTTCAGTTAGACTCTTGTGTTTCTGAAGGACTGGCTGCTGTAGAAAGGGACTTTACCTGCAGTGAAATAGCTGTATTGATCCCTTGAACTGCTGCATCATTCTAATACAAGTCAACACCCTTAATCAACCTGAATTAGACCCTGTGAGTTACCTTACTGCTTCAGCCCTTCTCTTTCTATGTTTCCATCTTCCAGATTTTGCTGTCTTTCTGCCCACATACATTCATTTTATTTGTTTCGTTTATTTATTGCATTTATACCCCACCTTTTATCCAGGGAGTTCAAGGTAGTGGACATGATTCTCTCCCTCCACCAATTTTATCCTCACAGCAACACTATTAAGTAAGTTAAGCTGAGAGACAGTGGCTGACCATAGGTCACCCAGTGAGCTTCATGGCTGAGTGGGGATTCCAACCCTCAAAGTCCAACACACTAACCATGACACCACACTGGCCCCCCATGGCCAAGTGGCAGGGATGATGGAAGCTGCAGCCTAGTCTGACAAGATCTGAAGGTCCACCTTTGACTAAGAGATAACAAGGTAAAGAAGATTTGCCTTGGAAACTGAGTGATTCCTATAATTTTGTAAGCAAATGTACCATATCAGTATGGACATGTATTCTTGATTGTTCTTCCCCACCCACTGTTGCAAAGGCGTTTGACATGGTGTCGTGGTTCTACCTTAAAACCTTGAATATTTATTTCGAAAACTGAACGAGTGTGAAATTTTGTTGCCTCTCTAGGCACCGTTAATACGCTGCGCATTTCACAAAGAGCTTCCGCAGAGCTGCTAGGACATCCCTGTTGCGCAAGCTGTAAATAAAAGGGTTGAGCATTGGGGGGACGACAGTAATGCAGACCGAGTAGATCATGGCCCTTTGCGCTGAGTAAGAGTTCATAGGGGTGGTGTAGGTCAGCATAGATGCCCCAATGAATATGCCCACGACACAGAAGTGGGACAGGCAAGTCCCTAAAGCCTTGTGCCTTCCCTCGGTCGAGCGCATCCTCAAGACTTGCACCAGAATGGCGACGTAAGAGGAAACAATGACTGAGATGGGGAAGAGGAGTAGGACCACATTGTCAAGGTATACCACGATCTCAAAGGCAGAGGTGTCAGAGCAGGACAGCTTCAGCAAAGCCAGGAACTCGCACACGAAATGGTCGATCACGTTCGAGCCACAGTACGGCAGAGAGTGGACGTAAATCGCAATGACCATGATGGTCAGCACTGCTGTAGACCAGATCCCAACAGTCATGATGAAGCAGATGGTTCTCCGCATAAGGATTGGGTACTGCAAGGGCCTGCAGATGGCCACGTACCTGTCGTAAGACATGACGGCCAGGACCAGGCTCTCTGAGCTCCCCATGGTCAGAGTGAGGAAGATCTGGGCCACACAACCGCCGAGCGAAATAGTGCTCCTCTGCGTTAAAAAGTTCACAGACATTTTTGGGACTACAATGAGGATCTGGCCCATATCCATGCAGGATAGTTGACTGAGGAAAAAGTACATTGGCGTATGAAGCGAGGAGTCCATTTGGATTAGGAGCAGCAGGAGACAGTTTCCCAGCAGAGCAACGAAAGCCATAAACAGAACAATGCTAAAAAATAAGGTGGGGGTCTTTAGATGCAGAAGCCCCACAAGATGAAACTCTGTCCAGGATGTTACATTTTCATGACCCATTGCCTCTTCCTTGGGCTGGAGCTGAGGACAAAAGGATAAGATTTAAGGAGATGGAACTCACAGAATGCCAGGTTTTTTTGCTTTTTGCTTTTTTTTTTTTTTGCTGTGTATTAATGATGATTTGGGGGCTCATGATGGGGAAGTTAGACATTATCTCACTTTCAATACTCTTTGTTCCTGCAAAAGGTTTTGGGTGGACATACTACATCCTTTGCAATTGGTGCACGTCCAATAACTTCCTGCTGAAATTTTGCTTACCACAAAGGTTTGCTTTGGGGCGGGGGGTATTATTGTGTGGCGATACCCGCCCCCACCCCAGATGGAATAAATGAAGACACGGACACCAGAATTTAGGTTAATGGGCGTAAAATGGCCACAACTTTATTGATTACAGGTAAGAGGCCTTAGGCATTGGCCCTAGCAGACTATCCGGTCTAACCGGGAAGGGTTAAGCACCGACAGGGGGAGCCCCCCAAGATGCACATCCGTAGGCGCTCCCCGAGGGGTTACCGCTCGGGAGCGCGCTTTAGGCCCTAGCCTCCGTAGGTTTCGGACGAGGCGATGCCCCCCGGAGTCCTTTAACGAACTACCCTTCAAGGATCGGGGGAGGTGATGGCGAACCTCCCCCCCCCCCGACCACATTTGCATAACAATACCCCGGCCAATGCCTAACCGCCAAAACCAAGAAGTTGTGACGTTTTGCTACGAGGTAGGCGAGAAAACCAAGTGGCTTCAAAATTCAGCCAATTAGCCAAATGGAAAAACTCCTACCAGGCCCCTTGCGGCGACCAGCCGAAGCCCATAGCAAAGTCCAAGGCACACCTAAAGGGCGGGTGGGTGGGAAACTGCGGCTGGTGAAGCGGAGGAAAGGGGCGAGCCCGGGCTGCCCTGACCTTAAGTGCCCTCCACTGGGCCCGCCCCCCGCGCCCGCCCATTGGCTGGCACTGCCGGGCATGAATAATGGGATCACTAAATCCCGCGGGGCTGGGCTAGCCCCGCAAGAATGGGGATGGGGGCGTGAGCCCGCAACCCCCCCCCTCCTTAACTCGGGAGTGGCTTTGTTCCACTTTTGTTGATCAGTGGTGCAAAGGTGCTCCTCAAGATAGCAATAATAATAATAATAATAATAATAATAATAATAATAATAATAATAATAATAATAGTAATAATAATTTATTTATACTCTGCCCATCTGGCTGGGTTTCCCCAGTCACTCTGGGCGGATTCCAACAAAAGTCATTAAAACCTTCCCTAAACAGGGCTGCCTTCAGATGTCTTCTAAATGCCAGATAGTTGTTTATTTCCTTGACATCTGACGGGAGCGCGTTCCACAGGGCGGGCGCCACTACCAAGAAGGCCCTCTCCCTGCTTCCCTGTAACCTCGCTTCTCACAGTGAGGGAACCTCCAGAAGGCCCTTGGCGCTAGACCTCAGTGTCCAGGTTCAACGATGGGGGTGGAGACGCTCCATCAGACGCAATATTGCAATAGCATTGGGGGAGCATGACAGAACAATGAACCCACCACAGCAAATGCACAAGGAGCACATCAATGGCATATGGTGGAATGCACCCACAAAGCAAAGCAAAGCAAAGCAAAGCAAAGCAAAGCAAAGCAAAGCAAAGCATCAGAATTCTGGAGGGGCCCAGGTTAAATGTTTTTTATGTGGACATTTCAAACAACAACAATGTTTTAAAAGGCACAAGGTCTTCCTCTGACCCCCCCCCCCAAAAAAAACCCCACCAATGTCAGACACAACCATGCTAACACAGCCTTGTAGCACTTGTATCTTAAAGATACAGTGGTACCTCGGGTTACATACGCTTCAGGTTACATACGCTTCAGGTCACAGACTCCACTAGCCCAGAAATATTACCTCGGGTTAAGAACTTTGCTTCAGGATGAGAACAGAAATCGTGCAGTGGCGGCGCAGCGGCAGCAGGAGGCCCCATTAGCTAAAGCGGTGCTTCAGGTTAAGAACAGTTTCAGGTTTAGAACAGACCTCCAGAACAAATTAAGTTCTTAACCCAAGGTACTACTGTATTTGGATATCAATGGATGGTAGTTTCCAGCAAGTTCATAGATCTCCATTCAGAAATTTCCTAAGTGTGCTGGACCAGGGCTGCAGCTCAGTGGTGGAGCATCTCCGGGGTCAATCCCAGGCATCTTCCAGTAGGGCTGGGAGAGACTGCCCTGTCTGAAGCCCTGCTGTCAGTGTTGGGAATTCCATTCCACCCTTTGATGCAGATATGTGTATTGTTACATTTCCCATGTCTGTTTACATTCCAGCACAGATTGCTGGCGTGAGCAGAACTTCCGCTCTGTATTGCTTTTGTTTTCTCTCTCTGAGAAGAACGGCAGGGAGAGAAGCCATGTTTTCTTTGTCCTGATTTATGTAGAATAAATGCGTAGTTTAGTATCGTATCCATGCCTCAAGCCTGATCTGTTGTGTTGTTTTCCCTGCTGAGTAGTGTGTGCTTAAGCCTGCATGGCAGCTTGAGTCACAGACGCACGTCGGAGGAGCAGAGATCGATGGATCTCCGCAGCGGCAAGGCTGAGAGGGGAGACGCTCCAGCTGGGGCCAAGCCAGCTGGCTTTTCATCCCCCGATTCCAACAGTCAGCCAGTGTGGACAATGGTGAGCTTAATGGACCAGTAGTCTGACTGGGTATAAAGTAGCTTCCTATCTTCTAAGATGAGGGACGCAGGTGGTGCTGTGGGTTAAACCACAGAGCCTAGGACTTGCCGATCAGAAGGTCGGCGGTTTGAATCCCTGTGATGGGGTGAGCTCCCGTTGCTCGGTCCCTGCTCCTGCCAACCTAGCAGCTCGAAAGCACATCAAAGTGCAAGTAGATAAATAGGTACCGCTCCAGCAGGAAGGTAAACGGCGTTTCCGTGTGCTGCTCTGGTTCTCCAGAAGTGGCTTAGTCATGCTGGCCACATGACCCGGAAGCTGTCTGTGGAGAAACGCTGGCTCTCTGGGCTAATAAAGCAAGATGAGTGCCGCAACCCCAGAGTCGGTCATGACTGGACCTAATAGTCAGGGGTCCCTTTACCTTTATCTTCTAAGATATATACAGAATTTCCACAGTGGTGAAGGTATAGCGCTTTTTAGAAAGTGCAAATGTATGAAACTAGTCTCCCAATATTACCGATGAAGTGTTACAACCCACAGTCCACAGCCCTTGCTTTGTATGCCTGACCTTCCCATCCTCATTCAATCCAATGGAGGAGGGTTTCAACGAGAGTTTTAAAAATACTTTTTATATTTATTATGCATTTTCACAAAGCCAGGGTATTTAACGGCCACCAAGCTGCTGATATTAGCAACATTATTGCTGAGTTTTTCATATCAAACTGCTGCGAAAGACACAGGAGCAGGCACGTCTGCTTTTCCCCTGGTCAAGTGGCAACCTTAGTGTCAATGGAATGAATGGGAAGGAGAGATGACATGCCTGTGAAGGATTTCTAGATCTGGGCTAAGACGCTTCTTGTTCATTTTCAGAGAGAAATCATAACGGGTGCTATCAAGCCATTGGGTATTTTTATCATAGAATCATAGAAGGGCAATCTAGTCCATACTCTCCAACATTTCTCCAGTGAAAATAGGGACGTCCCATTCCATACAGTGGTACCTCGGGTTAAGAACTTAATTTGTTCTGGAGGTCCGTTCTTAACCTGAAACGGTTCTTAACCTGAGGTACCACTTTAGCTAATGGGGCCTCGCTCCGCTGGTGCACGATTTCTGTTCTCATCCTGAAGCAAAGTTCTTAACCCGAGGTACTATTTCTGGGTTAGCAGAGTCTGTAACCTGAAGCGTCTGTAACCTGAAGCATCTGTAACCCGAGGTACCACTGTAACGATAATTTTTCTATTTATACTCCATACATCTTACTGGGTTGCCCAGCCCCTCTGGGCAGCTTCCAAGATAAAAAAAATCAGAATAAACATAAAAAACCTTCCCTATACAGGATTGCCTAAAGACAGCTTGGAGGTCAGATAAATCCATAGCCTCCAGCATTTCTGCAATGAAAATAGTGACATCCTAAGGAAAAGTGGGAGGGATGCGGGTGGCACTGTGGGTTAAACCACAGAGCCTAGGACTTGCCGATCAGAAGGTCGGCGGTTTGAATCCCCACGATGAGGTGAGCTTCCGTTGCTCGGTCCCTGCTTCTGCCAACCTAGCAGTTCGAAAGCACGTCAAAGTGCAAGTAGATAAATAGGTACCGCTCCAGTAGGAAGGTAAACGGCGTTTCAGTGTGCTGCTGTGGTTCACCAGAAGCAGCTTAGTCATTCTGGCCACATGACCCGGAAGCTGTACGCCGGCTGCCTCAGCCAATAAAGCGCCGCAACCCCAGAGTCGGTCACAACTGGACCTAATGGTCAGGGGTCCCTTTACCTTTACCTAAGGAAAAGTGGGATAGTCTAGGATCAAATCAGAAACCAGGACGGCTTCTGCAGGAATCTTTTGCCCAATGTGGGGCTTGAACAGACAATCCTGGGATTTAAATTCTCATGCTCTACTGCCTGAGCTATCACACCAACCACATGTTCCATTAATTTCTCTAGAAGAGCTAGCCACTTGCTTAAAGCTGCGTGCTCACCATACATTTAAAGCAGATGAATTCCTCCACCGATTCCTGGAAACTGTACTTTGTTAAGGGTGGGAAAGAGCTGTAACTCTGTGAGGAGTAAAGGGGGTTGGACTAGATGACCATTGGGTCCCTTCCAACTCTACGATTCTATGATTGTCTCTGATATGGCCTTTCAGATATCTGAAGACAGCTATGATTTGTCCCCATAACTTTCTCCTTTCCAGGCAAAACAGCCCCAAGGCTTTCAACCATTCATCATAGGACTTGGCTGGTTCAGATTCACCCTTCGCAACAGCAACAACAAAAAAAGCACATACCTTCATGTGTTCCTATATTAGCAGAAAGAGAACCCTTTAGATCCTTGAAGAGCTAGATTTCCAATATTCAAACACAATTAGCTCCTTAAAGGACACAGCTTAGATGGATTACTATGGACCAAGCAGATCCAGATTCTATACAGGCCCTTCATAAAGCATCAGAGAGCTAACCTGTGGACAGGCGCTCTCTCCTCGTAATGTACCTTCTGCCTGTTTCATCACACCAACCTATTGAACGAAAGGTAGGAAGGTTTCTGCCAGAGATCTGACATCAGCGACTCTGGCGTGCTGAAAGGTCTTAGACACAATTCCATCTAAATACTGCACGAAACAGAGCTGAGCTCCCTTGTCAATGACATGAGTCCTTTGGGTAGAAACTGGTGCTTATTACTTATAGTTTCTAGTTCTATGGTGACCAGGGTGAAATCCCTTGAGGAAAACTGTTTTCTGTTACTTTGATCAGTTCTAAATTGAGACTGGCGTTTGCATCGCTAAAGCCACGCAAGGTTTACAATGTAGGTTCCAGTTGCAGATAGGTAGCCGTGTTGGTCTGCCATAGTCAAAATAAAAATATTCCTTCCAGTAGCACCTTAAAGACCAACTAAGTTAGTTCTTGGTATGAGCTTTTGTGTGCATGCACACTTCTTCAGATACACTGAAACAGAAGTTGCCAGATCCTTCTATATAGTGAGAAGGTGGGGAGGGGTATTACTCAGAAGGGTGGTGGGAATGGGAGATTGGCAGATAGCTGAGATGAGCCTGTTGATGACTCTTAACGACTGCAATAGGTCTTACAGGAAAAGGCAAGGGGTGAGAAGGTGAGAAATGGCTTAGTCATGTATAATGAGATAAGAATCCAATGTCTCTGTTCAGACCAGGTCTCTCCATGGTTTTAAGTTTGGTAATGAGTTGCAATTCAGCAGCTTCTCTTTCCAGTCTATTTCTGAAATTCCTTTGTAGTAAAACAGCTACTTTGAGATCTTGTATAGAATGTCCTGGGAGATTGAAGTGTTCTCCTACTGGTTTCTCTGTTTTGTGATTCTCACTATATAGAAGGATCTGGCAACTTCTGTTTCAGTGTATCTGAAGAAGTGTGCATGCACACGAAAGCTCATACCAAGAACTAACTTAGTTGGTCTTTAAGGTGCTACTGGAAGGAATTTTTTTATTTTGAATGTAGGTTCCAGTAGGACATTCTGGTTGATTGCTGGCTTTCGGGAATTTGATCCCCAGTCTTCAATTGATGAGGTGTTGACCGTAGTGGCAAGCATCTCGAAAGGATTTAGCACTTTAAGGCACCTTGCCATAGCATAGCGCATGGGTGTTCATTGAGATGCTTCTGCATTCGCCTGTTAAGAAATATGAAGGGACTTCTCTAAGTGACATGGAATCTGTCCATTTGCTAAATCAGTCTGGGATTCCCTTAATTTTCAGTATTCCCAACGCCATTTTTCTTTCTTTCTTTCGGGTCTCTTCACACGATATTCTAGAGTAGGACTGCACTGAATTGACAAGGGCCATTTCTCAACTATTCCACCAAAATCAAACTGTGAGAGCCAGTGTGGTGTAGTGGTTAAGAGTGATGGACTCGTAATCTGGTAAACCGGGTTCACTTCCCCGCTCCTCCACATGCAGCTGCTGTGGGCTAGTCACACTTCTTTGAAGTCTCTCAGCCTCACTCACCTCACAGAGTGTTTGTTGTGGGGGAGGAAGGGAAAGGAGATTATTAGCCTCTTTGAGACTCCTTAGGGTAGTGATAAAGTGGGATATCAAATCCAAACTCTTCTTCTTCCTCTTCTTCAAAATCCAACTGTGGAGGCAGCATATAGCCAGCATGGCTGGCAACCATCAAAAACTTCCTCCATGAATTGGTTCAACACTTGTCTAAAGCCATCCACGGTGGTGATCATCACTGTTGGAGCAAGTTCCACAGTTTAGCTACACACTGGGTGAAGACATACTTTCTTAATCCGCCCTGATTCTTCCAACATTTGGCTTCATTGGAAGCCCAAAAGTTCTGAGCATCCAGAAAGAGGAATATTTTCTCTCTCTATCCATCTATCCACCATCGATTTATATAAAGGTGATTTTATTAAGGTTTCTCAGCTCTGTATCAAAGATCAACATTTTCACTTTGCAATGTTATTATAATTTATTTCTCCTCTGTAAAGCTCAACCAAGAATTTAACTCCCAATTAAAGGAAACTTATTTGCTATGGGCCTAAAGAACGAACCTTCAACCTTAGATTTTCTGTGTGCTGATAGGAAGGGGAATTGCGCTCAACATGGCCGTTGTTACAGAGGGAACTAAAGTTAAAAGCTTAAATGTGAGACCATACAAATCAGGCTTAGATTTGTTCTCTGAACAAAGCAATACTGGAACACTGCAATGCAAGCAGAAGTCATTCGGCACATGCGAGGAGTTGAATACCGCCCTCTGAAATAAACATTGGTTTCTGAAATAAATGTTCATTTCTGAAATGAATGGTTGATTTCAGTGAGCCTACTCTGTGTATGACTAAGTGTGGAACCAACCTTTGAGTGGTTATCCATAACCTAAGAGACATGGCGCAATGTACACATAAGCAAACCCAAAGTTTCTCCTAGGTAATTGAAGGAGACCTCTGCAGGTGATCAGAATGTAGTTGGGAGTGTGACAGACAGGCCTTGGGGCTGCCTCTTAGTGACCCAGCAACCAATGAAAGCTGGCAAGACAATCAACCAGTCAGGAGAGAAAGACTAGAATTTAAGTTACATGCTGACAGCATAACAATCATATAAGGATGATACAGGCGCACAAGGTTTCACTTTGTGAGTAAGGTTAGCTAAATGCTTGAAGGCACTGAGTGGGTGTTTCTGGCTAGAGCTCTGATAGCTATTCTAGGTGGGGAAAGCCTACATAAGACTTGGTTTGTAAGAGAGTGCTCTTCAAAAGTTAATCTGTAAAGAGTTTTGTTTTGAACTAAACTTTGTGCCTTACCTGTGAAACCATCAAGTATTAAACCATGGGTAGGCATGGGTAAGACACATTCTACTCATGTAAAGAAGAAGAAGAAGAAGAAGAGTTTGGATTTGATATCCCGCTTTATCACTACCCGAAGGAGTCTCAAAGTGGCTAACATTCTCCTTTCCCTTCCTCCCCCACAACAAACACTCTGTGAGGTGAGTGGGCCTGTTAAGACTTCAGAGAAGTGTGACTGGCCCAAGGTCACCCAGCAGCTGCATGTGGAGGAGCGGAGACGCGAACCCGGTTCGCCAGATTACGAGTCCACCGCTCTTAACCACTACACCACACACGCTGATTCCCGGACAGTCTGCAGGCCGGACTGAGAAGGCGATTGGGCCACATCCAGCCCCCGCACTTTAGGTTGCCTACCCCTAGTTTAAACAATCGTTAACCTTTCTGCCTCTGCTTATCTCACACAGAGAAGCTTCCAGTAGCTTCCAGAACCCTCTTGAATGAATTAGAATAGGAAAGCTATCTACACATTAGATCAATCCTTTCTGCACTAAGAAATGCAAACTGACATGATGATGGTACAAAACACTGAAACTATTTTGTCCTGGAATGGTGTCTGATATGCCTTGGGTCTCAGGTACTTGGGCCTAGCTGCCCCATAGAAGAGTCCCACCACCACCAAGTGGGAGAGGCAAGTGCCCAGTACTTTCTGACTCTTTCCTAAACAGCGGGCACCAAGACTTGCAGAGAGGTCTCCAACCAAACCACCGCTATCAGAGCCAGGCAGATATTCCTCCTAGTAAGGACCGGATGTTGCAAAAGCTTGCATATGGCCCCATACCTGCCATAGGACATTGCTGCAAGGATGAGGCATTCTGCCGTACCCGTCATCAGAGTGAAAAATATCTGAGCTGAACATCTAGCCAGAGAAATGACATTCATCTTGCTTACAAAATCCACAACCATTTTAGGGCCAGTGGCAAGTGTTTGACAGATGTCCATGAAGGCCAACGGGCTAAGGAAAAAATACATTGGGGGTGAAGAGCAGAATCCGCCTGGATCAGATAGAGAAAGAGGCTGTTTTCAGAGAGGACCGTGATGAACATAAAGACCAGCAGAGCAAAGAAGAGAGTGAGCAACCAGGTTTGGCTTTTAAAAACTCTCAAGAGTAAATTCAGTCCATGATGTTGCATTCTACTTTCCAATCCTTTTACTGCTGCCTCACAAGAGTGCAATTATAGGCCACATTCAGGTTTCATACAAGCCAGGTCTGGGGCTGAAAGTATAGCCTATATCCAGACCAACACGGTAAATGTAATAAACCAGGGTTGCTATATTTCAGAAGGTGAAAATCCGGACACTGAAGTTGTTGTCTTTTGGCCAAAGTTGCTGAGGTTTTCTTAGTTTTGTCCAAATTGGTTGAGCATTTTTGCAATATATATATATATATATATATATATATATATATATATATATGCTTTCGTAGATTTTCACGGGTACAGGAATGCAGGTTTTGGTGTCTTCGGGTGTCTTCCCGTGTAAGAGTTGGGGTGTCTAGGCGACGTTTCGACTAGTAACAAGAAGCCGAAAGCACCAGCCTGAAGATGACGAGTGAGACCTCGTCGAAACGTCGCCTAGACACCCCAACTCTTACACGGGAAGACACCCGAAGACACCAAAACCTGCATATATATATATATATATATATATGCTTTCGTAGGTTTTCACGGGTACAGGAATGCAGGTTTTGGTGTCTTCGGGTGTCTTCCCGTGTAAGAGTTGGGGTGTCTAGGCGACGTTTCGACGAGGTCTCACTCGTCATCTTCAGGCTGGTGCTTTCGGCTTCTTGTTACTGGAACAGAGCAGGATCTCAGTGTTTGAGTTCCTATAAATACCCCCTCAACAGTATTTATAGGAACTCAAACACTGAGATCCTGCTCTGTTCCAGTAACAAGAAGCCGAAAGCACCAGCCTGAAGATGACGAGTGAGACCTCGTCGAAACGTCGCCTAGACACCCCAACTCTTACACGGGAAGACACCCGAAGACACCAAAACCTGCATATATATATATATATATATATATATATATATATATATATATATGACATTTTTGAGCTATTTTTTTAGGATATTCGCCAAAATCTAGACTTCCAGCATGTAATGTCAATGGTGGTGGGTTCAAAGCAAACCAGATCCACAGTCTAAGTACAATGGAAGCATTTAACTGGAGCTGAATCAAAACTAGTACTATTATTTGTTTCTTGTAGGGTTGCCATATGTTCAGATTTTTCCGGACGTTTCAGTGATTTCCGGATGCCGTATTCTGGCTATGTCACCACCATTGACATTACCGTTGTAAAAAAATAATTTATTTGAATTTAGATGAAAAAAGATAATTTAGATGAACGAACTTCCATGTTCAAACTGTCTTTCTGCTTTTGAACAAGTTTTAATTTGCTAAGTGCTACTCAGTCTCTCATTAAAACTTCTTTAATTACATTACTCAGGGCGAAAATAGTCTTAGTCTTCAACAAGACCCATTGGTACATATTAATTGGGTTCATTAAAGAGCTGTTGTTTTAACAAACTAAAACTGTTTTGTAAAAAATAACCTCAAGGGGAAAGGTTTCAGTTAATAAGGTTCATTGCTTCTGGGAGGTAGTTAGTTGTTGCAAAGAAGCACTTCAGGGAAACTCTGAGATATATGGAACTCTTCAAAAGTTTCTATTTGAAATAGCCCGTGATGGATTCTCAAGAGATTTAAATTTATTTGTTTTGATTAGATTCTGTATTGATTTTTTCCCCACAGGAAAATTATCCCAGATCATAAGATGTATCATTCAGACACTAAAACAGTGAGTGCCTTTTAACATATAAATGATTATCTCCACTGTCAGTTTCTAATTACTGATCAAACAGGAATCTTCTAATAGCCAGCTTCTCTTCCTCTCTCTTTGGGTTCACATGGCTAATCTCTGCATGTGCTCAGCTAAATGGCAGAACTTACAAAGGCTGCTTGACTTGAAACCCATAACTTGGAAATGGACTAAATTACTTATCTGCTATTGGCTATAATATGTCATTTATTGGAAGGTTCATGTCTCATCTGGATGCTCCATCTGCTACAAACTGCTAGCTACTGATGACAACAGGATCAGGTCACTTCTATTCCAACTGTTATGAATAGTAGAGGCGACTTGTTTCAGTGAGAGAGGATTTTCATGAAAATAGACATTGATGAAGACCTTGCTCTGTCTCATTACTACGTGCATTCATCTCTCTTAGATGGACTTGATGTTCAAATGACTACAAAAGGAGACGGAAGCAGGAAAGGTGAACTAAAGGAGAGGGGGCAGAGCCAGCCCACCCATGTGGCGCACTGAGGCAGCCACTTCGGGTGGCAGAATCCTGTGGGGTGGTGACCCTGTGGGTGCCCTCCCCACCCTGTTGTCACCACTGGAGAAGGGGAAAGTAGAAGAAGCTTCCAGCGAGATCTCATGGATCTCTCATGAAATTGTTGCTGGGAAGCCACTTCACCTAAGGGAAGGAGAGGCAGGAATAAAACTATAGGATACCTGAAAAATTGTCTAACCCCTTATACACCCAATTGATCATGGTACTCAAGAGGTCAAGGCCTCTTGAAGGTACCACCTGATCAGGAGTTCCATTCTGTACAATATAAGAATTGAGGCTTTAGTGTTGTGGCACCTGCCCGCTGGGATTCCCCGTCCCCCATTAAATATTGGACAGGCACCATCTCTGTTGTCTTTTTGGCGCCTACTGAATACTGTCCTCTTTCAACAAGCCTTTTAAGTCGGGATATTTGGTCCCCATTTGCATCTGTATGATAATTGTTTTCAATATATATATTTTTTAAATGTGTTTTTACTGTTTTATTGCTTGCTGCTGGAAGCAGGAAAAGAGATGTTTGAGACTCAAAGATTTTCCAGATAACATGAAGGAAACCAGTCAATGCAACTTATGTGCTCCAGAAATAACAAGCTATTGAGTCCTCAGTGAATTTATTCAAGAACTGGATTCTTCTGGGACTGACAGTCATCCTGGAAGAATATAAAACCATTGTTTGTTTCCTCCTAAGTTCTCATCCATCACTCAATGAGCAGCAGAACAGTTACTCTCCAGAATGATCCGCTTTCCTTCTTTGATTGAATTATGCTTCTCCTTGGCTTGTTGACTTATCCATCATACTTTATCAGAGACCAGCTCTGATCCTTGTAGCACATCGACACCTAATTGACAAAATATATATTCTGTGTAGATCTAGGAGGAACAGTGGCAAATGCAGTTGGTTCAAGTGCAAATTCTACTGTCAGAATGAAGCTTGACAGCTGCTTCAGAGATAGAACTAGTTGAACAGGTTTTCAGGTTAATAATGTATGGGCACAATTTTGGGAGAGAGTGGTTCATGCATGAAGAAGAATCTATTTCCAGTTGTGGCCATAAAGGATGAAGGTAAGCAAATGCTTCAATAGTCGAAACTGTCATTCTATCTGCATAGACATAATGGACACCAAGGAATGGAACCTTCCAGATTTTCATCCAAAAAATTCCAAAATATTTAAAAGGGCCATTGGTGTTCTTGCTGTTCTAAATGAGTGTGTGAGTATAGGAAAGATCCGTTAGCTGAGAATCTGAGACCTAAGACAATGAGGAAGTTAGCTTTTCCTTGCTTTGGTGGTTATGTATACAGTTGGCTCTTGAAAAACAAGTTTTCCTCCTTTATGTGTGCTTCTGCTGCTAGAGGGAATGAAATGACCTTTGGCTGAGCGGTAAAATCTTTGACTGGCTGCAACAGAACAGGGGTGGGAATCATCAGGATGTGAGAGACCTGAAGACCCCGTAAAGCAGCCTTCCCCATGCTGAGACTCTCCAAATCTGTTGGACTTCTAATCTCAGCCAATGATCAGGGCTGTCGAGAGTTGTAGTCCAGTCCCTCTGAAGGACACCAGACTACTAAAGGCTTGTTAAAGAGAAGCCCATAGGGATGAAGGAAGTTATCCTTCATTGCTAGGAGAAGTCTGATGGAGCAAAGAAACAGAATCATCACCCAGTCTGACCTGGTAAAGGAAATTCTCACTGTCCCTAAATATTGTGACCATCTGGTTCCTGAAAACAGAACCCATTTTCTGAGGGGCTTCTTACCCCAGCAGACCATTTTCAGACTAGGGTCAAAGTAGGGGTGGCAGTGGCTTAATAATGTGTCTGCCTATTCATGCATGAAGTTGGGGGGGGCAGACGGGGGTTGCAGCTGCAGCAGAGTGCACACAATCATAGAGTCATAAGGGACCTGGGAGATCATGCAGTCTGCAATCCGCAGTACAAATGCAACGTCCTTATCCAGAGTCTATTGAAATGACCGTAGTGAATGAGGTTGTCTCTTCTATTGTCAATCAGTTTTTACTGCAAGAAATCCCTCCTGACCTATAGCCAAAATATGCTTCCCTGAAATTTTACCTCTTGACTCTAGAGCTTCTGTTTGGAGCAATAGACTATGTATATTGGACTAGCTGGACAAATAATATGATCACCTTTTCTATATCTGGTTTTGACCTTAGAATCATAGAATCATAGAGTTGGAAGAGACCACAAGGGCCATCGAGTCCAACCCCCTGCCAAGCAGGAAACACCATCAGAGCACTCCTGACATATGGTTGTCAAGCCTCTGCTTAAAGACCTCCAAAAAAGGAGACTCCACCACACTCCTTGGCAGCAAATTCCACTGTCAAACAGCTCTTACTGTCAGGAAGTTCTTCCTAATGTTTAGGAGGAATCTTCTTTCTTGTAGTTTGGATCCATTGCTCCGTGTCCGCTTCTCTGGAGCAGCAGAAAACAACCTTTCTCCCTCCTCTATGTGACATCCTTTTATATATTTGAACATGGCTATCATATCACCCCTTAACCTCCTCTTCTCCAGGCTAAACATGCCCAGCTCCCTTAGCCGTTCCTCATAAGGCATCGTTTCCAGGCCTTTGACCATTTTGGTTGCCCTCCTCTGGACACGTTCCAGTTTGTCAGTGTCCTTCTTGAATTGTGGTGCCCAGAACTGGACACAGTACTCCAGGTGAGGTCTGACCAGAGCAGAATACAATGGCACTATTACTTCCCTTGATCTAGATGCTATACTCCTATTGATGCAGCCCAGAATTGCATTGGCTTTTTTAGCTGCCGCGTCACACTGTTGGCTCATGTCAAGTTTGTGGTCAACCAAGACTCCTAGATCCTTTTCACATGTACTGCTCTCAAGCCAGGTGTCCCCCATCTTGTATTTGTGCCTCTCATTTTTTTTGCCCAAGTGCAATACTTTACATTTCTCCCTGTTAAAATTCATCTTGTTTGTTTTGGCCCAGTTCTCTAATCTGTCAAGGTCGTTTTGAAGTGTGATCCTGTCCTCTGGGGTGTTAACCACCCCGCCCAGTTTGGTGTCATCTGCAAATTTGATCAGCAGGCCCTTGAGTCCATCATCCAAGTCGTTGATAAAGATGTTGAATAAGACCGGGCTCAAGACAGAACCCTGTGGCACCCCACTGGTCACTCTTCTCCAGGATGAAGAGGAACCATTGATGAGACCCTTTGGGTTCGGTCAGTCAGCCAGTTACAAATCCACTGAGTGGTAGCATAGTCAAGACCGCATTTTACCAGCTTCTTTACAAGAATATCATGGGGCACCTTGTCAAATGCCTTGCTGAAATCAAGGTAGGCTACATCCACTGCGTTCCCTTCATCTACCAGGCTTGTAATTCTGTCAAAAAACGAGATCAGGTTAGTCTGACATGACTTATTTTTCAGAAATCCATGCTGACTATTGGTGATCACAGCATTCCTTTCTAGGTGCTCACAGACTGCTTAATGATCTGCTCCAGAATCTTCCCTGGTATTGATGTCAGACTGACTGGGCGGTAATTATTTGGGTCCTCTCTTTTCCCCTTTTTGAAAATAGGGACAACATTTGCCCTCCTCCAGTCTGCCGGGACTTCGCCTGTTCTCCAGGAATTCTCAAAGATGACTGCCAGTGGTTCTGAGATCACATCTGTCAGTTCTTTTAATACTCTTGGATGCAGTTCATCTGGCCCTGGAGACTTGAATACATCTAGACTAGCCAAGTATTCTTGTACTATCTCCTTAGTTATTCTGGGCTGTGTTTCCTCTGCTGAATCATTTGCTCCAAATTCTTCAGGTCGGGCATTGTTTTCTTTATCGGAGAAGACTGAGGCAAAGAAGGCATTGAGGAGTTCAGCCCTATCTGTGTCCCATGTTTGCATTTCACCATCTTCTCCTCTGAGTGACCCCACTGTTTCTTTGTTCTTCCTTTTGCTACGAACATACCCATAAAAGCCTTTTTTGTTGCTTTTAACCTCTCTAGCAAGCCTGAGTTCATTCTGTGCTTTAGCTTTTCTGACTTTGTGTCTACACGTGCTTGCTATTTGTTTGAATTCCTCTTTGGTGGTTTCCCCCCTTTTCCATTTTTTGTACACATCCTTTTTTAATCTTAACTCAGTTAAAAGTTCTTTAGATAGCCACCCTGGCTTCTTTAGGCACCTTCCATGTTTCCGTCTCATTGGTATTGCCTGATGTTGTGCTTTTACTATCTCCCTCTTAACAAACTCCCAGCCATCATGAACTCCCTTTCCTTTTAGTATTACTGTCCATGGGATCTCACCCAGCACTTCCCTAAGTTTTATGAAGTCGGCTTTCTTAAAGTCAAGAAATTGAGTCCTAGTATGCTTGGCTGCTCCTTTCCGCTGTATAGTAAACTTCAGAAGAGCATGCTCACTCGCGCCTAATGATCCCTCCACTTCTACCCCACTAACCAGGTCATCAACATCGATGACCTTAAAGAGGGGCATAGGAGTGAGGGAAGGAGAACCTGACCATGGTAAGGGGTGGCAGTGCTTTCCAGACCTCCTGCCACTGGCATCACCACAGCTTTTACTGGGAGAGACAAGGCAGCGACGTGGTCAGTGTAGTGCAAACTCACTGGCAGAGCCAACCCAGCCCTTCCTGCTAGTACATTTGCACCACCTCTCCTTGTCCCTTCCCCTCTGTCTGCCGGTAAGCTGCGGAGGCCAGGCGGCAATGGGAGGCCAGGTAGGTGCTGCCCCTCCCTGTCCCCAGTGTTACCTGCCCCATGCCGCCCCCCATGCCCAGTGCATTTCTGCTATAGATGATATTGGGAAGGAAGTTTGGGTGATGAACTATGAGACTTTTATATGAGGGGAGTGGAGAAGGTCCAGTTCTCTTCACCTTCACATAGGGATGTGGGGAGGGGATTTTGTTTGTTGTTCATGCATTTTAACGTGAAATTGCCAGTTTTTAAACTTCCCTGTCATTTGTATTAGGCTAAGGATGGCAAAGGATCTTACAGGGGCAAATCAAAGTTCTGTGACTGAATTCATCCTTCTTGGGTTCTCAAGCCAGCCCCAAATGCAGAAGCTGCTGTTTGCGATCTTCCTGACCATGTACCTGATGACCCTGCTAGGGAACAGCCTTATTGTCATCCTTATCAGGACAGACTCCCGTCTCCACACACCCATGTACTTCTTCTTGGCCAATCTCTCCTTCTTGGACATCAGCTACAGTACCACTGTAGAGCCCCAGATGCTGATGCACCTCCTATCCCAGCGGAAAACCATCTCTTTTGCTGGCTGCGCTACCCAGATGTACGTCTTCCTGTCCCTGGGGATAACTGAGTGTGTCCTCTACGCTGTGATGGCTTACGATAGGTATGCCGCCATCTGCCACCCGCTGCGCTACACCCTCATCATGAGCAGGCCTCTCTGCCTCAAGATGGCTGCCGGGTCGTGGGCCTGTGGCTTCTTCTTTGCCATGATGCATACTGGCTTCACCATGCAGCTGCCTTATTGCGGCCCTAATGAGATCAACCACTTTTTCTGTGAGGTGCCGGCCATCTTGGAATTGGCCTGTGCAGACACCCGGGTCAATGAGCTGGTGGACTTTGTGGTGGGGGTGATTGTGCTCATGGTCCCACTTTCTTTCATAGTGGTATCGTACGCTTTTGTCTTAGCAGCCATCTTGAGCATCCGTTCAGCCGAAGGAAAGTTCAAAGCCTTTTCCACCTGCACCTCGCACATCACCGTGGTGACGCTCTTCTACGGGGCTGCCATGTTCATATACATGCGCCCAGCATCCAGCTATGAGCCAGAGAGGGACAAGAAGTTCTCTCTGTTTTACAGTGTGGTGACTGCTCTTTTGAATCCATTTATCTATAGCCTAAGGAACAATGATGTCAAAGGAGCCCTGGTCAAGCTGGTTTTCAAACAGTAAGCTGTGGTGCCTAATGTTCACGGGCAGAAGCAAAGTAAAAACGAAAACAAGGAAAAAACGGTAGTAGCCCATCCTATTGTCACTGCATGACTCATACACTGTTCAAGAGTGGGGGTGAGGCAAGAAGGTTTCTGCATCTTGCTAAGATACATCAGGCATCTGCCAGGGACTGGCTGGATGTCAAAGGGCAGTGGGAACCTCCAAGAGAAGAAAGCTGAAAGCCAGGGAATTGGTGGTGGGACTATGATGAGTGGCCAGAGGGAGAAGAGGGAGCAGACCGGGAGGAGGTGTTGGAAGCTGAAGGGGCAACAGGGTTTTGTGAGCAGGAAGCATCTGTGGCAGAGAGCAGCCCAGACTCAGAGGCAGAAGCAGAGGCTGGAGAGGAGGGGGGCCAAGAGGCAGAGATGAGGCAAACAGATGAAGAAGCCACGGGTCTCCTATGCCTGCTGTGACCTGTTCCCCTCATCCTTGGTCTCTCAGAACCCACTGAGGTATGAAGAGAGCGAAGCAGAGGCAGATAAGGTGCCAGAGTCTCTAATTACTTGAGAAGTCCTGGGGGAAGAGGAGACTTAGGCAGCTGTGCAAAGATGGGGACCTTCAGTCCTCACAACTGCCTCATTGGGGCAAGATCTGCTGGGAAGAATTGCTGTGCTCTCTAGGCCTGAGCTGTTTTGTTTCTTTGAATAAAGAGCGTTAACTTCACTGATGCCGTGTGAGTTATTGCTGGTCTGCTTCTGACACCCACCCAGATAGAATCTCTGAGGGTGCTACAATATGCTGCAGGAGTAGGGAAGCACAGGTCTCCGTGTCCAGCCCTCAGGAATCTTCCCAGGTCTTGCCCCTCACTGATCCTGCTCCACACCCTTCTTTTGCCTGGCTGGAATATGTCTTTGGCAAACCCTCTTGTATAAAGAGAGGTGTGTGTGTGTGTGTGTGTGTGTGTGTGTGTGTGTGTGTGTGCAATGCAGCCTATTGACTGGATTATAGGTCATATTCACACAATACATCTAAAGCACTCTTTTGCCACTTCAAACACTGTGGAGAGAGAAATATTTCTCCCTCTCTCTAGAATTCATGCACATCCAATGAAACTGGACACTGGAAGATTCGGGACAGATAAGCAAATGTGCTTCTCCATACGGTGCAGAGTTAAAACTATGGAAGTCACTCCCACCAGAGGCTGTGGTGTTCACCAATTTGGAGGGCTTTGAAAGACAAATACATGGAGGTAAAGCCTATCCAGCGGGCTCGTTCTCTCTTGTTGTTCATAGTCCCTGTGAAAAGGGAAAGACTGGAGATGCCATGGTTAACACTCCCATTTCTGATCTGAGGGACAATAAAGCAGCAGAAATCAGGACAGTTAAAGTGGGGTCTCAAAACACCATTGTGCTATTTGAAAGCACACAAGATAGAAGGCAGAGGGGAGAGTTGGTGACTCTACAGAGAGTACAGCAAGGTCCAGGGTGACCAAGAGAGGGAAACTGGAAACTGTGTCAGAGCACAGAAGAACGCTTCCATGCTCAGACCACAGAAGATGAATCATGGTGACATTTGACTGGATAATGACAATAAAATAGTATTGTAGTTGCGTCTCTGACTCTATGATGGATGCGCTGTTATCTACAGGAGCTGTGGGCAGCGCCTATGGCTCTTCAGATGTTCAACTCCTTCTACCACCTGCCCCAGACATCAGAGCAAATGGTTGACACTGGTAGGTGATGGCACCCAGCTACATCTAGAAGCATGGGAAACTGCCTTAGATTGAGTCCACCCAACTCAGTAGGGATGACACTGGGAGTGTTAGGATATAGTTCCGTTCCACCTTAAATGGTCAGGCATGATTGTTGTGTGTCACATGCCTGTTTACTTCCTGCTCACTGGGAGTTTTCGTTTTGTATATAGCTTTTGTTCTGGCTGTTTTCCTGAACACGGATGCAAGCAGTCATGTTTTTCCTTTGTTCTGATCTACGCTGAATAAAGCTGTAAATATACTCTCCTGGCTGAATCTTCCATTGTGGAAGCTCCGCAGAAAGGGTATGCACGTGTCTTGAAATATGTCTGAGGCTCATGTTGCTAATTGACTGATACGGTTCCAACGGGAGACCGGGAGATTGTCCGGAGACGACCTGGAGGCCTGCCTGATGGCTTCTTCTCCCTGGCAGTATCCCAACAACAGGTTATGGGCCCAGATTCAAGGCACTTGCAGGAGAGTAAGACTGTGGAAGACTGCGAGAGGTATGTGGGGAAAAGCAAGACTTTTCTGTGCCGCAGCAGAGTTTTTGATGTCCGAGCCAACTAATTAGGCTGGAGGAGAGCAAGTAGGCCTCGTTGATTTACGAGCTGCTAAAGATAAGGCTGATTGTAAAAGGGAAACCAGCTCACGGTTGGCTTTGTAGAGTTTAATGTAAGGGACATTCCCAGTTGTCCCTTGAGATGCCAGGGTTAGAACTGGGGATCTTGTGCATACAAAACAGACGCTCTGCCATGGAGCTATGAATAGGAACCTGCTGTCTGCTTCATGGGTGCTACTAGACAACCCACGTAAGAAACACTGTGGCGTGGCATGGCGGCATCTTCCCGTTTCTCCTCAGGCGGCAAAATGGGACACACTGCCCCTGGCCATGGCTTTCCACCACAGGTTTCAGAGGGCTACATGTTTCCCCATCTCTGACATAAGAGGTGGTTCTTAATTGCTCCATTGGTTCAAATCAATATATGGTTCCTTTTCAAATCAATAAGTGCCTAGCCTCTTTTAAGCTCCAATTGGTTGCATTTCTGTGTCTTTGCACCTGATATGCAGAATTCAGTTGCGAGTGTGTCTGTTTGGAAAATACTGGTATACTGAATGTGGCTATTCTCTGCCCCATTCGATAAAGTTATTATGCCTCTGTTTCGCTCAATGTCTCTGGGTCCCTCCACATCCCAATGGCAATTGCTGCAGCTTCTCCAGCCCAAACTTTAATTAAAGCTGTGGGATTTAGGCGGCGTGTAAACCCAGAAAGGCTTTTCTCTCCCAGGGAGACCATTTTAAGTTGCCTGAATGATGCAAAGGAACAGCCATAGTTGCAAAATAAAATAGATTTTTCCAGCACCATATCCCACTGGTAAGGATTCCTTGGGCTATAAGAAGCATTTCACAGAGGAATGCAGATGGAAAGTCAAACATCAGAGGAAAGCATAGCAACCTTTTGTGGGGTGTAGATTGCAGGTAATAAGAAGATGGGGGCAGGACAGTTTTAAAGGGCATTTGGATTTCCAGTGGGGCAACCAGGACTGGGGTTGGGGTTTGAAGTTCAAAATGCCAGGACTCAGCCCAGTTCTCCCCAACAAATGACCACTATCAGCCCCCAGAATTGTTGGGTGTGCTGAGGCTATGAACAGATCTAACGACGGCCCCCACCAAGTCCTTTCTGCTCTCTCTTTTTTGAAAGATGTTATAGTCTAGGGGGGACGGGGTGTTGGCCAGCTGCTCATTTTCCTTTCCCATTTTCAGTTATCTGTTTTGTTTATGTGCACTTTTCTATACATGTTTGTTAACACTGGTTGGCTGGAAAATTCAGGTAAGTGTGACTTTCAAAGGAGGGCTCCGTTTTAGTTCTCACCTTGTTTTGGAAAGTGTGGATTTGACAGATTAGTCTTTTAATGCAAACAGAATGTCTCCCCAACCCTCTATTCCCAAGAGAATGTGCTTAGTGTCCCAGGTCTGGGATGACTCAGCTGCACCCCTATGGATTTCTGAAATCCACTAAACTTTTGGATTCAAGTTCTAGGGTGGCCATATCTAAAGAAGGAAAAATTCAAACACAAAAAGTTGTTGACCTTTGGCAAAAACCCAAACATTTTGCCCATTTTTCGAAATTCCCCCCGGATTGTAATTTCAACATTGGAATTCTGGACATTTCCAGGGGGAAACGGACATGTGGCAAATCTAATTAAACCATACAAGCCTGGAGGTTTCCCCCCAACCATCCTCATTTCAGCATGACGTATGTAATCTCACTGACCACTGAATACATAACATGGAGCTACTTTAGAGAATGTTTGAAAAAGAAGTTCCGGCAGCTAGGGTGTTCCTTTGCTCATATCTGTCTCCTTCCCCTGGACTGCTTCCTTCATCACTTCTCATCTCGCCCTTGCTCTGCTCCAGTTCTCATGCCTCCATCTTTTTAGGTGCACCTCTGACACGAAGGATGAATGGGACGTCCTGGACTGAGTTCATTCTTCTCGGTCTTCTCAACCACACCGTGATGCACACTGTTTTCTTTGCTGCCATCCAACTTGCCTACCTCATTGCCTTGTCTGGAAACTGCCTCTTCCTATTTGTGATCCAAACTGGTCCGGATCTTCAGACCCCCATGTACTTTTTCCTCAGCCAGTTGTCCTTCATGGACATCTGTCTAATCTCTACTATTGTCCCCAGGATGACTGTGGATTACTTAGGGAAGGACAACACGATTGAGTTGGCTGGGTGTGCGACACAGATGTTTTTCACGCTGACCATGGCAGGAGCAGAATGCCTCCTACTGAGTGTCATGTCATATGACAGGTATGTGGCAATCTGCAAGCCTCTGCAGTATCCCATCCTCATGAGCAAGAGGATCTGCTTGGCCATGTCGGCCGGCGTCTGGGTCGGTGCTTCTCTTCATGCCTTGATACACACCATTTCTGTGTTCCAACAGCCCTTCTGTGAATCAAATAGGATAGATCAGTTCTTCTGCACAGTCCAAGCTCTGCTGAAATTGTCCTGTTCTGATACATCCACTTATGAACATGGGATATACCTTACCGGCATAATATTGCTTCTGGGTCCCCTTTCCATCATCCTGGCTTCTTACATGGCCATTCTCATCACAGTCCTACAAATGCAATCGTTGGAAGGGATGCGCAAGGCTTTTGGCACCTGCCTGTCCCACCTCTGTGTGGTTGGCATCTTCTACGGAGCAGCCAGTTTTAAGTATATGAGACCCAGGTCCTACAGAACGGCACAACAGGATAAGGTTATCTCTGTGTTTTGTGACATTATGACCCCGATGCTGAATCCCTTGATATACAGCCTGAGGAACCGAGATGTGCTGGCTGCACTGAGGAAACGGATTGAAAAATGTACTCTGAATATACCGTTGAGTAAATTCTGAGGCTGGCCACCCCAGAGGCAATCTATGGGTGTAATCTGTATGGGGCAGGGGGTGGCTGAGGAGAGACCAAAGTTGCATGCGGACAGAGGCAATCCTTCAGACACCCTATGCTGCCCTCCTGATAAGGATTCCCACCCACCACCCCCTTTAATTAAGAGCAATACTATATAACTCCATGCTATGTATCTAACAAGCATAGTCTGGCCTTTTGACCACTTTGTATTGGAGAAGGTCAATGTCCTTGCAATTGTAACAGACGTCAAAGATAACAGGAGTATTGTGTAAGATTCAAAGCCATGCAACCTTGATGCAGGGAACAGGGATATCTCAGAGAAGTGCTTGGAAGTGGTTAGTGTAAAATGGGGACGTGCTATGGATGAGCATGGATTGGGAAGAGAGAAGGGGATATAGGTGGGAGAGAGGGAGGTTCTGGTGGAGATCACATATTTGGTAAATGACTGAGGGAGAATTAACGGAAGGGCCGTGGAAGAGGAGGAGCATGTGTGTTTGTGTGTATGTGACACTTTTAGGACCCTGCAGTGGATATTTTTTTCTCTTAGGCTGACTGTGTCTTCTTGCGAGCTCCATGCAATCGGAGCCAGCCCTTTGGAGCCAGATAGTCAATGGCCCTGGTTAACTCTGCATTCCAGTAGGCCACCAGGGAATCAGCTGAGAGGCCATCAACATGGTATTATGTGTGCCACTACAACTCTCCGGAAGCCATTTGGATCCATTAAGTAGTGGGGGTGGACCATTCAAATAGTTCCCATGCTTTCATATCTATGTTATGACCGATATCTATTGCCCAGTGTATCATTGAGGATTTCACTTGTTCATCCTTTGTCTCCTATTCCAATAATATTTTATACATTTTAGACAACACTTTTACATTACATTCCAACAGGTCTCTCTCCAGTTGTGAGATTTGTTCCCCAAACCCTCGTATCCTATCTTTCTTAAATATGTCATAATTTTCCTGATAATTCCTTAAATTTTTTCAACTGATATTCTCCTCCCTCTTGTTTTAATAAATTTCTATGTTGTTCAACCTTCTATCATATTCTTTTACTTTGCCGCTATAGCTTCCAGCAGTGAGAGCCATAATCGTCTTCTTACCTCTAATAAATTATTATATTTATCCCATACTCCATATAAGTTTTTCCTAATTATATTGGTTTGTGAATCCTTTCTGAACTTTCAGCTTTGCATACCATAAATAAGTGTGCCAACCAAAAATATTATCATGACCTTCTAAGTCTAATATATGTGAATTCGCTAATGTCATCCATTCCTTCAACCAACATAAACAGGATGCCTCATAATATAATTTCATATCTGGAATAGGAAAACCTCCTCTTTCTTTTCCATCTATAAATATTTTATATTTTATTCTTGGTATTTTCCCTTGCCAGATATATTTAGAAATAACTTTTTACCTTTCCTTGAAACAATCTGTCTTGCCAATCACCGGAATTGATTGAAACAGAAATAATATCACTGGCAATACATTCATCTTTATGGTTGACACTCTGCCTAATAATGAAAGATTCATTCTGTTCCAAATTTCCAAATTTCTTTTAATATCTTCCCGGGTTTTTAAATAATTATCTTTATATAAATATATATTATTTGCTGTTACCCATACACCTAAATATTTAACCTTTCTTTCAATCTTCAAACCAGTTACATCTTGTAATTTATTCTTACTCTCCTCCTTCATATTTTTAACCAAGAGTTTGGTTTTATCTTTATTAATCTTAAGATCTGCTACCTTATTTTTTATCTCTTGTAATACTTTGGGGATTGACTCTGTTGGTTCTTCTATGGACATCACCATGTTGTCTGCAAATGCTTTTAATTTATATTGTCTCTGTCCCACTCTTATGCCTTTAATATCTTGATTACATCTTATGCTTTGTGCCAATACTTCTAAAACTATTATAAACAACTAAGGGCAGCCTCGTCTTGTTCCTTTAGTTATTATACAATTCTCAGTCAGGACATTATTTACTATCAACTTAGTATATATTGCCTTGACTCCTTTTATAAAAATGTCTCCACAACTCATATATTCTAAAACTTTAAACAAAAAAATCCCAGGAGACAATATCAAATGCTTTCTCGGTGTCTAAAAACATTAAAGCTGCTTGTTTTTCATTTCTCACTTGTAAGTGTTCTAATATAGCAAATACATTTCTAATATTATCTTTCATTTGTCTTCTTGGCAAAAATCCAGCCTGGTCATGGTGGATTACCTCTTTTAATACCAGTTTCAACCTATTTGCTAACATGTTTGCAAAAAGTTTATAATCATTGTTTAACAAAGATATAGGTCGATAATTTTTTAGCTGCTCAGGATCACTGTCTTGTTAAGAAATCAAACTCATATAAGCATTCTTCCAGGATTCTGGCAGCTCACCCGTATTTAAAATCATATTCATAATGTCCTTTAATGGTTGTATTAGATAATCCTGCAAGTTCTTATAATATATTGCTGAAAGACCATCAGGTCCTGGTGCTTTCAAAAGTTTTGCCTGTGAAATTGCTTGTTGTAATTCCATCGTTGTCACCTGTGCATTCAAAATTGGCATTTTATCTATTGGTATTTTAGATATTCCACTGTCCTCTAGATATTTTTGCATTTCATCCAAATTATCCCATATCCCTCAATATAATTCTGTATAAAAATTCACAAATTGAGCTCTTATTTCTTTAGGACTTTCCACAACTCTACCTCCTATATTAATTTTGTTTATACAAGCTTTCTCTTGCCTTTTTTAAATTTGCCATGCTAATAATTTCCTTGGTTTATTAGCCTGTGCAGATTGTTTCTGTTTTAAATATTTAATTTTCCACTCTATTTCTTGATTTATTATCATTGAAAACTGTGTTTGCAATACCGTATTTTTCACTCTATAAGACGCACCAGACCACAAGACGCACCTAGTTTTTGGAGGAGGAAAAAAAAAAAATTCTGAATCTCAGAAGCCAACACAGCAAGAAGGATCGCTGCGCAGTGAAAGCCGCAATCCCTCTTGCTGTTCTGGCTTCTGGGATAGCTGCGCAGCCTGCATCCGCTCCATAAGACGCACACACATTTCCCCTTACTTTTAGGAGGGGAAAAGTGAGTCTTATAGAGCAAAAAATACAGTATTTTAATATCCTAACTATCTCTTTTTGAGGGGAATTGATCAATTCTTTTTCTTTCCTCTTTCTTTCTTATAAAATTTATTGCTTTTTCAACTCTTTTTTTTTCTTTGCTGAGTAAAAAATGCCCGCATCGCTGCTTTGCTTGCATCCCATACCACTTTCAAATTTGTCTCCTGATTCAAATTAATTTCAAAATAATCTTTTAATATACCCCCCCTTTCTAATATTTCTTGATCATTAAATTAAAAACTCCTGCAATTATTTTTTCAGCCACACTGTGTCATTATATCACTGTAATTCCGTCCTTAACCTCTCACTCTACTTTATCATGGTGTACTTTAATCTAATATTTTGATATTTGTTTTCCTGTTTTCCCTCTTTCACTACAACTTATTTGCAAAGCTTCCCAGGCTACAAAAGAAAAGAGCAGAACAATAAAATAAAATAAGAAAGCCTTTAAAACCAAATTTGTCTCCTTTTTTTAAACTCAGAGGTTTTACAAGTCTCCTTTTTCATTTGCAAAAACCATGTCTCTCAGCAGAGTGATTCTTCCTTCAGCCGCTTCAAAGGCCCTGCAAATATCCATTTATTTATGTTAATTCTGGGGTTTTTAAAACCAAATCTCCCTTCCCTGATCTTTAGCTTTCTTCTGAAAAGCCCACCTCTTAAACCATATATAAATGAAAGCAATGTAAATTACAACTCCAGTTTGTTCACTCGTTTTCCCCTCAGATTATGGGTTCATCTCGTTTTATTTGTCTACAGAGCTCTCTCGTTTTATAGAGAGCAACTGGCCCCGAGAGCCAAAGGCTCAGAATTCCAAGAAAACTGGTTTGTTCCCTCCAAACTTCTGACTGACATTGGGTCAAATGCATTTCCGTTCCCACAGGCATTCCCTGGAGGCGACACGATACATGTTATACAATAGGTGTGAACTGCGCTGGGACTCAAGCAAAGGGTGGACCACAACCAGAACATGAGTCCTGGTTCACATGTCACATTGTTTAAACCATAGTCAAAGTATTTTTAAAAGGGGGGAATGCAGTGTGCGTATGCGCCAGTATCTCAGCCAGTTATGCAACAGACCATCGAGGCTACAGATGGGGAAATTTCCTGCTTTCGGCTTCTCTCTATTTTGCAATCATTTTGTTTAAAGTCCTCGTGAAAATTCAACAGTAATTTTAGTGTGACTCTCTGTACATGTTTACAAGCAATTTTGCTTTGTCTCCACATTCTGCCAAGCAGTTTCCCCTAATAGATGCACATTAGCATTCTATTTTCGTTAATACAGTGGAACCTCAGTTTTAAAGCATCTCAAAAGTCGAACATTTCAGTTTTCGAATGCTGAAAACCCAGAAGTAACTGCTTCGGTTTTCGAACAATTTTCAGAGCCGAACGTGCCACGCAGCTTCCATTTTGAGTTTCCCTATTGTATTAAGGCTTCCGCTTTCAGTTTTCAGTTTTCAAATGTTTCGGAAGTCGAACGGTCTTCAGGAATGGATTACGGTCAAAAACCGAGGTTCCACTGTACCTCAGAATATTTGTACACATACATAGCTGGAGAACTGCATTGCAAAATTCCAAATTTCAAAGGAAAGCTATGTTTCAGCCCCCATATTCTTTTGGAACGTGTGGATTATGAGGGCTCATCTTCAAATGTGAACTTAATTGATTTCATCCACTAGCCAAACATAGGCACTTAGTTTTCTTCTTCTTCTCTCTGAACAAACCAGGAGCTGTACCCAAAGGTTGTTCTTGGTTGACCTCTTGTGGTTTGTTGAGAGTGTGAGGTGATCACCAGCCTGGGTTTGGATTTATTGTTAAGGGAAGACATGATGGCTTGACTCCAGGGAGCATACTGTAGCAGGAACATGAGAGGAGCAAAGCATCCATGATTTGGGCAGCTTTGCACAAATCATAGTTAGACGTAACTATGGCTTGAAATGATGTGTGAATGCGTCAATGACTTCTGAGCAGCGTTTATTTCATTTAAGACCATTAGCCTGGAAGCCTGAAAATGCAAACAGATTGTGCCTTGCAATGCAGTTAAAAAATATGATTTGTCCTATTCAATATGAATCTTCTTTAATATTGTGCATCACTTAAAAAACAACAGCACCATAAATTGATTGAGGAGGGGTAGTGGATGAATAATCGTAGAATCGTAGGGTTGGAAGGGACCCCACGGGTCATCTAGTCCAACCCCCTGCAATACAGGAATCAAATAAGGAAATTATTTTTGCTCCATCACATCATCCACTGCCACAAACACACAGCAGGTTGAGAGAAAATCCCTTTATTTACTGTTGTTAGCCACTCTGAGCCCAGCTTCAGCTGGGGAGGGCGGGATATAAATAAAAAATTATTTATTATTATTATTATTGTTGTTGTTTGTTTGTTTATCTGATTAGTTGTTTGTCATCCAAAGGGTCTCCAAACGACTTCCATTGAAAATAAAATATGCATATATACATTATGCCATAGAAAGGGGGAGGGAATCAGATAACACATCAAGATGCCATACAACATATTGGGAAGACAAAATCAAAACACCCTCCAAAAAGGAATAATAGAAAACATTAGCTGGTTGGCATCCGTCTGCCTCGGGAGACAATGGCGGAACACGCCTTTGCAGATGAATTCAAACAGTTGAAAGGTTACAGTGCCTGTCAAAGAAAACTGGCAGTACACAAATAATCATCAGCTAGGATCAAGTAACTGGTCTTTCCTTTTCACGAAGGATAAACATCACCAATGTCTGTTTTGCAGTTCCTACAACACAGATCAGGCACTGAGATGAATCCCACTTGCTGCCCTTATAGCAGTCTTCATGGCTGAGTCGATCCAAGCGTGCGGGTGGGTTGTGTACTCTCCGGCGAAGTACACTCTCCCTTCATTCTGTTTCAAAGCCTCGAAAAGCTGGGTGAACTGGTATGGAGTGGGTTGAGCAAAGGCCCCCATGGAAAACTTGTCTAGGGCCCACTTCTGTACAACGTGCCGGTTGCAGACGGATCTGAGGTAAGACTTGGAGACGTTGTGGATTTCCGACAGGTCATCCATCACCACGTCAACGCACTTTTCCTCGCTGAGGGGAACGAAGAAGTCGGCGTCATCATTGAACGTGTAAGAGGCCAGGAGTACCCCGAGGCCACTAGGGAAGACATGGTTCGGGTAATAGATCATTCGGGATGGGCGGTCTGTGATCGACTTCCCACCTCGGATCCCGTCTTTCTCCCAAAACCTGTCTGTGCAGGCCAAGGCAATTTTGGTAGAGCTTGCATAATGAAAAGAACGCAGAGCGCGAGCCTTGGGGTGAGAAAGAAGAGGCTGGTATTTGATGAGTCGAGCGGCTTTTGCCGTCGCCGTGACGATGACGTAGTCGGCGGTCAGACTCGACAAGGTTCCTTTGCCCCGCTTGCGGTAAAACACCCTCACTTTCTTGCCAGTGCTAAGTATTTTCTCGACACTGCAGCATAGACGGATTGTCCCAGGCATTTCCCGGGAGAAGCCGTTGGGGAGCTGGTCAAATCCTCCTGTGATTTCCTCAAAACTTGGGGAGGTAGAAGGAGGAAACAGGAGCAGAAAAAGAAAAGAAAGGAAAAGTCATTGAACAGGGTGAGCATCCCAAGCAAAATGTGCTCCCTGCAACATTTATATTTCCCAAGTTACTTCAAAAGCAAAATGGCATATGATCATTCTCTGGTTCCTCCAGTTACTAAGGCATATAACGATGGTATTCAGAGCAGCACAGCCATCACATTTCGGTTTTCGAAAGTTTCAGAACTAGAAAGGTCTTCCAGAATGGATTACCGTATTTTTCGCCCTATAAGACGCACTTTTCCCCCTCCAAAAATGAAGGGGAAATCTGGGTGCGTCCTATGGGGCGAATGCAGGCTTTCGCTGAAGCTTGGAGAGCGAGTGTGCACCGACCCCTCTTGCTCTCCAGGCTTCAGGAAGACATCCGCAGCCTAGGCAGCCCTGCAGGAGGTCCCCTGAAAGCAGAGCGCCCCTCGCGCCGGGCAGACATCTGCAGTGTGGGGAGCCTTGCAGGAGTTCCCCGCAGGGCTCCCCATGCTGCGGATAGCAGCCTGCTGCCTGGCGGGTGGGGCCCGCTGAAGCAGAGCGCCCCGCGCGCCGGGCAAACATCGGCCAGCCCCACAAGCTCGGGGGACAGCAGGGAGGCGCAGCACCGCCATCCCGCTGTTCCTCGACCTGGTTCTGTTTCCCCGACCTGCTTTGGGGGGGGGGGAATAAAGGGGGAAAAATTCCCTTTATTTCCCCCCCAAAAAACTAGGTGCGTCCTATGGGGCGGAGCGTTACCACTGTAGTGGCGCCTGGCCTGTGGAACACCCTCCCATCAGATGTCAAGGACATAAACAACTATCTGACTTTTAGAAAACATCTGAAGGCAGCCCTGTTTAGGGAAGTTTTTAATGTTTGAGGTTTTTTTGCTTTTTTATTATTATTAATATTCTTTTCAGAGCCACCCAGAGTGGATGGGGAAACACAGCCAGATGGGCAGGGTATGTATAAATAAATAAATAAATAAATAAATAAATAAATAAATAAATAAATAAATAAATAATCTACAGATCTTCTTCAAAATGCATATATTAGGAGAAAAGCACAGTTAAATTTTCACAAGGACTTAAAAAATAAATAAATCTGCAAACTGAAGTGGAGATGTGGACAACCAAATTTATAATATAATAATAATTTATTCTTTGTACCACACCCATCCAACAGGGTTGCCCCAGCCCCTCTGGGTGGCTTTCGGCATATATGAAAACATAATAGAACATTAAGCCTTTAAAATCTTCTTTATACAGAGCTGCCTTCAGATGCTATATAAGTAATCATCTCCTTAACCTCTGAGGGGAGAGAATTCCACAGGGTGGATGCCACTACCGAGAAGGCCCTCTGCCTGATTCCCTGTAACCTCACTTCTCACAGTGAGGGAACCACCAGAAGCCCTCGGAGCTGGACCTCAGTGTCCGGGCTGAACAATGGGAGTGGAGACGCTCCTTCAGGTTGGAACAACGAGAAACCAAAACTCCATCCAACTCTGCTCAGTTACAGTATTAATGAAGCTGATACAATATCCCCTCCCTTTTACCTGTCATCGTCATAGAAGGTCACATAGTCCATAGCAGAATCAACAAATGAAGTATAGAATCCACCTTCTTCGTTCAAGAGGTCACCAATCATATCTACTGCTCCCTTGCTCAGATTTCCTTCTTTAATTAAATATCCCTGTTTGGAGGAAATGGGGGGGGGGGGATTAGCTAGAGAAAGGCTAGTTAAAAGTACACATGCTTCCTTATTTGAGCTAGACAGTCTTACCTCGGGTAACAGCCACTTCAGGTTGCGTTTTTTCGGGTTGCGGACTACCAAAATCCGGAAGTACCGGAAAGGGTTACTTCCGGGTTTCAGCAGTCCCGCATGCGCAGAAGCACTAAATCACACTTTGCGCATGCGCAGAAGCGCCGAATCACAACCCGCGCATGCGCAGACACACAAAGGCGGGTTGCAAACACTGCAGGTTGCGAACGTGCATCCTGCACGGATCAGGTTCGCCACCTAAGCATCCACTGTAGCTAATTTATCGGCAAACATAGTCCAACAGCATGGTCACAGATTCCCCATTCCTGTTTTGTCTTCTGCATCCAATTTTCCAACCAACCAAAGATTCTAGGGGCCTAATGATAATTTTAGCAAACAGAATGGCTGTACAGTGGTACCTCAGGTTACATACGCTTCAGGTTACAGACTCCGCTAACCCAGAAATATTACCTCGGGTTAAGAACTTTGCTTCAGGATGAGAACAGAAATCGTGCTCTGGCGGCACGGCGGCAGCAGGAGGCCCCCATTAGCTAAAGTGGTGCTTCAGGTTAAGAACAGTTTCAGGTTAAGTATGGACTTCCAGAATGAATTAAGTACTTAACCCGAGGTACCAGTGTATTTTCACTGTTAGTGCAAATGCACAGGCTGTCAGAGACTGCCCATGTCCACTAACTTGCTAAGAGGATAGCTCCATTGATTTAGTGTGGCGCGCATGTACCTGAACGTGCTGCCAGGTGGCCCACTTTACATAGGACAGTCTTTGGTTCAAAAGGCTGTTTAGTTCAAGTTTTGTTTAAGGTTAATGAACCATTAAGACAGAGAACAAGCAGGCGAAGTTCAGCCATCAACCGTTCGCACTGGTAATTCATACAAAAGTTTTATACAAGGGCGACAATTCAGATCAAAGTAAAAATACTGCAGACAAGCAAAGGCCCACTTTGCCTACCTTGACGGAATATGAGTCGTATTTTTCCTTCAAAATCGTGCAGTTTTTTGTTACCTGCATGGTAAACATAAATGTCCATTTGAAACCTTCCTCACCACCCTTAAAGCATTCATTCAGTGTTCAGTTAAGAAAAAACACTCTGGTCACATTTGAAGATTTATTAAGTGATTCTTATGTTAACTGATATGCTCTGACGATATTATATTAACAGTAATGGCCCACAACTGTGCATTGAGTTTCAAATGCCCAAAGGGAGTTTGGGACTTGTGTTTTTTCTGAAAAGCAGCAGCTCCTTTCTACCACTGCCATGTTGTTTTGAAACAAACAAGACTTCAGGGCAAGGCTTGGGAAGTGGGCTATGTTTGCAGTCATGTGCACTGCAAGTTCCCAGCCTGGAAGTAATAATAGCTACATGGGGAATTGTGGGAGTTGTCTTATGTGCGATGTGGAGGGCATGTGTTGCTTTATTTGTTTGTTTGTTTTAAGCCCTTCATCATAAAGCCTTGACAATTAAAAGTCACCACCCTCGTCAAAAGACGCAAGGCTTGCGCAACAACGGGTGAGCAAAAGGAATCCACACAACAGAGGAACACAGCAAGAAACCAACAAAGAATCTTTGTGAAAAGCGTGAAGAGAAAAGAAAGAAAAGATGGGAAGAGCAGACTAGAAAGCAACTCCAGAAATCATCCATAGTCTGACGTGCCTTTGCTAATAAAGGTAAAGGTAAAGAGACCCCTGACCATTAGGTCCAGTCGTGGCTGACTCTGGGGTTGCGGCGCTCATCTCGCTTTATTGGCTGAGGGAGCCGGCGTACAGCTTCCGGGTCATGTGGCCAGCATGACTAAGCCGCTTCTGGCGAACCAGAGCAGCGCACGGAAACACCGTTTACCTTCCCGCAGGAGCGGTACCTATTTATCTACTTGCACTTTGACGTGCTTTCGAACTGCTAGGTTGGCAGGAGCAAGGACTGAGGAACGGGAGCTCACCCCGTCGTGGGGATTCAAACTGCCGACCTTCTGATTGGCAAGTCCTAGGCTCTGTGGTTTAACCCACAGCGCCACCCGCATCCCTCAGCGCCACCCGCGTCCCTGCCTTTGCCAATAGAAAGGCCTTAATTTGCTCCCCCCCCCAAAAGCTTGTATGGTCACAGCCAGGCCAGCCAGCCTCCCTGTGAAGGGCATTCCCTCCTCCCAATAAAAAATTGGAGCACCACCATGGGAAGGCCTTTGTAGAAGCATAGTGTGTATCTGCTAAAGTGAGTAACCAGTTCCACTGCCGAACTGAATACCTGCTGCAGGTAATCACAAGCAGGGAGAGGCAGCGTCAGTCAGCAGGGCAGCGTGGCAGTGGTTACCTGGCTTCCCAATGCTGGGAGGGCCAAAGTGTTGTGGAACTAACTCCTTGTAGTGTGGGTGCAGTGGGGTGCATTGGCTCTGTCCTGGACCCCAACGATCTTGCCCTTCTCCCTCTTTGTAACCAGCAGCAGTGCTTGGCATTGGTAAGCCAGGCAAGTGATGCCAGTCTGCTGACCACTACTTGGGAAAATGGCTGCTGAACGCAGGCCCTGCTGCTGGATTCCCCTAGGCATCTGGTTGGCTAGAAACAGGATGCTAAACTGGGCGGGCCTTTATAGTCCTATGTGATCGGAAGAGGGTACTTGGAGCCAGGCCTTACCAGAAGACCAGGCAAACTGGTTCATGAACACACAGCCTCTTTACAAAACACCTACCCGATCCAGTGCCTCGTGGAAGAGTTTAGAGGCAGATTTCCCCCTCTCATTGGGAGCCACTTCATATCCAAACAGCTCGGCGTTTTCCTCCACCGCAGACACTTTTTCCTTTCTATTTCTAATGAAGTACCAGGCATTCTTATCCGTCTGAACAAACGGGTTTAACGTGAGGTTGAATTTCTTAATATATTCACGAACAATTCTGCGGGGGAAAGGAGTAAGAAAGGCCTTTTTAAAAAAAGTATACGTGTAAAATAATATAACAGGACATGATGCTTTCATATTCAGGGATGCTAGCAAGGCTGCGAAGCATTCATTACACACCCACAGATCAGAAGGGAGGATAATGCCAGATAGGAACGAAAGGCTGAACATATTTTGTTATGGCCAAGAATGCAGCAGGTCTTGTAGGGTCACTTCCTGTCAGGGAACTGCTATCGACTCAGGGGCAAGAGGGGAAAGGGCGGATGGATTACAGAGAGCCCCCAAAGATCATGGGAAGCAGCACTTCCTCAGCGGAGGAAGGAAGCCACGCCTCTAGTGAAGAGGAGATGCAGGGCTTGGAGGATGCAAGGCGGTGCCAGGACACCTTGCCTGAGCAAAGCAGGGAGGAGGGAGGTTCCCTGTTACACAAGCCTTCCTTGCGCAGTAGGCTTTCGCGCAGAGAGGGGAGGCGTAGACTGGGGGTCAAGAGACTGCTGGGAAAGATTTAAGGACCGCCCACTCTCAGATTCTGCCAGTGAATGAGCAAGACATGGAATAGAGGCGCTCTGCATTGTAAAGCTTTAGAACAGACCAGTGAGGCATCTTGCCTGATTGCTCTCGAGCAACCACCCGATACCCTTCACACTTCCCCTTCCCAAGTCTGCTCTCTAGGCAGACACCTACTCAAAACTAAAAAAAAATCACACCAACTGCTAATTCCAGGAAATGGGAAGGAGGGTACAAGGTAAAATGAAGTACTTCACCCGCAGATGTTTCTAAAACAGAATGAGTTTTGTGCATGATTGGCAACAAGCTTTTTGCCTTACTTCTGTGCCTTGGGCAGACGCATCGGTCCCATATCCATGTACCAGTCTTTCTCACGATAGGTCTTTATCCGACCCCCAATGCGGTCACTGGCTTCCAGAATCTGAACCTAGGAACAAATGCAATGTCGCTGTTTATGCTTCACTTCCTTACCGACTGCTGCTCCAGAAACAAACAAGCACACCTACATTTTGGGGATCCTGAAGCTTGGAATGTCATGGGGGCCCCTTCACAACCAGAAACAAGGTTGGGGCAACCACTTTCTTCAGTGGGGTTGTTCCACGACAGATCACCACACCTTTATAAGATTTGGGTTGTCTGACTCAAATAGGGTCTAGTAGACCCAAAAGGGATGCGGATAGCGCTGTGGTCTAAACAAGTGTTCCCCAACCTTGGGCCTCCAGCTGTTTTTGGACTACAACTCCCATCATCCCTCGCTAGCAAGACCAGTGGTCAAGGATGATGGGAATTGTAGTCCAAAAACAGCTGGAGGCCCAAGGTTGGGGAACACTGGTCTAAACCACTGAGCTTCTTGGGCTTTCCGATCAGAAGGTCGGCAGTTTGAATCTGCACAACGGAGTGAGCTCCCATTGCTTTGTCCCAGCTCCTGCCAACTTAGCAGTTCTTTTTTTTATTATTATAAATTTTATTAGTATTTTCCACACAACAACATGAAAAGTATCGAAAAATAACAATACACAAAACACAAAAACCAACATTAAAAAAACCCAACAAATCCATATCTTACATGTTAATGATATAAACACTAAAAAGAAAAACAAACATTGGCTTCCACCAATCCTACAGCGCCTCTTTTACCTCTCATTGTGTTTTCCTGTTTTCCTTATCATCTTTATCCTAGCATCCAGATATAAATCCCTCTTTCTTATCCTTTCACTTCACAAGGTTATTCCAGACTCAGCCAGATTTCTGTCCTCGAACCTTGGCTTTTAAGGTATTCATTTAGACACTCCCATTCCTTTTTCACTTCACTTTTTGGTTTTTGTCTTATTATATCTGTCTATTTGGCTAATTCTAAATATTCTGAAAGGCCAACTTAGCAGTTCAAAAGCACACCAGTGCAAGAAGATAAATAGGTACTGCTGCAGCGGGAAGGTAAAGAATGTTTCCGTGTGCTCTGGTTTCCATCATGGTGTCCCGTTGCGCCAGAAGTGGTTTAGTCATGCTGGCCATGTGACCCGGAAAGCTGTCTGTGGACAAATGCCAGCTCCCTCGGCTTGAAAGCAAGATGAGCGCTGCACCCCATAGTCATCTTTGACTGGACCTAACCGTCCAGGGGTTCTTTACCTTTTTACCTAGATGACCCCCCAAAAATATGCATAGTGGGCTAAAGTCACATCTGGGACCCCTCTGAGATTAAGAGCCCCAAAGCTTAAGCTTCATTAGTTTCATAGTAGTTTCATTGGCCCCTGCAAGCATGGATGCGAAAAACATAACTCTACACATAGGAGGTGCAATAGCTTCATTACATGGGGCAAAATGTGCAGGCCGGAACTCTCAAGTTCAAACCTTGGCACCTACAATTAAGGGTCTCAAATGGCAGGTGAAAGAGCCCGTGTTCTGCAGAACCACTCATTTTAGACCCACCCCCCTTCTTCCTCCTTTTTGTCAAGATTAAAGACCTGTGTTTCTCAGATTGCAGACCTATGCATGTAGGTAAAGGTAAAGGGACCCCTGACCATTAGGTCCAGTCATGGCCGACTCTGGGGTTGCGGCGCTCATCTCGCTTTATTGGCTGAGGGAGCCGGTGTGCAGCTTCCGGATCATGTGGCTAGCATGACTAAGCCACTTCTGGCGAACCAGAGCAGCGCACGGAAACGCCGTTTACCTTCCCGCCGGAGCGGTACCTATCTACTTGCACTGGTGTGCTTTCGAACTGCTAGGTTGGCAGGGGCAGGGACCGAGCAACGGGAACTCACCCCGTCACGGAGATTTGAACCGCCGACCTTCTGATCGGCAAGTCCTAGGCTCTGTGGTTTAACCCACAGCGCCACCCGCGTCCCTATGCATGGCTACTAAGAAGTAAATCCACTTGACCCCAAGGAAAGTGTACACAGGATTGCAGCCTTTGTTAGTACAATTACCTGATGTCCCGCATCTTTCAGTAATTTGGCAGCAGTGAGCCCGCTTATTCCTGCCCCAACAATCACAATGGTCTTTGGATTTGAAGCCTTTCCCAGCCCATTTCTGGCAACATTTAACAGCTCCTCATAGTCGGGATCCTCAAAACACTTCATCCATTCCTCGTGGTCCTCAGCATGATTTGGGGAAACCAAGGCTATCAAGAGCAGCAGGAACGGGAAAAGTGCTAGAAAACAAGAAATGATTGAACAGGAACTATATATAAAAAAGGAGGGCAAGTTCAGAAATGACATCTGATGCCCTTTTAAAATGTGTGGTTTAAATTGGATTGTTTTTGTTTTTATTATGTATTTTGTGTTTTTATATTGTGAATTTATGTTGTGAACCACCCTGAGACCCGTGAGCAGTGCTTTTTTTCTCGGGGTACGCATACCTCTAAACATTTTGTGAATCTTTGTACTTTTGTCCATTTGCTGTATTTATTTTTCCCGATTTGAACTATAAAATGGTGGGGGGTTTTGAGTCAAAAATAAGAGTACCCCTAAACATTTTTTTTTTAGAAAAAAAGCACTGCCTGTGAGTATAGGGCAGTATACAGATAATAATAATAATAATAATAATAATAATAATAATAATAATAATAATAATAATGCATGAAAAATGCAAATTTTGGTTGATTTGTTTGAGTCATGCATTTGGGCACCTTCCAATTTTGAATTCTCTAGAAAGCACTGAAATAACCACTTGGTGCTTGACCCCCCAACTGGGTGGAAACCTGGTCCCTATTTTCTTTTAAATTGTCTATGTTACAAATAGGGCCAGAGAAATATTACTGTAGTCTCTTCTCACAACAGAATCAGATGTAGTAACTGCAGGACTTTTTTTCATCCGGGACTCAGTTCCGGCACCTCTCAGGTGGGTGCCATTGCCATTATAAGAGAACAAGGGAGGTGTTCAGTGTGAGTTCCAGCACCTCTTTTTCTGGAAAAACAGCACTGATTAACTGTATAGCTGTCCTTGGCCAAAATGAAGACACAGAACTAGATATTGCCTCCCAATAGTTCTTCTTCGCTTTACTGCAGCTGCTACCATGTGCGAAAGCTCCAAGTCTCCTCCGAACTTCCCTGTTTCCCTGCCTGCTTTGACTTATAGCCCTCCCATGTCAGAAAGCATTCCTTTTCACAAAGATTATGAAGAAAGGTATTAAAAAGATGAAGACAAAGGCATCATTACAATTAAGACGACAGTTACAAAAAAAAAATTGATTTCAAAGAAGAACTTTGTAAGCAGTATGTTGGAAAGAGCGTCTCCACTCCCATCGTTCTGCCCGGACACTGAGGTCCAGCGCCGAGGGCCTTCTGGCGGTTCCCTCACTGCGAGAAGCCAAGTTACAGGGAACCAGGCAGAGGGCCTTCTCGGTAGTGGCGCCCGCCCTGTGGAACGCCCTCCCACCAGATGTCAAAGAGAACAAGAACTACCAGACTTTTAGAGGACATCTGAAGGCAGCCCTGTTTAGGGAAGCTTTTAATGTTTGATGTATTACAGTATTTTAATATTTTTTGGGAAGCCAGCCAGAGTGGCTGGGGAAGCCCAGCCAGATGGGTGGGGTATAAATAATAAATTATTATTATTATTAAGCAAGGGATCAAGGAAGAGATGGTGGATCCATCTCCTTGTCCTTCTCACATCGGGCATCAGATACCAGCCTTGGTGCCCACTCAACGCTATTGGACTCCAACACCCATCATCCCCCACCAGCATGGCCAATGCTCAGTTGTAGTCCAACAATATCTAGAGGGCACCAGATTGGAAAAGGATGTCAAATACCTTAATCATCCCCAACAGAGGTTTGTCCAAGGTTTCCATAAGGGATAGTCAACATATGGCTCTAGCCAGCTGACTCTGTTGCTATGAAGTTACTACAGTAACAGCAACAGAAGGTAGGTAGCCGTGTTGGTCTGACGCAGTCAAAATATATAAAAAATAAAAAAATTGTCCAGTAGCACCTTAGAGACCAACTAAGTTTGTTCTTGGAATATGAAAAGCAATTGTAATGAACAGATTACACTAGTAGGACTGCAAGAAGTTCTGTAAGAAGGACTACTTGAAATATTGCAAGAAAGACTATGAAAAGAATTATTAGTTAATGATAATTAAAAGTAATAGAGAAATTAAGAAATGCAGAACAAGTGATAAAGAACGGAAAATCTTCAGAGGTTGTTGACGGAAGTCTAAAATATTGTATAGGATAAGAAATTATGTTAAACGATTGTTGGAAATGATATGTTAAAAAAACATAATAAAAATGTATTTTAAAAAAAGTTTGTTCTTCGTATAAGCTTTCGTGTATACGAAACTTCGTACCCAGAACAAACTTAGTTGGTCTCTAAGGTACTACATTTTTTTTTATTTTTTATATAATTCAGCAACAGAAGAGGAAGAGGAGGAGGAGGAGGAGGAGGAGGAGGAGGAGGAAGAAGAAGAAGAAGAAGAAGAAGAAGAAGAAGAAGAAGAAGAAGAAGAAGAAGGAGAAGGAGAAGGAGAAGAAGAAGACATTATAAAGTTAGAAACAAATCAGAATTAGAAAGAGCATAGCCATAACTTGATCTCGCAGAGGACATTTGCATCCTAAAATTTCTATGAGAAAATGAAAGACTTACAGAATTGGTCCATGTTCTGATAGGCAGTGTAAGGATGGCAAGTGAATGCTCTCATTTTATAGCCAGAATGTGGCAGGCTATGAGCCAATAGTGATTCAGAAACCTCTTTGGTGACCAACCTCTCAAAGGGCAATTCCCAAACACACCTATCTGGTAAAGGTCACCTGAAGCACAGTGCACGCAACCGAGACGGATGGCACAATATAGTTGCATATCTTCTAAGAAAGTACCTTTAAAAAACACCTTAGGGGTGCGGGAAAGACACGCAAAGCTTGATCTGGAATGCTTAAAAGTGAGGCCAAGAAGATCTCACCTTTTGCCCAATGGGTTTTATAGGATATCCTAAAAATTCCTTCCAGTAGCACCTTAAAGACCAACTAAGTTAGTTCTTGGTATGAGCTTTCGTGTGCATGCACACTTCTTCAGATAGGATATCCTGTTAGATTTTTAAGGGTCTAATAAAACCTGGGTGGGAAGCAAGGAAAGCAATGACCTCAGTGCGATATAGTCAATCTTTCTGCAAATACAGGAAGGCAAATGTCAGAGATTACAGCATAATTTGCTCCCTAGCAGCTATCGAGCAACCCTGATATTTACTGACTGATTAGAAAACATTAGGTCAGATTAGACTGGACTGAGGTCAGGTTATAAAATATTTTACACACACACACTAAGGTTACCAGATGTCCCCATTTCCCGGGGACAGTCCCCAGATTTACAAATCAGTCCCCTCACAAAATCCATCTATTTAGCAGGAAGTTGAAAAGTGTCCCCGGATTCATTGAAAAAAACCTGGTAACACACACACACACACACACAGAGAGAGAGAGAGAGAGAGAGAGAGAGAGAGAGAGAGAAATATATTAAATTAAAATATCCTACAGTGACGACAAGGAGCAGTGTTGGATGGTAATAAACCAAGATAGTGTTGGACTAGGACCTGGGAGACCAGGGTTCAAATCTCCACTTAGCTATAAAGCCTACCGCACAGGGTTGTTGTGGGGATTAAATGAGGAGGGGGAGAACCACGTAGGCCGCCTTGAGCTCTTTGGAGAAGAAGTTGAGATATAAATGCATTAATTAAGCAAATAACCACCTAATCCAAGAGCTCCTGGACGCCTGACCATTAGGTCCAGTTGCAGACGACTCTGGGGTTGCGGTGCTCATCTCGCTTTACTGGCCAAGGAAGCCAGCGTCCAGCTTCCGGGTCATGTGGCCAGCATGACTAAGCTGCTTCTGGCGAACCAGAGCAGTGCACGGAAACGCCGTTTACCTTCCTGCTGGAGTGGTACCTATTTATCTACTTGCACTTTGACGTGCTTTCGAACTGCTAGGTTGGCAGGAGCAGGGACCGAGCAACGGGAGCTCACCCTGTCACGGGGATTCGAACTGCCGACCTTCTGATCAGCAAGCCCTAGGCTCTGTGGTTTAACCCCCAGCGCCACCCACATCCCAAATATGGCTAGCCCTAAGCAAATTCTTTGGCCAAGCCCAATGCAAGAAAAGTGCCGGTGGTGTCGCAAGGCTCCCAATCAGGAAGAGGAAGCAAGTGTATTTCAAAGCGATTGTGCCATTGGGACTGCACCGTTTGGACTTGAGGCCTAGTGCCTTGAGGCGAAAGAAAGAGATAACATGGTATCCACATAAAAGGCTGCTGACGGTAAAGAAAGTAGGGGCAAAGGCAGCATTTTAAGAAGCAGGACTCAGCGCTTGCAAAACCCAAGAACAACAAAAAGAGCATCAACAGAAGGAAGGGCTAAAGTAGTTCCGGCACTAGAGCAGGGGTCCTCATACCTTTTAAACAGGGGGCCAGTTCACTGTCCCTCAGACACTGTTGGGGGCCGGTCTATAGTTTGAAAAACATATAAATTCCTATGCGCACTGCACACAGTGGCAGAGCTTCATGCTCCGGCACCGGCGGGGGCGGAGAGCAGGTGGGGGCGGAGCTGGTGCGCGTCCTGGGGGTGTGGTGCGCCGCCCACAGGGGCGTGGCACAGGTCCTGGGGGCGTGGCACCCAGCACAGGTGGGGGGGCAGCCTCAACGGCACCCCACAGGGATCGCGCTACCAGGGGCGATGCACTCCGCCCGCACTCCTCTTCCTCCGCCAGTGACTGCACATATTTTATTTGTGGTGCACAAAAAGCAGGGGAAACAATTTGAATTTGAAAATTTTGAATTTGAATTTGAAATCCCACAGTCAAGCATTGCTACACAGAGAACAGAGGTCTTTGGCTACATCCTCACTCAGAAGAGAGAATATAAATGTGCTTTAACATTGCTTCTGGGTTGTTGTTGTTTAGTCGTTTAGTCATGTCCGACTCTTCGTGACCCCCTGGACCAGAGCACGCCAGGCACTCCTGTCTTCCACTGCCTCCCGCAGTTTGCTCAAACTCATGCTGGTAGCTTCGAGAACACTGTCTAACCATCTTGTCCTCTGTCTTCCCCTTCTCCTTGTGCCCTCCATCTTTCCCAACATCAGGGTCTTTTCCAGGGAGTCTTCTCATGAGGTGGCCAAAGTATTGGAGCCTCAGCTTCAGGATCTGTCCTTCCAGTGAGCACTCAGGGCTGATTTCCTTCAGAACGGAGAGGTTTGATCTTCTTGCAGTCCATGGGACTCTCAAGAGTCTCCTCCAGCACCATAATTCAAAAGCATCAATTCTTTGGCGATCAGCCTTCTTTATGGTCCAGCTCTCACTTCCATACATCACTACTGGGAAAACCATAGCTTTAACTAGACGGACCTAGACGGAACTATATGGGAAAACAATACAATATTTAAAATGAAGAACGATTTTAATCAACATAAACTTATAAGTATTTCAATGGGAAGTATGGACCTGCTTTTGGCTAATGAGGTGGTCAGTAACAAGAGTGTCTCTGAGAAGGCGGCTCCTCCACACACGGCTCCCTCCCATCTCGAGAAAGATGTAGCAACAGTCAGATAGAAGGAGGGAGGGCAGAAACAAGAGAGATGGATAGATAAACGCGATTCTCTCTCTCTCTCTCTCTCTCTCTCTCTCTCTCTCACACACACACACACACACACACACACACACACACACACACACCAAAGTTGATCAACTGTTGCTATGACCTACATAGTGACTAAAGGAAAGAATAGGACACCAAACTGTGAACAGGTGCCACAACTACTGGCAACATTAAGTAAAGACTTACTGGAATGGGTGGGCAAGGAAGATGACAAACGGACTGAGGGAAGATGAAGGAGGCCAGTTCCTAGAACCCTGGCCCGTTCCTATAAGGAACAACCTGCCTTTCCAGGGAAAGAAACTAACTCTGAATTTGCTAGTTTCTCTTAGCTGAAATTCTTGACTCCACTAGGCCATCGGAACATCACTAGGAATTTCGCTCTGACACTCATTCAGCCTCTATGCATCACGAATTGCACCACTCGGTTGGTTTGCTGTGCCTTTAGGATGACGGTGTCTGTTTCTGCATGGCTCCCAGAAGACGGGAAAAGGCTCTTCCTTGTCCTTACAAGTGTGTTTTACAAAACGAGTGGTGTCCAGCTAATACAGCGGTTCCCAAACTTTTCAATAACAGGACGAAATTCAAAACAGCAACGACTGTACATACGAGGGCATTAGAGGTGAAAGCAAACCATGTCCTTGGTAGCATCTAACCCACACCAATCACCTTGCAGCAGCAGAAAATTGAGTCAGTCCCTCAGCCTGCCTGCATTTGGGGAAAGTTGGGGAGTTGTCTGTTATGGCTTAGGAACACTCTGTTGAGTGGAAATAATACAGGTGAAACACTTGAACGTTGGCAATGTGGATTGCCATGGGAGTTGGCATGGGAGTTGAAATTTGCAGATGACACCAAACTGGGAGGGGTGGCTAACACCCCAGAGGACAGGATCACACTTCAAAACGACCTTGACAGATTAGAGAACTGGGCAAAAACAAACAAGATGAATTTTAACAGGGAGAAATGTAAAGTATTGCACTTGGGCAAAAAAAATGAGAGGCACAAATACAAGATGGGGGACACCTGGCTTGAGAGCAGTACATGTGAAAAGGATCTAGGAGTCTTGGTTGACCACAAACTTGACATGAGCCAACAGTGTGACGCGGCAGCTAAAAAAGCCAATGCAATTCTGGGCTGCATCAATAGGAGTATAGCATCTAGATCAAGGGAAGTAATAGTGCCACTGTATTCTGCTCTGGTCAGACCTCACCTGGAGTACTGTGTCCAGTTCTGGGCACCACAATTCAAGAAGGACACTGACAAACTGGAACGTGTCCAGAGGAGGGCAACCAACATGGTCAAAGGCCTGGAAACGATGCCTTATGAGGAACGGCTAAGGGAGCTGGGCATGTTTAGCCTGGAGAAGAGGAGGTTAAGGGGTGATATGATAGCCATGTTCAAATATATAAAAGGATGTCACATAGAGGAGGGAGAAAGGTTGTTTTCTGCTGCTCCAGAGATGCGGACACGGAGCAATGGATCCAAACTACAAGAAAGAAGATTCCACCTAAACATTAGGAAGAACTTCCTGACAGTAAGAGCTGTTCGACAGTGGAATTTGCTGCCAAGGAGTGTGGTGGAGTCTCCTACTTTGGAGGTCTTTAAGCAGAGGCTTGACAACCATATGTCAGGAGTGCTCTGATGGTGTTTCCTGCTTGGCAGGGGGTTGGACTCGATGGCCCTTGTGGTCTCTTCCAACTCTATGATTCTATGATTCTATGATTCTATGAAATTCAAAACAGCAACGGCTGCACATACGAGGGCATTAGAGGTGAAAGCAAACCATGTCCTTGGTAGCATCTAACCCACACCAATCATATTGCAGCAGCAGAAAATTGAGTCAGTCCCTCAGCCTGCCTGCATTTGGGGAAAGCTGGGGAGTTGTCTGTTATGGCTTAGGAACACTCTGTTGAGTGGAAATAATGCAGGTGAAACACTTGAACGCTGGCAATGTGGGTTGCCATGGGAGTTGCAAAGAACGTGCACCAGTTCTTAGAAAATGTGAGCCCAGGAGCTCAGTAATGAAAGTGCTGTTGTTGTTGTTTAGTCGTTTAGTCGTGTCCGACTCTTCGTGACCCCCTAGACCAGAGCACGCCAGGCACTCCTGTCTTCCACTGCCTCCCGCAGTTTGCTCAAACTCATGCTGGTAGCTTCAAGAACACTGTCTAACCGTCCTCTGTCGTCCCCTTCTCCTTGTGCCCTCCATCTTTCCCAACATCAGGGTCTTTTCCAGGGAGTCTTCTCTTCTCATGAGGTGGCCAAAGTATTGGAGCCTCAGCTTCAGGATCTGTCCTTCCAGTGAGTACTCAGGGCTGATTTCCTTCAGAATGGAGAGGTTTGATCTTCTTGCAGTCCATGGGACTCTCAAGAGTCTCCTCCAGCACCATAATTCAAAAGCATCAATTCTTTGGCGATCAGCCTTCTTTATGGTCCAGCTCTCACTTCCATACATCACTACTGGGAAAACCATAGGTTTAACTATACGGACCTTTGTTGGCAAGGTGATAGACATCTCCATACTCACTTTCAGCGTAAGAGATCTAGGCAGTCTGAGAAGACCACTCACCTTTTGTGGTGCGTGCCGTTGCGGCCACAAGGTATCCTGGTCCAAGCAGTGATCCGGCTTGTGGGCAGGGGAGAGTGGTAAACAGCCTTATTCAAAAAACTAACCAACAAAGTGAAACTGACACGAGAACAAATAGAAGAAGACACCTTCACCCCGATATGGTTACCCTTTATCACGTGTACAACCCAACAAGACAACAACAAGAACCCACCAACAGCATTTGAATCAATCTGGCTAACCTGATCCAAAAACACACACGCACCCCACTCACACACAAAAACAAAGCTCACCACAGCCCAACAAAGACAACCAACCACACCCGAGGCCAACCCCAACCTCCCTCACCACCAAAGGAAAACAAGTGAATATTAATAATTGCAACTCATTACAAAACCATGGAGACACCTGGTCTGAACAGAGACATTGGATTCTTATCTCATTATACATGACTAGGCCATTTCTCACCTTCTCACCCCTTGCCTTTTCCTGTAAGACCTATTACAGTCGTTAAGAGTCGTCAACAGGCTCATCTCAGCTATCTGCCAATCTCCCATTCCCACCACCCTTCTGAGTAATACCCCTCCCCACCTTCTCACTATATAGAAGGATCTGGCTACTTCTGTTTCAGTGTATCTGAAGAAGTGTGCATGCACACGAAAGCTCATACCAAGAACTAACTTAGTTGGTCTTTAAGGTGCTACTGGAAGGATTTTTTTTATTTTAAGTGAATATTAAGGAGAACTCACACAAGTGACGCTGACACAAAACCCCACACATACACCAAGCAGAATAGCATTGCCACCTGACCCCACCCCACTCACCATTCCCCCCTCCACCTCTTTCCCCCTTTTCTTCCTAATGTAACACTAATGCCTCAACAAATGAAACTGATCTGTAGAAAATGTAACTTGAAAAAAAGAGACATTGCACATGCTTTTGTAAACCAATAAATCTTTAATAAAAATTTATTTCAAAAAGAAAAATACGAAACAGTGTTTTGGGGGTGGGGTGATTAAGTATTGAAGTGACAAAATGTCAGCAATTTCATACTGCCTTCACTCTTTTGTAAGTTCTGTCTCTTAGACATAGATTGAGTTTTGCAATATTTGTTCAGGCTGCCTTCTGCTTCCTTCACAGGACCCTCCAAATCCTTATCCCTGTAAGCTTGCCATTCTTTCCCAAACAGTCCCATCCTGATATATAGCAAAGTTTGTTTTCTGTGCCTTAGTTTCCTGAAACCATTTTGACTCCCTGAAACCATTTTGACTCCCAAACTGAACAAATGTTTTCTCTGCAAGGAGGGAGGAGGTGAGGGAACTTTCCCATTGTCTCAGGAAGTGGGTAATTGTAATCACCATTTCAAAGGAGTGGGCAGACTACCAGGAAAGGCAATCAGATAAGGCATTTTCAGAAAACCTGCCAGCCAGGGAAAACAACAACACTCAAATTTCTGTTGTAGACTGCCCTTTCTGCGATGTAGGTATGATGTTTGTGGGGTGTGGACTTGGGTTACACCCCTTCTGTGATGTATGTATGATGTATAGATGTATATGATGTATAGAGCTCCAGGGCAGGGAATTTAAAATGTCTAGAGGATGGGAATTTCAAAAGTTTTTACAGTGGTACCTCGCAAGACGAATGCCTCGCAAGACAAAAAACTCGCTAGACGAAAGGTTTTTCCGTTTTCGATTTGCCTCGCAAGACGAATGTCCCTATGGGCTTGCTTCGCAAGACGAAAACGTCTCGCGACTTTGTTTCCTTTGTCTAAAAACCGTTAAAACCAAGGGTGCTTAGCTTGAAGAGCTGCAGTTGCGACTTGACTTCGAGGAGCAACTGTTAGCACGTGGTTTGGTAGCCTTTTCTCAGACTTTGCTCACTTTTGAAGCTTTTCCAAAACTTTTCCAGAACTTCTCTTGGATCCATTTGGTAAGTTAAACTTTTAAAACTTTTTTGGGGGGTTTTGGATTTTGGGTTGGGGTGTTTTGGATTCAAGGACTTGGTGTTGTGGGGGGGTTTGCGATAATATGGGAGCTTGTGGGCCTTTTTTGGAATTTTTATGATTTTCTGTGACCATTGGGCAAGATTGTTTTTTTTCAAAAAAAAATTTCTGAGTTTGAATTTCTGAGTGCTGGCTGGCTGGGGGAACAGTTGGGGAGGTTTCTGCAGGAATCTGTGGGCTTGTGGGCCGTTTTTTGGAATTTTTATGATTTTCTGTGACCATTGGGCAAGATTGTTTTTTTTCAAAAAAAAATTTCTGAGTTTGAATTTCTGAGTGCTGGCTGGCTGGGGGAACAGTTGGGGAGGTTTCTGCAGGAATCTGTGGGCTTGTGGGCCGTTTTTTGGAATTTTTATGATTTTCTGTGACCATTGGGCAAGGGTGTTTTTTTTCAAAAAAAAATTTCTGAGTTTGAATTTCTGAGTGCTGGCTGGCTGGGGGAACAGTTGGGGAGGGGTTTGCAGCAGTTGGGGAGGGGCTGGGGGAGCAGTTTGGGAGGGGTTTGCAATTTCTGTGTTGTGGGTGGGTGGGTGTCTGTGGGAGCAGTTGAGGTTTTTGAAGACATTGGTGATTTTTGAAGCTTTTCCAAAACTTATTTTGCAGCCATTTGAGGTTTCTGAAGACTTCGGTGATTGATTGTTGAAGCTTTTCCAGAACTTCTCTTGCATCCATTTGGTAAGTTAAACTTTTAAAACTTTTTGGGGGGTTTTTGGATTTTGGATTTTGGGTTGGGGTGCTTGGGATTCAAGGCCTTGGTTCTGGGTTTTAATTTCTGTGTGGTGGGTGGCTGGGTGCTTTTGTATTTTTTGGATTTGAAGCACATCACTGATTTTTTTTTCTTTTTCTGAGCTTACGAAGGTAAGAGCTGTGCTGCCATGGGACCCAAGAAGACTGCTGCTGCGGTGGCCGGCGAGAAGAAGAAGGAGAAGGTGACGCTGGAAATGAAGAAGGAGATCATCCGGAAGCACGACGGCGGAATGCGTGTGACGGACATCGCCAGGGAGTACGGGAGGAATCCATCAACCATCGGGACCATCCTGAAGATGAGGGAGAAGATCCTGGCGACTGATGCAGCCAAGGGAGTCACCAGGATCGTGAAGAACCGTCCAGCTGTTCTGGAGGAGGTCGAGAAGTTGCTGGTCATCTGGATAGAAGAGAAGCAGCGTGCAGGGGACACAGTGTCTGAGGCCGTCATTTGTGAGAAGGCCAAGGCCTTGCACGCTGACCTCATCCGGGAACAGCCAGGAACCTCAGCCGAGCCAGAAGTCTTCAAGGCTAGCAGAGGTTGGTTTGAACGGTTCAAGACAAGATCTGGCATCCACAGCGTGGTCAGGCATGGAGAGGCTGCCAGTTCTGATGTTCCTGCGGCTGAAGACTTTGCAGCGGAGTTCCTGGAGGTTGTGAAGACGGAGGGCTACGTTCCACAGCAGGTCTTCAACTGCGACGAGACCGGGCTGTTTTGGAAGAGGATGCCCAAAAGGACTTTCATCACTCAGGAGGAGTCCAAGTTGCCTGGCCACAAGCCCATGAAGGACCGTCTGACCCTGCTCTTCTGTGCCAACGCAAGCGGCGACCTGAAGATCAAGCCCCTGCTGGTGTACCACTCGGAGAACCCACGGGCCTTCAAGAGACACAAGATCGACAAGGAGCGGCTGAGTGTCATGTGGCGATCCAACAGCAAGGCTTGGGTCACACGTGTGCTGTTTGTGGACTGGGTCAATCTTGCTTTTGGCCCTGCTGTCAAGCAGTACCTGCTGGACAACGACCTGCCGCTGAAGGCTTTGCTTCTGATGGACAATGCTCCTGCCCATCCTAAAGGCCTTGAGGTGGACTTGTTGGAGGAGTTCAGCTTCATCAACATCATGTTCCTGCCGCCTAACACCACGCCACTGCTCCAGCCGATGGATCAGCAGCTCATCGCCAATTTCAAAAAACTCTACACCAAGGAGCTTTTCAGGCGATGCTTCGAGGTGACTGACTGCACCACCATCACCCTGCGGGAATTCTGGAAGGACCACTTCGACATCGTCACCTGCTTGAAGATGGTCACCACGGCCTGGAAAGGGATCAGCCAGAGAAATTTGAATTGCGCTTGGTGCAGCCTGTGGCCGGACTGTGTGGCACCAAGTGACTCTGATGCACCAGAGTCAACAGTGGTGCAGGACATTGTTGCCTTGGGGAGGACCATGGGCCTGGAGGTCACGGAGGAGGATGTCTGCGAGCTGGTGGAGGAGCACGACGACGAGCTGACCACCGTGGAGCTGGTCGAACTGCAGGCAGAGGCTGCGCAGGAGCAGGCCTCACTGGAAGAGGAGGAAGCAGCTGAGGAACGGCTGTCCTCCGAAAAACTGACGGACATTTGCCTGAAGTGGAAGGAGGTGAAGACTTTTGCAGATCTACACCACCCTGAGAAGCACGTGGCACATGACGTTGGGAACTTTTATGATACGAGGGTCATGTCGCCTTTCAGGGAGCTGCTGAAAAGGCGGATGAAGCAGCAGACTATGGACAGGTTCTTGACCAAGAAGCAAAGAGTGGAAGAGGAGCCTTCTTCGAGTGGTCCCCCAGAGTCTTAGAAAATGTACTGTGCACTTTGTTGATTTTTAAATGTTTTTCTGTCATGTTTATAAAGTTAATTTATTTTCCCTTCAATTTTTGAACTGCTCTTTACAGTATGTGTGACTTTAAAGAGCAGTTAATAAACTGTTGTTGTACCAAATTTGGCTTTGTTTGGACTTTTTTTGACCATAGGAACGCATTAATTGATTTTCAATGCATTCCTATGGGATTTCGTGATTCGCAAGACGAAAAATTCGCTAGACGACAAAACTTGCGGAACGAATTAATTTCGTCTTGCGGGGCACCACTGTATAAGGTCTTGCACACCATCTTTCTGGGTCTTTTCCTCTCTCCTGCAAGTGAGGGGAACACCCTGTTGCAACAGTTCAATAAAGGCCAAGCCTACAGGCTGCTGTTTTGCTCCAAGTTATCCTGGTTGGTGTCTTTGTTTTTGTCCAAGGGAGCCCTCGGATTTTTCCGGTAACAGTGGCAACGTTATATTAGAGGGGTGTGCACCTCCTTCTCCATCTATGCAGTAAGAATCTAATCAAAGTTCAATAACTGCTCAAAAATTTAATCACCCTTTGAAATCTTCTTGCGAATAAACAACATTTAACATATGTACCTAATTGCTGTTTGTTTTGGCAGGCAGCAACGATTCCAGTATATGATTTTGAAAACCAGGAAGTTTAACAAATAGTACATAGTTTACAAAGCAAAAAAAACCAGCATGTGTTTACGGTCTTTCGCAAAATCATGACCCAAATCTCAGGGTGGAGAAGCTCAAGAGTGTTGCCAAGCCTGTATTTCCCTCATAAATAATGCTAGAGGAGTTGGGGTGGAATTTTCCAGGACATATACTGTAATTTGGAAGTACTGGGAAAGGAGAACAGGAGAAAGAGTGGCTATAGAAATATTGGGTGTAAGAGAGGTCAAGCATAGTTTCTCCCATGCTCATGCCCTACAGCGGCAAACCCTGGTTTGCAATGGAACAAGCGTCACCTGAGATAGGTGTACAGTAGTTTAAAGAAATATATAAGGGAATGCATCTTACACAGCAGACAAACTCTGAAAATGTGTCTGTGCTACAGCTGATTCACACATTAGTAAAGGTAAAGGGACCGCTGACCATTAGGTCCAGTTGTGACCGACTCTGGGGTTACAGCGCTCATCTTGCTTTGTACAGCTTCCGGGTCGTGGCCAGCATGACTAAGCCGCTTCTGGCAAACGAGAGCAGCGCACAGAAACACTATTTACCTTCCCGCTGGAGTGGTACCTATTTATCTACTTGCACTTTGACATGCTTTCAAACTGCTAGGTGGGCAGGAGCAGGGACCGAGCAACGGGAGCTCACCCCATTGCAGGGATTCGAACCGCCGACCTTCTGATCGGCAAGCCCTAGGCTCTGTGGTTTAACCCACAGCGCCACCCGCGTCCCATCACACATTGCATTGTTTCAAATAGGGTCTAACCCCCCCACCCATTTTCCCCAACCATTCTCCATCAATTAATAAGAAAGGTAATTGCATCTGGAAATTATCAAAAAGGGAAGGGAAATTTCAATGAAATTCTCATGGTGAGCTGTAGTGTGATACCCCCACTGTACAGCGCCGACAGTGAGGTCCAGTGCCAAGGGCCTTCTGGCGGTTCCCTCACTGTGAGAAGTGAGGTTACAGGGAACCAGACAGAGGGCCTTCTCAGTATTCACCTCCAATCCTGAGGAACACCCAGCCAGCAAAGAGTTAAACAACTATATAATTTTTTGTAGACATCTGAAGGCAGCCCTTTTGGGGGAATCTTTTAATGCTTGATGTTTGTTTGTGCCCCTCCCCTTCCCCTCTGTATTTTTGTTGGAAGCTGCACAGAGTGGCTGTGGCAACCCAGAAAGGTGGGTGGGGTATAATAAATTTATAATCATCATCATCATCATTATCATCATCATTGGAAAGGGAAAGACTTCCCTTAAAAAACAAAATCAGAGGGTGCACTGACTTTAAACAGTCATTAGTCACCCTTTGGAGCATCTTGTGGTTCCGTTTACAAAGCAAAGATCACCAGTGTCAAAGCAGTGATTCTTCAACATCAACTTCCTTGGACTGGTCATGTTGTGTGGATGCCTGATTATCGCCTTCCAAAGCAAGTACTCTACAGTGGTGCCTCGCAAGACGAAATTAATTCGTTCCGCGAGTTTTTTCGTCTAGCGAATTTTTCGTCTTGCGAAGCACGGTGTCGGAAAAGTTTTGGAAAAGCTTCAAAAATCACCAAAAACCTCAAAAAAGGCTACCACACCGCGTTCTATGAGTTGCTCCTCGAAGTCAAGTCGCAACTGTATTAAGGGTGTTAAGAAAAAGGAAACAAACTTGCAAGACGTTTTCGTCTTGCGAAGCAAGCCCATAGGGAAATTCGTCTTGCGAAGCAGCTCAAAAACCACAAAACCCTTTCGTCTAGCGAGTTTTTCGTCTTGCGAGGCATTCGTCTTGCGGGACACCACTGTATTCTGAACTTACAAATGGAAAGTGGAATGCTGGTGGTCAACAAAAGAGGTTCAAAGACTCCGCCAAGGCAAATCTTTAAAATGTAAAAACTGACAACTGGGAAACACTGGCCTGTGAGCCGCCAATTGGAGAACAGCCTTTACCAAATGTGTTGTGGACTTTGAAGACGCTTGAACTCAAGACAAAGGGGAGTAATGTGCTAAGAGGAAGGCACGCTTGGCAAACCCTCACCGTGATCAACTCCTGCCCGGAAACCTATGTCACCACTGTGGAAAGACGTGTGGATACAGAATTGGCCTCCACAGTCACTTACGGACTCGCTGTTAAAACCGTGTTTATGGAAAACCATCTTACTGGGCTATGAGTGATCGCCAAAGAAGAAGGTTCAGTTCACAGCCAAGGGAGAGACATAATGAAACAGCTCCTCTAATAATAATAATAATAATAATAATAATAATAATAATAATGTTTTTTTATTTATACCCCGTGCTTCCCTGTTCAGAAAACCGGGCTCAGGACGGCTAACAACAAATTTAAAACACAATTGATGCTACAAAAAAACAGCATAAAATACAGTATAAAACGTGAATAACAATAAAATAAAAAATAAAAAATCAATTTAGAGGGGAAATCCATCCAATAAACATTAGATGATCACCAGGGCTAGCTGGCTGAATTAGTCCTATTTGGGCCAGCGAGGAGACCAGGGGAGAATTAGCTGTGGGATCCCAGAGCGGGTAATCTTCATAAAAAGGGGAGGGGGGAGGGAGGAAGGGGAATAAAAGATCAGGCTAAGTTCAAATTGCAAGCCAAGCGGAATAGTTCTGTCTTACAGGCCCAACGGAAGGAGTTTAAATCCTGCAGGGCCCTGGTCTCATGGGACAGAGCATTCCACCAGGTCGGAGCCATCACTGAGAAGGCCCTGGCCCTGGTGGAGATTGATCTAACTTCCTTAGGGCCTGGGAGGTTTGGTGTATGTTCCCCCACCCCATTTGAGGAACTTTGAGCAGCTGGGGAGGCTGCTTGCACTCATCTCTCAGGTGTCCAACTGTGCACAGTTTTGAACAGCTGAAGAGAGTTATACCCATGAAGTCATTGATCGACGCCAGAAACTAGCCAAAAGATGTTACAGCATTTTAGAACTGCATTGGTGTAGCATAAAGGTAAAGGGACCCCTGACCATTAGGTCCAGTCGTGACAGACTCTGGGGTTGCGGCGCTCATCTCGCTTTATTGGCTGAGGGAGCCGGCATACAGCATGACTAAGCCGCTTCTGGCGAACCAGAGCAGCGCACGGAAACGCCGGTTACCTTCCCGCCGGAGTGGTACCTATTTATCTACTTGCACTTTTTGGGGTGCTTTTGAACTGCTAGGTTAGCAGGAGCAGGGACCAAGGAACGGGAGCTCACCCCGTCGCGGGGATTCGAACCGCCAACCTTCTGATCGGCAAGTCATAGAATCATAGAATCATAGAGTTGGAAGAGACCACAACGGCCATCAAGTCCAACCCCCTGCCAAGCAGGAAACACCATCAGAGCACTCCTGACATATGGTTGTCAAGCCTCTGCTTAAAGACCTCCAAAGTAGGAGACTCCACCACACTCCTTGGCAGCAAATTCCACTGTCCAACAGCTCTTACTGTCAGGAAGTTCTTCCTAATGTTTAGGTGGAATCTTCTTTCTTGTAGTTTGGATCCATTGCTCCGTGTCCGCTTCTCTGGAGCAGCAGAAAACAACCTTTCTCCCTCCTCTATGTGACATCCTTTTATATATTTGAACATGGCTATCATATCACCCCTTAACCTCCTCTTCTCCAGGCTAAACATGCCCAGCTCCCTTAGCCGTTCCTCATAAGGCATCGTTTCCAGGCCTTTGACCATGTTGGTTGCCCTCCTCTGGACACGTTCCAGTTTGTCAGTGTCCTTCTTGAATTGTGGTGCCCAGAACTGGACACAGTACTCCAGGTGAGGTCTGACCAGAGCAGAATACAGTGGCACTATTACTTCCCTTGATCTAGATGCTATACTCCTATTGATGCAGCCCAGAATTGCATTGGCTTTTTCAGCTGCCACGTCACACTGTTGGCTCATGTCAAGTTTGTGGTCAACCAAGACTCCTAGATCCTTTTCACATGTACTGCTCTCAAGCCAGGTGTCCCCCATCTTGTATTTGTGCCTCTCATTTTTTTTGCCCAAGTGCAATACTTTACATTTCTCCCTGTTAAAATTCATCTTGTTTGTTTTGGCCCAGTTCTCTAATTTGTCAAGGTCGTTTTGAAGTGTGATCCTGTCCTCTGGGGTGTTAGCCACCCCTCCCAGTTTGGTGTCATCTGCAAATTTGATCAGGATGCCCTTGAGTCCATCATCCAAGTCGTTGATAAAGATGTTGAATAAGACCGGGCCCAAGACAGAACCCTGTGGCACCCCACTAGTCACTCTTCTCCAGGATGAAGAGGAACCATTGATGAGCACCCTTTGGGTTCGGTCAGTCAGCCAGTTACAAATCCACTGAGTGGTAGCATAGTCAAGACCGCATTTTACCAGCTTCTTTACAAGAATATCATGGGGCACCTTGTCAAATGCCTTGCTGAAATCAAGGTAGGCTACATCCACTGCGTTCCCTTCATCTACCAGGCTTGTAATTCTGTCAAAAAACGAGATCAGGTTAGTCTGACATGACTTATTTTTCAGAAATCCATGCTGACTATTGGTGATCACAGCATTCCTTTCTAGGTGCTCACAGACTTTTTTCTTAATGATCTGCTCCAGAATCTTCCCTGGTATTGATGTCAGACTGACTGGGCGGTAATTATTTGGGTCCTCTCTTTCCCCCTTTTTGAAAATAGGGACAACATTTGCCCTCCTCCAGTCTGCCGGGACTTCGCCTGTTCTCCAGGAATTCTCAAAGATGACTGCCAGTGGTTGTGAGATCACATCTGCCAGTTCTTTTAATACTCTTGGATGCAGTTCATCTGGCCCTGGAGACTTGAACACATCTAAACTAGCCAAGTATTCTTGTACTATCTCCTTAGTTATTCTGGGCTGTGTTTCCTTTGCTGAATCATTTGTTCCAAATTCTTCAGGTCGGGCATTGTTTTCTTTATTGGAGAAGACGGAGGCAAAGAAGGCATTGAGGAGTTCAGCCCTTTCTGTGTCCCCTGTTTGCATTTCACCATCTTCTCCTCAGAGTGGCCCCACTGTTTCTTTGTTCTTCCTTTTGCTACGAACATACCCATAAAAGCCTTTTTTGTTGCTTTTAACCTCTCTAGCCAGCCTGAGTTCATTCTGTGCTTTAGCTTTTCTGACTTTGTGTCTACACGTGCTGGCTATTTGTTTGAATTCCTCTTTGGTGGTTTCCCCCCTTTTCCATTTTTTGTACACATCCTTTTTTAATCTTAACTCAGTTAAAAGTTCTTTAGATAGCCACCCTGGCTTCTTTAAGCACCTTCCATGTTTCCGTCTCATTGGTATTGCCTGACGTTGTGCTTTTACTATCTCCCTCTTAACAAACTCCCAGCCATCATGAACTCCCTTTCCTTTTAGTATTACTGTCCATGGGATCTCACCCAGCACTTCCCTAAGTTTTATGAAGTCGGCTTTCTTAAAGTCAAGGAATTGAGTCCTAGTATGCTTGGCTGCTCCTTTCCGCTGTATAGTAAACTTCAGAAGAGCATGCTCACTCGCGCCTAATGATCCTTCCACATCTACCCCACTAACCAGGTCATCAACATTGGTTAGGACCAGATCTAAAATGGATGTTCCTCTTGTTGCTTCTCCCAATTTCTGGACAATGAAGTTGTCTGCAAGGCCAGTGAGGAATCTGTTTGACCTTAAGCTCTTGGCTGAGTTTGACATCCAACAAATATCCAGGTAATTGAAGTCCCCCATTACTACTATCTCCCTTCCTTTTGCATGCTTGGCCATCTGTTCCAGGAAGGCATCATCTATGTCCTCCGTTTGGCTTGGGGATCTATAGTAAACTCCCACAGTGAGATCTCTGTTATTCTTCTCTCCCTTAATTTTGACCCAAATGCTCTCACTTTGGCTTTGAGGTTCTAAATCTTGGATCTCTTCACAGGTATACACATCCCTGACATATAATGCCACTCCTCCTCCTTTCTTGTCTGGTCTGTTTCTCTGAAATAGATTGTATCCCCCCATTATTACATTCCAATCGTGGGACTTATCCCACCAGGTTTCAGTGATGCCTATTATGTCATATTTAGTTTGCTGTACCAAGAGCTCAAGCTCATCTTGTTTATTTCCCATGCTTTGCACATTAGTGTACAGACATTGAAGTCCATTAATCATTCCCCCGTGTCTCTTATTTAAGGATTTTTTCCTCCCACCACTAGGTCTGCGTGCTGTTTGCTCCATTTGGTCTATGACATTTGGATGATCACCTTCATCAATTGATAGACTCCTACCTTCAGGAGCACTGTCTCCCTCCCCCACATTAGTCAGTTTAAAGCCCTCCTAATGAGGTTTCTGAGATTTTTGGCAAAAACATTTCTCCCAACCGTTGTGAGGTGCAGCCCATCGCTTGCCAGAAGTCCATCTTCAAGAAACTGCAGTCCGTGATCTAAGAATCCAAACCGTTCCTGTTTACACCATTTGCGAAGCCAGCTGTTCACTTCCACTATTTTTCCCTCTCTCCCTGGGGCACGTCGTTCAACTGGGAGGACAGATGAGATGACAATTTGTGCATTTAGTTGCTTCAATTTCCTGCCGAGAGCCTCGTAGTCTCTTTTGATCTTCTGGAGGCTATTGCTTGCAGTGTCATTGGTTCCCACATGAACCAAGAGAAAGGGGTATTTGTCAGTGGGTTTTATGATTCCTTGCAGTCGTTCAGTTACATCTTTGATCTTAGCCCTGGGGAGACAGCACACTTCCCGAGACATCTTGTCAGGCCCACAGATCACTGCTTCTGTTCCCCTCAGTAGGGAATCCCCTATCACCACTACACGCCTCCTCTTAGGTTTGGTCGGGGTTCTTCCGTGAGCTGTCCGTTCCAAGGTCGCCTGCACATTCCCTGAGGACTGACTTTGCTCGTCTTCATATACCTGATCGACTGTAATGAGGGAAAGATCCTCAAATGGAGTCTGCTCTTTGTCTTCCATGCTAGGGGAGAGGACCTCAAAGCGATTGTGTATTTCTAAACAATCAGAGTGAACCCTGGGCCTCCTACTTCTTTGAGTCACGTTTATCCATATATCTGGCTCCTGTGTTGGTGAACTAGCCTCCTTCTCAGGGGAGTCCCCTGTCTCCTCCTTGGTGAGGACGGTGTGCTCTGTTGCTTCCAAGAAGAGCTCCAGCTCTCTAATTCTTTGGAGCGTAGCGTAGTCCTAGGCTCTGTGGTTTAACCCACAGCGCCACCCGCGTCCCCCTGGTGTAGCATAGCATTAGGTTAAAAGGAACAATTGTGTCTTTCAGATTCATGGCATAACTCTGAGTTGGTCCCACCCTTGGAGGCTAGGCAGGGGACAATCGGGAACATCTCCATATCAGCTGCAGCGCCCTTGTTAAGCAATGCCTCCTCCAGTGGGTTCTGCAGGCACCCATGAGAAATAATTTATGGTTAACATGCCAGGTCAAGACCTTTTCAGTCCTCCAGGCTTTTAATGGGCTGTGGCTCTATTTATTAAGCCATGTGATTTTATATGTTTTGGAGTGGCAGGGCTGTGGACTCAACCCTTAAAAAAATACCCACCCTGCATTCATCATTGTTTCACATTCAGTTCTGTTGTAAGCCCCTGGTTGTTGGATTGAGAAGTCAGGCTGGATGGACTATATTGAACTTGCCGAACTGACTGGGAGACTCCGAGACCAAAGAGAAGAGACGGTGGAAGAAGACTGGAATAAGTTTAAAGAATATTTGGGGAAAAAAATATGTTAATATTTAAATCCTGGAATAGCTTTGGAAGTGGATATAGGCTGTAGGGTTAGAAGTAGAAGATAGTGTATTTTAAAATAGTATTATTTGTAGGTGATAAAATGTGAAGATTTTTATGGTAAAAGTAAGAGTGATAAAAAATGGTTAAAAATTATGATACAGTGGTACCTCAGGTTAAGTACTTAATTCGTTCCGGAGGTCCGTACTTAACCTGAAACTGTTCTTAACCTGAAGCACCACTTTAGCTAATGGGGCCTCTTGCTGCCACTGCACCGCCAGAGCACGATTTCTGTTCTCATCCTGAAGCATAGTTCTTAACCTGAAGCACTATTTCTGGGTTAGCGGAGTCTGTAACCTGAAGCGTATGTAACCCGAGGTTACCACTGTATATGTAAACTGCTAAAGATGAGGTAAAATGAAAATCAGATAGGGGGGACTTGAGGAAGCTCACCTAAAAATGTTTAGAAAAAAATAAGACAAGAATTTGTTTGTTTTTCTGTTTGTGTTGTTTAGTTGAGTTATAAAATGAATACATTTTTTGGGAAAAAGAGAAGTCATGCTGGGAACAATTCAGGAAGCTGAGGCAGCAAAGCCTAGTCAGATGGGGAACATATTTTGGGTGGTGTCGGTCTCCTCTTCTCCCAGAGGACTGTCAGAAGCCCGCAAGCGGGACACGCCCTCTGCCCGCCTGAGATTCTCAGCAACTAGTGTTCAGAAGTTTACTGCCTCTCACAGTGGAGGTGGAACACGTTGGGTATGAGGAAGCAGACCGAAACAACTTTCAAACCCGTGTGTTGAAATATGGCATTGGCAAACACGGGCATTCTCCTCAGTGTTTGCTAAACAACATGCCTGCAGGAGTTAGGGTGGGACCTTTGGCAAGGGAGAAGAAGTGATTAAGCAGCCTACATCATTTTGCTGCCCGAGGCAGAGGACAAAGATGGCACCTCCTCCCGTGAAGAATATAAGAAGAGTCCTGCAGGAACGAGTCCCGTGTACGAGGTGACTATGGGAGGTCAAGCCTATGGGAATCACATAAACTGGACATGAGAGTGATAGCATCCTTCTGTTCCATGTGCAGAAGCAGGGCCGGCTCTGTCATTAGGCAAAATTTACAGTGGTACCTCGGGTTACATATGCTTCAGGTTACATACGCTTCAGGTTACAGACTCCGCCAACCCAGAAATAGTACCTCGGGTTAAGAACTTTGCTTCAGGATAAGAACAGAAATCGTGCTCCGGCAGTGTGGCGGCAGCAGGAAGCCCCATTAGCTAAAGTGGTGCTTCAGGTTAGGAACAGTTTCAGGTTAAGAACGGACCTCCAGAACGAATTAAGTACTTAACCCGAGGTACCACTGTACATGCATTCTACTAGTGCATGATCGCGTGGACGCATGGTGCCGAGAAATAATTAAATAAATAGGATCATGACTGGAGAGAGCTGGAGAGTCCTTGTGGCTTGTGAGGAGACCCTCCCCGGAGCCCAAAGGGGATGTCACTGAGGGTGGAGGAAGCCCCAAAGAGACCAGAGGCACAGCAGGGCTTTGTTCATGCTGCTCAGCCTCCCCACCTAACAGCTGATGCATGGAGTAGCGCAGCAGCAGCTGCCACTTTCCTACATGTCCTCCAGGCGGCCCCAGAGCTTCAGCTCAAGTTGAAGAGAGAGTTGGGTGGAGAGAGAGCTGGAGAACAGGGGAACATGGGCTTTTTAAGTGTGCTCCCCACTTACGCGATTTCACTTATGTTCGTGGGGCCCTAGAACATAACCCCCACATACATGGTGGGCTGGGAGGAGAGAGTGGATTTGCACTGCTCTTGGTCCACCATCTCCTAGATTGCATGTCTCTTCAGAGCCATCCCCTGCCCTCCCCTCTGACACCACTGCTGAGGTCTCTACTTCCTCATCTCCCCAATCCCCTTTTCCATAGAAGTGACCATGTTGTGGCCTCTCTCTCCCCTTCTGTCTGTTTGGCTCTGAAGAAGGGCAAGAGGTCCTTCACAACAAGCCATTATGGATGAGGTGGAGATTGGCTGTGCAGCTGGAGCTGCTTTCCATTTGTAGCTGGATTTATTTATTAGTTACTTAGAACAATATGTATGAACCACCAACTCATTAAATAAATATCGGCAGTATAAGATAAAATCATTAAACCATCATAAAATTCTAAAAACATAAATTGCAGAACAAATGACCAGCCCTTCAGAAATTCTCTATAGACTCTTGCCAAAACACACACATTTTTAGCAAGCAACGAAATATCAGGATCGTCTGCAGGACAGTTGCCTGATGTCTATAGGAATAGTGTTCCAAATTACTGGTACCACTTGCTAAAAGCTTGCTGTGCATAGAAGCTAAACAAATATAAGTTAACCGTGGGACAGTTGGGAGAGCTTCTCCAGATTATCCCAGTAATGCAGCAGGTGAATCAGTGACAAATTAACCAGGTCCTAGGATGTTTAGGGTTTTGTGCATTAAAAGCAATACTTGGAACTTCCCTTGATAATGTACTGGCAGTCAGTGAGGAGCTGCTTTGGTCAAAAGTTGGGCCAAAGCATTCTGCACTGGCTGTAATTTCTGAACCAACCTCAAGGGTAGCCCACGTAAAGGTAAAGGACCCCTGGACAGTTAAGTCCAGTCAAAGGCAACACTCATCTCGCTTTCAGGCCAAGGGAGCGTCCACAGACAGCATTCTGGGTCATGTGGCCAGCATGACTAAACTGCTTCTGGCACAAAGGAACACCGTGATGGAAACCAGAGCACATGGAAACTCTGTTTACCTTCCTGCCGCAGTGGTACCTATTTATCTACTCGCACTGGTGTGCTTTCAAGTTGCTAGGTTGGCAGGAACTGGGACAGAGCAACAGTTCACCCCGTCGCGGGGATTCGAACCGCCGACCTTCCGATTGGCAAGCCCAAGTGGCTCAGTGGTTTAGACCACAGTGCCACCCGCATCCCTTGAGGTAGCCCATGTAGACCACAATGCAGTAGCCCAGCCTAGATGTCACCAAGGCCTGCTCTGGTAGCGTAACCTTTTGTATTCAGTTAACAGTTACTGTACTAAACTTTTAACTATTATTTCAAACAATTTCTGGCTGCCCTGGCAAGGCTGCAGCAGCAGTGCAGACAATCCCCTTGCCCAGAATGCCTTGTCCAAAAGACGCTCGCTTGGCTCAGAGGAGATAGGGAGCCAGAAGCCAAGGTATGGCCAGCGGTGTCACAACATTTGCAGCAGTAAAGCAATGAACAAGCAAGCTGGGGTAAGAGGGGGAAGAGGCACCACTGCCTGGTTGCTTACAGGAACCAACCAGATGGGCAGCTGGATGTTGCTTCATCCATACCAATAGGACAGAGGGCAGGAGGGCAACACAGGGCAGGCCACTTGGCACACAGTTCCGCCTGCCCTTCAACATCTTGGTGCCACTCCCCAGCTGGCTGATTCGGTCACCTTCAGTTTCTGAGAAGGCTGGCTTTGTGAATGGCAGGCCATTTTTCTTTTCTGATAAATCATCTCAGGGATTTTCCCGCAAGACAAGACAATACTGCATACGACGAGATGTACGTGACTCCACCTGGATGACTGGCGCATGGCCAGTATCATGCAGTCACTGGCGGAGGAAGGGGGTATGGCGGGGCGATCCACCCTGGGTGTCATCCCTGAGGGGGGTGACATCACCGTCCCGGCCCCCTGGGGCGCTCACCCCATTCCCATGGGTGGCTTGCCCCACCCCTGGGTGCACAGCATGTTCAGCTAGCTCTGCCTCTGCATGCAGCACCATGTGAAATGCATCAAAACGTATTTGAAATGGTCAGTATAGCGAGCTGGTACATCAGATATGTCACAGCCGGGCTCACTGTTTTGCAACCAAATCACTTGGTAGAGCTTTTTATTTTAAAATTTAAAATTAAATAGGAACTCTGAACTTATAAGCCTGCATTGCTGAAAATAAAGAGAAGGTAGCGCCACCTGTGGAAAATATAAATTGTTGTTGTTGTTTAGTCATGTCCGACTCTTCATGCGCCATGGACCCTTCTCCTTGTGCCCTCCATCTTTCCCAACATCAGGGTCTTTTCCAGGGAGTCTTCTCTTCTCATGAGGTGGCCAAAGTATTGGAGCCTCAGCTTCAGGATCTGTCCTTCCAGGGAGCACTCAGGGCTGAGTTCCTTCAGAATGGAGAGGTTTGATCTTCTTGCAGTTCATGGGACTCTCAAAAGTCTCCTCCAGCACCATAATTCAAAAGCATCAATTCTTCAGCGATCAGCTTTCTTTATGGTCCAGCTCTCACTTCCATACATCACTACTTGGAAAACCATAGCTTTAACTATACGGACCTTTGTCGGCAAGGTGATGTCTCTACTTTTTAAGATGCTGTCTAGGTTTGTCATCACTTTTCTCCCAAGAAAAGCAATTCCCTTCATGGATAACTGCCTTTGAATAACTCAGAGAAGCTATGAGCTATTCCGTGCAGGGCCACCCAAGATGGACAGGTCATAGTGGAGAGTTTTGACCAAACGTGATCCACCTGGAGCAGGAACTGGCAAGCCACTCCAGTATCGCTGCCAAGAAAACCCCATGGACAAAGACAACAGGCATATAAAATACAGTATAGTGTTTGGAAATGGGGGCGGGGGGGGGAATGTTGGAAGAGACACAAGTAAAAACCGGGATGACCATCAGAGCTGGTGAGTTCTCTAGATACGGCTGGTCTACAGCTTCCATCAACCCTGACCATCGGCCATGATATTTAGGGCTGATGGGAGCTGGAGTCCAACAGCATCTGGCAGAGCCCCAGGTCCCCCAGCCCTGATATTTATTTTCTCATACCTTCATGTGAATCAAAATCCTATCTAGAATGCTCCCCAAGGCATAAGAGCCTGATGAAAGTTTTGCCTGTAGTTAACCAGTAGAGCAGTCAATAGTACTGTACCAGTGGGCTCCTGCCACCTGCCTTCCTGACTGGTTATTCAGGAAAACAAGGCAAGGGCTTAAGGTCACCACACCCAACTGAGATGTGTATTGTTTCTTTCTTTTTAAAAATTCAGTCTGAAGAACATGTAATTCATGCTTTAATGAATTATGAAGTGCCCATATCTCAGATGTCAAATTTTCCTGGGAAAATTCTCTTGGGAATCATATTCCTCAAAGACTGGACAAGTTTGGGATTTTTGACTTTAAACACCAAGTGATTCAGTCATCATTTGCACCTAATTCAGGGACGTAGATTGGCATTTTGCCCGTTAAAAACAAATCAAGGTTGACAATAGGCATAGAATGTCAGAATTCTCATTCGGGGCTTTCTGAAATGAAAGTTCTTGCTCTCGAATATTGATGTGAATCAAGCCCTGGGGCCACAAAACGCACGGATATTTCTTGAGGTCGCCAGGTAGTTTGTCTTTCAGTTAATGGATTATGCCGCAAGTTTGGCTCCTTTTGATTTGAAATATAAGCATCTCCTTAAATCAAGGTTGGAGTTTTAAAATTTATTACTTCGAGGTGGGATGCAAAAACACCAGCCTCGTTCCCCGCCCGCTTCTTGCGGAGAGCAGCGTTTGCGGCGGGGCGCGGCGCAAGGTGTAAGACATAGGCAGCCGCTTCCCGCCCTCAACTTGTCCCCGGGGCTGACTTCCCGCCTTGAATAGTCGCACAGCGGGGCCTGCTATCCCGAGAGACATCGGGAGCCCAGCTCGACGCTGATTGGCTCCCTATGGGCGGAGCGCTGGCGCGACCTGAGTGAAGACTTCGCTCTTCCAGGTCCGGTCCGAAGTCAGAAGAGGAGCGCTTCTCATAGGTTTTCAGCCACTAGAGTCTTGGGCTCGTGGTTGTGTGCTATAACTTGGATATTTTCTTCGTATTTTCTGAAGAGGAGAAAGAGACAGAAAAAGGAGAGGCGGGAGGGAGAAGATCGTGTTGAAAGAGGAGAAAAAACAAAGGGAAAAAAGGGAAGATGAATGTTTATAGCACAAAGTTGAGAGCAGATGGGAGCTGCTGCCTTGCACAAAGCACCTGTTCCAAAACCATAGTCAAGAATTCGCTTAAGTGCAGTCGATGGAGATGTTCACCCTTCCTCTGAGTCTTTCTAATGGCAGAACACACAGCTAAACCAGAAGAGACAAAGTTATATCCAACAGTGCCTACTGTGGTCTAAATACAACATAGCTGTCAACTCTTCCCATTTTTTAAGGGAAATTCCCTTATTCCGAATAGGATTCATCGCAAGAAAAGGGAAAAGTTGACAGCTATGAAATACAAGATTGAACAGATAGAGAGAAACGGTTTCTTTGTCAGCTGCTCTTAGAACACACCTAGAGATAGATACTTTTTATTTATCTTCCTAGAGAGCTTGGGTTGCTCTGAATCTGCTTTGGTGGAACGGTCGGTTTGGTTGCAGGTGTATTCTAAAACTTTATCCCCGTGTGTATAATCCCTGCTCCCGTACCTGTTCACGTCTTAGGCCCTATCTGCAGAATACATGGAGAGCAGTATGGCTTCTCCCAAGAACTCTGGGAACTGTAGTTTGTTAAGCGAGCTGAGCGCTTTTAGGAGACCCCTGTTTCCCTCGCAGAGCTACCTGCGGGGTGGGGGGGAGCAAGGCCATTGAGGGTTGTAGCCTGGGGAGAGTTCTGAGAACAGCAAAAGACGTAGAGGGCCACATTTGGCCCCCAGGAGCCTCAGGTTCCCCTCCCCTAGTGCATAGATCATCTCTCTGACTTCTAGCAGAGATGGTCAAAGACTGTGCCGTCACGTCTGTTCTCAAATTGCTGAAGTGTTTCCTGAAACTGGATTAAAGCTGGTGTCCAAAGGGCAAATATCCTAATGATTTTTATTTATTAATGATGGTTTGTATTTATTCAGTGAATTGCATCCATTATCAAAGAAAATACAGTTCCAGTGTATTCTTTTCTTCTGAGCTGAATTTCTTTGTTGTTGCTGTTTTTCGGGCTGAATGAACAACTACTTCGGCGGTGGGATAAACAACTCCATAACAGTGCAGTTGCTACTAAGTTAGATGTCCTAATTTACAGTATTTATCTTTTTAGTCATTGTATGTAGAACATGGACTTCGACAGAGAGTGGAAGAGTTTATACGGTAGCGTGGCCGAGCGGTCTAAGGCGCTGGATTAAGGCTCCAGTCTCTTCGGGGGCGTGGGTTCGAATCCCACCGCTGCCAGCAAAATTTGTTTTATATTTTTGAGAGTTGATGTCACCGTTCCCCATAAAATATCCCTTGCGTATACTTTGCTCTCATCTTTTAAATTACAGTGTTGAAGGTAGTAATTAATTAATGAGTCGTTACTGAGTCAGTTGTCAGCATTTAAAACAAGTCTTTGCTTTAGCTAAAGCAAATGAAATCAGGGAATTTACTCTTGCACAGGCCGCAACACATTATTAAATGAATGATTAATTAAATTAATATCTTACTGTTGCTGTGTGTAAAATGAAATTTCACGTTGTTTCTGCCCGGTTTCGAACCGGGGACCTTTCGCGTGTTAGGCGAACGTGATAACCACTACACTACAGAAACTTACACGCCCACACGCTTTCCTCAATGCTCCCTAAACCTAATCGCAGCACTGGTTTTTTTTTTGTTTTTTTTTTGTTTTAGGGAAGTTAAGGATTGCACACAGGATTTAGATATGACGATGCTGAAAACTGAGTGCCTCGTGACTTTTAAAAGAAAGTTAAAGTAGTTTTGTGGGTACAGAATGCCGTTATCGTATAAGTTAGAAAATCTAGAAAATTGGGAATTAGATGCTGGGTCACGACAGTCCCTTTCTTTGTCCAGCAGTAGACTTTGTACCCAAAATATTACGTTCTGAACTATGTGCTAAAAATGAATGAAACCCTTAGATCTGCATTTGATCTTGGTCTTTCTCTTGTTTCATTCAGGGTGCCCAACCCTTGGTTTCAGTGGCGGGAGGGCCCTTCTGAGTTTTTCCCACGGCAATCACAAACTTTCCCCCGTCAAAGACATTACAGAATCCACATTGTAACTTGACCCTTTTCTGAAACGAATGTTTTCTCTTGAAAAAACACATCATCTGCTGCAAACGAAGGTGGTTTGTAACATGCACCACTTATTAAAAAAAAGAAGTAAAAAAAGACCACATGTGCGTACCCGAAGATATATTTTCGAGAGAAACATACTTTTAAAAATCGCAAATTATAATTGCGTACCAGAAAAAAAACGGGCTCGTCCGGGATTTGAACCCGGGACCTCTCGCACCCAAAGCGAGAATCATACCCCTAGACCAACGAGCCACCTCGTAGAAAGCTGAGCGCAGTAAAGTATTTGAACCTCGCAGATAACTTTCTGTACTGACTGTACACACACTATTCACTTCCTTGTTTTGCTGTTTTTTAATATTCGCGTTGTGCTACTACCTCTACTTTTTTGCTTTCATCTTCCTATATTTATTTCCCCCCCGCTCTTCAAATCAGTTACCGGTAATAAATGGGAGTGCGGAATGGAGGTGCGGTCTGGTATAATATGTCCTCTCTGGAATCTTAAAAAGTTCTCGTATTAAAGCTTTGCCCAATAAATTAATATATAGTATGTACATTAGTCATAACTGCAAAAATGCTACCTGAGGCTGCACTTCTGCTGACGCTTATATGGAAGTAACATATGAGCAGACTTGCAACGGACTGAACTGTTTAGTCTGGGATCTATAAGCAGCTCCTTACCCTGAATTAATGCAAAAATATAAATATAAATCAGGCAACGCATTTATTTTGATATCTGAGCCGGAAATTTCAGGATATGTTAATTTGAGATTGGGTGGTAACAAAATCCTAAAATCGCTTGTTAGACTTTTTACAATAATCCACGTAACATTGTCGATTTAAATAAAACATTTAGCGCACGATTGCAAAGGAGATTTCAATGTACCAATGCAGGAAAAGGATTGCCTTGTTCATGGCGATTTATGTAAGTGGGGGAAAATGTAAGGCCCCAGCGAGATTTGAACTCGCGACCCCTGGTTTACAAGACCAGTGCTCTAACCCCTGAGCTATGGAGCCTACATGTTAAACATGGTGCTGTTTCCTGTAGACAAAGCTCCTTGCCGCTTGCGTGCTGCTGTTCTTGCCTTAATGAGCAATGCTAATTTATGCTTCCACCAATGCTGAATCGTGCTCGCTAGCTATTACAGGCGAGCTCCGCAATTGGAATTCCTGGAAACCCTGCAGGCGGCCCTTCTCCTCCTGATCGCTGCAGGCCGCAGCTTCAAAAGGCAGCGAAATAGCAAAACAGGCTCGCCTTCGCGGCGGGGAGGAGGGAAGTGGGGAGATTGTGCAGGAACAGTGCCATCTGCCCACCGGAACGTGTAATTACAAGCGTCTGGTTCTGGAGCGCAAGCCGGCGTGTGTGACGTCAGGCAGGCCACACTCTGCTTAAATCTATTTTTATACAGGGCTCCACTGCCTCCCGCAGTTTGGTCAAACTCATGCTGGTAGCTTCGAGAACACTGCCCAGCCATCTCGTCCTCTGTCGCCCCCTTCTCCTTGTGCCCTCAATCTTTCCCAACATCAGGGTCTTTTCCAGGAAGTCTTCTCTTCTCATGAGGTGGCCAAAGTATTGGAGCCTCAGCTTCACGATCTGTCCTTCCAGTGAGCACTCAGGCCTGATTTCCTTCAGAATGGAGAGGTTTGATCTTCTTGCAGTCCATGGGACTCTCCAGAGTCTCCTCCAGCACCATAATTCAAAAGCATCAATTCTTCGGTGATCAGCCTTCTTTATGGTCCAGCTCTCACTTCCATGCATCACTACTGGGAAAACCATGGCTTTAACTATACGGACCTTTGTTGGCAAGGTGATGTCTCTGCTTTTTAAGACGCTGTCTAGGTTTGTCATTGCTTTTCTCCCAAGAAGCAGGCGTCTTTTAATTTTGTGGCTGCTGTCACCATCTGCAGTGATCATGGCGTGCTGTGGTCCATGGGGTCACGAAGAGTCGGACAGGACTAAACGACTAAACAACAACAACCTATATTTATATTCAAAGTTAGTAGGGAGGGCGCCAAATTTTGTCCTCACTCAGGACAACCATATTACCAAAGTCCGCCCCTGATAGGTAGATCATTGGCCTGAACCAGCAATGTTTTCCTTGAGCCGGCCTTGACTCTCAGTCTGGGAAAAAAGGTGCCCTAAAGTTTTGTTTTGTTGTGTCTTCTGGAAACCTGAGGTTTTCCCCTAGTCAGCAGATACCTCCTGATATAAAAAAATCTTAGAATTCCTATAACACCTCCCTCCTATACTGATAGTTCCATTCTGGCTACATGCTGATGTGTATGAATCAAGTCTATCAAATCTAATCAAAGGATCAATTTACTGTCAATATTATTGATTGGTAACCTAGCCTTAGTATTCTCTGCTCTGGTAACCTCCTAGACTACTGCCATTCTTTATACGGGGGCTGCTTTTGAAGACAGGTTTGGAAATGGCAGTTTGTGCAAAATACATCTTCCTTGACTGCCTCAACTTCCTAAAATTGCTTCCTTGACTGCTGGGAATGTCTTTTCTCATCTAGTTCCCAGTCCATCTCCAGGGTAGTTCCAAGTGCTGGTGCTTACCTTTAAACTCCTTCATGGCTTGGGTCCAGAGTCATGGACAGGTTGCCTATCTCCATCGTTTTCCCTGCACTGAGATCATCTTCAAACGCCCTCCTTGGTTTGACTCTGACTATACACCATCTCACATGGTACACTATAGCTTTAAAACACATCCAAAGCACATTTCCCCCCTCAAATACTCCTGGAAACTGTCGTTTCCCCTGAGCTATAGTTCCCAGCAATTTTTTATTATTATTATTATTATTATTATTATTATTATTATTATTATTATTATTATTGAAAAAATCAGTTATAGAAAATAATGAGAAAAAGAGGAAAGCGCAAAAAAGTAAAAATATAAATATAATAAGAAAAACTAAATAATGTGGTCCACTAAATATAATCAGTTACACTACCATATATTATTATATATATAAGTACTATCATTATCCTAATACATATATGATTATTAATGACCTACTATATTCTGTATACGTAAACTTGTTCCAAATGTCAATGCTCAGTTCCCATCACCCTTAACATATTTCAGTTTCCAAGATTTTTGCGGGGCAAATGTACTTTACGGTGTGCACACAGCCTTAGTTCCCATGTATGGTTACTAAGACATCTACAGAGAGATTTCTCCACTTGGGGAACTTCCAGTGTGGTGTAGTGGTTAAGAGCGGTAGTCACGTAATCTGGGTAACCAGGTTCGCGTCTCCGCTCCTCCACATGCAGCTGCTGGGTGACCTTGGGCCAGTCACACTTCTTTGAAGTCTCTCAGCCCCACTCACCTCACAGAGTGTTTGTTGTGGGGGAGGAAGGGAAAGGAGATTGTTAGCCGCTTTGAGACTCCTGAAGGGGAGTGAAAGGCGGGATATCAAATCCAAACTCTTCTTCTTCTTCTTCTTCCTGCTCTGGAGTAGTTGGATGTGAAAAGGAGCAATGAAGGAACTGTTATGTACTGAAGTTCTCACCCTGGGCCAGCAGGGGGATACTGTAGATAGTTTTCACTCAGGTCCACATATGCAAATAAGGAATTGAAAGTGACGTTCAATGATTGGATAGTTACAGAAAGTTGTTACTGTTGCCTTGTAGTTGAACTCTATATAAGCAGGTTGGCCGAACCCTTCAGCTCAGTTCTGTTCTGGCCTGTGAATAAACAAGAGCTGTCTAAAGAATCGCTGTGTCGTCTGATATGTTCGCCCACAACTTAACAGGAACTTAGCATACCAAAGCACTGTGTATTTCCACTCAGACCAATTTATGCCCAATGCTTTCTAATGTAGGCCATATTTTAATTAGATGCTGTCCTCGCATCCTAAAATAGGGCTTTCCCTAGCCTGAAAGGTAGCATTTGTTTGTTCATTTGTTTTAAACTGTTTTTAATGCTGCATTTTGAAATTGCAACCTGTTCTGAAACCTTATGGTGAAGGTCAGGGTAATAAATCAATTAAATAAATTAAAAAGAAATAATGTGCAGCCAAGTAGGGGTGGGAAGGGGCAGCTCCCCCCCCATCAACAAAAATCAATAAGAATACATAGCTAATGGAGGTTCTGCCCCCCCACTAACAAAAGGCCTGCCTGCCCCTAACAAATATTCTTGCTATGCCCATGATGCATACAAGATTGAATATCAGCCTTTGAGCAACAATCTGTCTTCTTCTGAGGAAGAAGGCATAATGATATCAGAACCATGTGGGTGGGAAATGGCTAATGGCTGACTGTAATGATACCAAATGCATTGATGTCAGTTATTTAAAAGATATCAGCAATTTAAAAAATATTCCTTCCCCCTCACCACCACAGTCAAGGAGAAAGTCCAGAGACGTTTTCTTCAGAGAAAAGATCAGTACACACTTATGGTGTCTCTGTACTAACCAATTTATTTACAAATGTACAAATTGAGCAAGGAGGATTACAGAGGCACAAAAGCAAGTACACAGGAGAGCAGTTCTAGGTTCACAGCTGCATCCGGGCCATACAACCCCGCTCCCCCCAAAATAAGCTCAGCCTCATAGCAAATCTGTCAGTCAAACGGTCTTTCAAGTCTCCTTGCCCTTGCTCAAGCTAAACAAACTAGTTCCATCCTGCAAATGGATGGAATTTGTAGGCACATTCAAAGGTCATATTTAGATAATGAACAACTTAAGCACCCATTGAATGCTTCCAAAAATGGCTAAGCCTAGGCAGAGAGCTTGAATGGTATGAAGGCAAAGACAGAAAGAGAGAGGGAGGGATTGGGCCATATCCACAGGTACTGTTTGCAAAGGCCTTTCAACAATCAGCAAGTTTCAAAATGCTCGTCATCATGCGGTCAAACTCCGTGCTGCAGAATTTTAAAAAGTAGGTATAGAAAACCAAATGACGTATGTATGATGCAAAGCGTTCGAGAGCTGAAAGGAGACTCCGTAACTCAAAAGGGACTCTTCTTCCCAGATGAGACAATTCTCTAGAAATGGTTTTCAGCGTTATGCTAGGTCAATAGTCTGCCTCCAACAAAGAATTCTGGGGGTTCTAGTTTCGTGAGGGCATCAATGAGTCTCTGGTAGGGACCCTTCACATCCCTTGCAGTGAGGGAGGAATGACCTGGGTCAGTTTAAGTCTGTGCAGTGACTCACAGTCAAATTTTGGTTCCCAAATGCCTCTGGCTCCTGAATGCCAAAAATCTAGATGTAAACGCTCCAGTTTTTGAACATTTTTCGGAACCCGAATGTCCAACGCGACTTCCGCTTGAGTGCAAGAAACTCTTGCAACCAGTCGGAAGCCACGTCTCGGTTGTCGAACATTTTGGAAGTCAAACGGTCTTCCGGAACGGATTACATTCGACAACTGAGGTTTGACTGTATGTTGATAGTCAAACCGATCCAGTGCAGAGTAAAGAAATGACAAAACCCGACACAAAGTCACAGTGTAAAATTTGAATCCAAAACATTAATGTTTCCATGTAATGTCAAGGAGAGAAACAGGAGGATGTTTTGCCCGTTGTAGCCAATACAGTACTCATTCTGCATTAATTAATGGTTATTAAAAGGGTTGTTTGTGTTATGTATTGAAGTTCTCACCCTGGCCACCAGGAGTATCATGTATAGAGTTTTCACTCAGGTCCACGTCAGTTACTTTAGGCGGGAAACCCTGGGTTGTTAGCATCTCCTAAAGCGCCCTTAACAAAGTACAGCTCCCAGAATGCTTTGGGGGGAAGCCATGACAGTTTAAAGTGGTATCATAGCACACTAAAATTTATAGTGCAGTTGTGGGTGCATCTAAGCCTGTTGTCTACGTGCCTTTGAGTAACCTAGGGCAAACCAACGGCCTTGCACAGCCCTTAGCTTTCAACACATATTGGTAAGTGCCTCTTTCCAATGGTTTAAGCAGGAGACACACACACACACCTGGCCATCTTGCCCCACCCGCCGCATCTGAAGGCATTTCCCACCCCCAAGCACTTTTCCTGCAGCCGCCACAAGGTTATGTGACTACAAGGCCCTCCTCGGTGGTGGCCCCCAGGGACGGACACCTTGGCATTGAAAGCAAGCGGGCTATGGCTTTCATTGCGCGCAAATAATGTAGTTGCCCACCCTCTTGGAACGAAACTGCTCTCAGGAGCAAAGTTTAATGTAGGTGACAGTGGAGCAAACGGAGAAGAGGGGGAACACCCTCTCCGTAAAGGCAACGTTGAAGGTGAAAATGTGCTGCATGTTGTCAGCATTGTAGAAGGACACCTCTTCCCCTTCGTAGTCCAAGTAAACCCTCACTTTGTGGAGCCTCTCGGGCATGAAAATGGGGGTGCGCTTGGGGACTGTGACTGCCCAGTACCGCCCTCCCGTTTGCTGCAAGGCCCAGATGCCCTCTTCAGGGCTAAACTGGGTCAAGCCTTTCCTACGCACCGACTCCTTGGCCACCCCAAAGGCCCAGCCGTCGGCAGACCCCACCTCCACCTCCCAGTAATGCCTCCCCGACTTGAAACCCTCGGTGGACAGGACGCGAGAGTTGGTGTCGAAGCGCTTGGGGTTGTCAGGTAGATCTTGCTTTCGGCAGCCCATCCTCACGCCCTTGAGGTCCGCCGAGAGGATGAGGAGGTGGTTGGCCGTCTCTGGGTCCAGGAGCAGCTCCTCTAGGAGGCAGGATAAGAGCGTTAAGTCAACCCCCCACAGGAACAACAGCAAAAATTAACAGGAAGGGCATATACTGGCCTTGGTCCAGTATACCTGAAGGAGCGTCTCCACCTCCATCGTTCTGCCCAGACACTGAGGTCCAATGCCAAGGGCCTTCTGGCGGTTCCCTCGCTGCGAGAAGCCAAGTTACAGGGAACCAGCCAGAGGGCCTTCTCGGTAGTGGCGCCCGCTCTGTGGAATGCCCTCCCATAAGATGTGAAGGAAATAAGCAGCTATCTTCTGTTTAAAAGACATCTGAAGGCAGCCCTGTTTAGGGAAGTTTTTAATATTTAATGCTGTATTGTTTTAAACACTCGATTGGGAGCCGCCCAGAGTGGCTTAGTGAAACTCAGCCAGATGGGCGGGGTATAAATAATAATAAATAATAAATTTATTATTATTATTATTATTATTATTATTATTATTATTATTATTATCATCATCATCATCATCATCATCATCATCATTATCTGGGCAAACATTGACAATTAATACAAAGGAGGTTGAAAGATATAGGCAGTGCTTTCTTCTGGGGGGACGCATGGGGACATTTTGTGAATCTCTGTACTTTTGTCCATTTACTGTATTTATTTTTCCCGATTTGAGCTATAAAATAGTGATTATTATTTTTTGTCAAAATGAGAGTACCGCTAAACATTTTTTAAAGAAAAAAAAGCACTGGATATAGGAGAGGAATCCATTCAGGAACTTCCCCTGGTTGCTATCTGTATGATCTGGTTCTTCAGCAAATCTAGGTAATTACAAGCACTTACCTTTCTCACCTTTCCCCAATTCATCCCGCAGGTGATCTGAAAGAAGAGGAAGCCCATTAATGAAAATCAGGGCTAACTAGGAACAGCAGAAAGAGATTCTGTCCAAACACCATATACGTACATATTATACTATACAGTACCCACTATTTTTCATTGGGTACACAGGTTTTTTTGCAGTGTGTGTGTGTGTAATTTAACTTCTCTTGCAATTACAACCAGCTCCCTGGATATGCATATACAGTGGTACCTCCGGTTGCGAACAGGATCCATTCCAGAGGCCTGTTCGCAACATGAGCAGAATGCAACCTGCGTCTGTGCGTGCGTGGGCGGGCGGCGATTCACCGCTTCTGCGCATGCACGTGACATCATTTTGCGCGTCTGCGCATGCGTGAGCGGCGAAAGCCGGAAGTAACCCTTTCCGGTACTTCCGGGTTGCCACAGGATGCAACCTGAAAACGCGCAACCTGAAGCAAACGTAACATGAGGTATGACTGTACGCAAACACACACACACACAGAGAGAGACCCATACAAGAGAATGGAAACTGTTAGTAACCTCTGTGTCATAAACAAATACCAGTCTTTCCCAAGCCGGTGCCTTCCAGTGGCTGATGGGAGTTGTAGTCCAAATTATCTGGAGGGCATCAGCTTGATGAAGGTTCCATGTTCCAGATCTGCTGGTTACAGCTCTCTGCATCAGCTGATTGTCGGGGCTTGCAAAACCACATGCACAGGGCTTTGTAGGTGCTGCTGAACAGGTTACCTGCAACCTCCCCGCCCCCAACCCTGCTGTCTCTTTACCTGCCCCATACCTGATGCCAGGTGTAGGGCAGGTGGGCGTGGCTAGGCCAAAACGACCTCACTGGCCAAATGATGGGACCAGGAAGCCCAATTTAAGACCAGAGGCCAGAGGTTCTCCACAGCATTCTGATTCCAGCAGTGACCACCCAGAGTCCTCTGGGAAGGCCGCAAGCAGGGCATGGAGGCAGCTGCTCCCCCCCCCCCCGTTATTGCCCCCTCCCTCTGAATATGGAGGCTGCTCCTTACGGCCACCATGATTAATAGCCTTTGGTAGAGGCAGCAAATCCCACCCCTGTCCGGTGCAAAAGAAGAATACACAGCAGGCACCCCACAAACTGCTGGCTCCCTGGAGAATTTGTCTAAACCCTTTCGGAAAATCCAGCTAGCAAAGAGGCCATTGCTGCATTGCAACGACACATCCCATTAGTCCAGGGGTAGTCAACCTTTTTATACCTACCGCCCACTAATGCATCTTTCTTGGTGGTAAAATTTCCTTACCGCCCACCAGTGCTCAATGGAAGGAGGATTCAGCTTGTGCCGCAGAACCCCGAAACGCCCACTAGTGGGCGGTATGGACCAGGTTGACAACCCCTGCGTTAGTCAATTAAGAAAGCAGTTCTTTCAGGCTGTCTTCTGTAAAATCAATAATGCAAATTGTTATCGAGACTGAAAGAGACTGCTCCGTGCTGGGCCATGGCACCCCATGCCACCAGCCAACGCTGCCGCTTTGTGTTGCTTCTCTTTACCTTTGAATTTCTTCAGCACTCCCTTGAGGACCACGGTCTTCAGAGAGAAATTGCAGGTGTGGCCCTTCATATCAGAAGAAACAGGAACCGGCCTCTGACATTTAAGGTCATCGCTTCTGACAGGTTGCAAAAATTAGAAGAGATACTGAACTGAGAGTTACGACAGACAAAAGAGCAAAGCTTTGCCTCCCAGTTGTTGTTGTTTTTTTAAAAACATATGAGGCTTCAAGGGTTGAACTTCACCCCAGTGGCTTCGCTGCTACACAAATAAACAAGAAAATAACTCTTCCTTCTCCCTAGCCCTCCCCACATTCCCTATTTCTGTCTGAGAGCTGCCAGTCTGGCTGCCTATGTAGGTGATGGAAAGCTGAGATTGCGAGGGTGGGATCATATTCACACTCAAAGTGGTTATAAGGAGCCTGGGATTTGTAATGACCCGAGAGAGTCATCTAGGCTGCAGCCTGCAGAATATGCCTCAGAGACTCTGCTTCCCTGAATGGCTGACACTGACCTTTCAGCTGGTTCATGAACAAAGAACAAAGAGGGGGTGAAATTGCAGCTCCGTACCTGATCAGGGCACTTGTCACATCCTGGAAGAGGAAGAAGAAGAAGAAGAGTTTGGATTTGATATCCTGCTTTATCACTACCCGAAGGAGTCTCCAAGCGGCTGACAATCTCCTTTCCCTTCCTCCCCCACAACAAACACTCTGTGAGGTGAGTGAGGCTGAGAGACTTCAGAGAAGTGTGACTAGCCCAAGGTCACCCAGCAGCTGCATGTGGAGGAGCGGAGACGCGAACCCGGTTCCCCAGATTACGAGTCCACCGCTCTTAGCCACTACACCACACTGGAAACAAGAGAGGGAAGGGAAAGAGGGTTGGGGGAAGAGCAGTCGTCTAACACATTTCATTTCATTCCATTCCATTATTGAAAGTCGGGGGGGGTGACGGCGGTGTCAGGGCGGGTATCGGTAGCAGGTCAGCAGTAACTCACAAGGTGTCAGTGAATTAAACTTTTTCAAAGAAACAGCAGCTTGGGCCTAGTGAGCCCAGCAATTCTTCCCCGTAGATCTTGCCCCAATGAGGCAGTTGCGAGGATGGAAGGTCCTTGCCTTCCTACAGCTCTCTAAGCCTCCTCCTCCCCCCCCCCCGGGTCTTTCCCAAGCAACCTGAGACTCCGACACCTTGTCTGTCTTTGCTCCACCCTCTTCATCCCTCTTTGGGCTCTGGGAGACCAGGGGAGAGGGGAGCAGGTCACAGCAGGAGGGGGAGACTCCCTGGCACCCTCAGCAGCCTCCTCTCCAGTCTCCGCCTCTGCCTCTGGGCTGCTCTCTGCCACAGCCTCTTCCTGCTCACTAAACCCTGGTGTTTCCTCCACCAGTAATTTTTTCCAAATATCTTAAACACAATACAGCTTAACAATAGTATTCTCCTTTCAATCTATATCTTATCCGAATTAACTTCCCTGCACCCCTCTTCTGGCTTCTCTGCATTGCTCTTACTTAAGCGTGATTGCTATATATACATTCTATAAATGTCTATAATTCCTTCATAAATTTTTGTATTCTACTTTAGCCATACATTCCTTATTATATTACAGCATTGCATCTTGTGGTCTAACCAAATGTTTACAATAAACGTTATGAGTTTTATTTCAGTCCTGTGAGTGTCTTTATTTATGTACAGTTTTCTCTAAGTCTACCATAAATTTGGACCATTCTTTTTGGAATTTCTCATCGTCCTGCTGTCGGATTATTCCAGTTAGCCTTGCTATTTCCGCATACTCCAATACAGTGGTACCTCGGGTTACGTACTTAATTCGTTCTGGAGGTCCTGAAACTGTTCTTAACCTGAAGCACCACTTTAGCTAATGGGGCCTCCTGCTGCCGCCGAGCCACCGGAGCATTATTTCTGTTCTCACCCTGAAGCAAAGTTCTTAACCCGAGGTACTATTTCTGGGTTAGGGGAGTCTGCAACCTGAAGCGTCTGTAACCTGAAGTGTATGTACCACTGTACTTTCTGTTGCCATTCTTCAATTGTCGGAATATCCCTGCTCGCTAAACCCTGTTACCTCTTTAGCTTCCGACACCTCCTCCTCCTCCTCCCGGTCTGCTCCCTCTGGCCACTCATCGTCGTCCCACCACCAATCCCCGGGCTCTGAGCCTTCTTCCCCTGGGGGTTCCCATGAGGGTCCCCCAGCTGCTGCCTCCCACCACTCCTCTGCATCCAGCCAGTCCTTGACACCCTGGAACAGCATGCAGGGGGAAGAGAGGAGGATTGTGTAGAACCAAACGGTGAATATTTGTTCCTTAAGGCCTGTAAAGGCCATCTTGGTAGTCAAGATAACCTAGAGACTAATTAGTATTTGGTGCAAGAATGAGCTCACTATGTTTATCTCTTTGCTTTGATATATGCTAATTGGCCTGCTTTGATGCCACGCTTATCTCTGTTGTCTTGGCACGCTTGGCTATTGGCCTAGGAAGAGGAGACAGAGTTTCATTGGCGACAGTTTTCTGTACAGTGGTGCCTCGCAAGACGAAATTAATTCGTTCCGCGAGTTTTGTCGTCTTGCGATTTTTTTCGTCTTGCGAAGCACGGTGTCGGAAAAGTTTTGGAAAAGCTTCAAAAATCACCAAAGTCTTCAAAAACCTCAAAAAAGGCTACCACACCGTGTGCTATGAGTTGCTCCTCGAAGTCAAGTCGCAACTGTATTAACGGTGTTAAGAAAAAGGAAACAAACTTGCAAGACGTTTCCGTCTTGCGAAGCAAGCCCATAGGGAAATTCGTCTTGCGAAGCAGCTCAAAAAACCAAAAACCCTTTCGTCTTGCGAGTTTTCCGTCTTGCGAGGCATTCATCTTGCGAGGTACCACTGTACAGGTAATGCATAAAATGTTTGCCCAGGAGTAGAGAGTCATGACAGACACTTGCTGTTTCTGTGTTTGCCCCAGCTGCGTAACTTCTGCAATCGCCAACCAGGGTGTGTGGGGTGAGCTGTGGGGTGGAGCTGCAGCCTGCTCACAGCACTGGATCCCAGCATCGGAGAGGGGCACCCCTCTGGCATTTCTGGCCTCCTTTTTTGGTACCCCTGCATCAAACCACTTGCACAGGTGTTATGTATTCCATGGTCTGTGTTTGCCTGAGCTTGAGTCCGGACCAGGCATCCCCAACCTTCAGCCCTCCAGATGCTTTGGACTACAATTCCCATCATCCCTGACCACTGGTCCTGTTAGCTAGGGATCATGGGAGTTGTAGGCCAAAACATCTGGAGGGCCGCAGGTTGGGGGTGCCTGGTCTGGATTAAGGATTCTGAGCCCCTGTGTTCTGATTCGATACATGATATCCAATCACAGTACGTATTCAGTATTTGGGCTTATGCCATTGGCCCTCAAACTCTGAGTCATGATTCGCAGCTTGGAAGTTTAGATAGCCAATCACGTTGGGAGTGGGAGTGGCCCAGGCCTTCAGAAATGTATATAAGAAGTTGCTTTGCCCCTGTTGTCCAGTTCTGTTAGTTCAACAAAGGTTCTTGCTGTTATCACTGTGTTCCTCGTGGGAACCCACCTACACTTCAACAGGCACCTCCTTTGGGCCTGTGGATCAGGGCAAGGGTCATTGCATCTGGCAAACCTAAGCACTTGTCCTAACGGAAGGATCGCCTTAGTGTAGGACATTCTGGTTTTCTAGTTGCCACTCCATCCTGCTCCATCTACCGCCATATAGATGCAGGAGTCACAAACGCTTTTTAAAAGGGTTTTTCTGCTGCAGTTCCCAACAGCTGACTTCTGTGTATAGCGGCAGCTGTCTGGAGAAGCACTGGAAGCCCGCAGAAAGGGTGTTCAAGTGTTTAGTCCACAGCCACCACACCGCCACCAATGCTCATACCAGAATTGCCCACCATTTGTGGAGTGGTGGTTAACAGTGGCGTAGCGTGGGGGGTGCCAAGGGTGCCGGCCGCACCGGGCGCAACATCTGGGGGGGCGCGAGTCCAGAGGGAAGGGACAAGTTCCTTCCTCCGCCGGGCTCCCCGCAGCCACCGCCAGCCTTGCGCCCTAGCGCGCGCGCGCCCCCCGCCGCCGCTGCGGCTGCGCTCCACTCACTGCTCGCAGGAGGGGCAGCCGCTGCAGCAGCGCCGACGCCGCCACCGACGCCTGGCCGGCACGGGCAGCCTCCGCACCCCAACGCGCCACCGGGCCTCGCCGCGCCCTGCGCTCCCCAAAAACCTCCGAGAGGAAGCCGGTGGGCGGGCGAGGCCCGGCTAAGCCTCTCGCCAGCGGGTTAAGAGGCTTTCGGTTTTGTCAGCAAGTTTGGCGGGCTTGCTCACGAGTAAATGAGTGGTGGATCATCCCCCTAAGGGTGTGTGTGTGTGCGCTAAAGAAAGGCTTCCGGTTTAAGTTCTTTGTTACGCTGAATGTTTATCTTTTAAAGATACATAGTAATAATAAAAATAAATGAGAAAAACGAAAGGCGTTGGATTTTGCTGTGCAAGAGTGCCCTTTGGGAACTGGCAAGGTGGGTTTTGAAGCTACTGCTGCAGAGTGGCGTAGCGTGGGGGGGTGCAGGGGGGCCCGGCCGCACCGGCCACACTGGCCGCAACATCTGGGGGTTAGGGTTAGGGGCGCAAATCCACTGGTTAGGGGGTGCAAATTACTTGCCTTGCCCTGGGTGCTGACAACCCACGCTACGCCACTGGTGGTTAAAATATAACATGGACCTGGTTCAGATTTGATAGGTAGAAGACAGGGTGCAGCAGCAGAAGAGAAACAGCAACTCTATTGGAAAAGGGGTGGGATGCTGGCAAAAATTAGAGAAAAGACAAAAATGCTTTTTTACTGTATATGTTTAAAATGTTGAAAGTTAACAAAAGTGTGTGTGTGTGTGTGTGTGTAGTGGTCTTTCTCATGATCGTGATGATGTCCTTAGTACAGTATGCTATGTATAGAAAGAGACCACAGCCCAGGTTTCTGGGCTACAGCCATCCTCAGTAAGGAATTCTGCAGCCTTTAAATAGGTCAAAGAAACTGCTTGGCATGGGAACATTAGGTGCAACTTGAGAACGGTGGCAAACAGAAAAATCAAGGCTTAAAAATCAACACCACAGAGCACAGCTTTTCTGCAAAGCAATTTTCAAGTGACAGGGGTGAGGGGGAGTATTTTTCTCCCCTCCCCCCAACAATACAGAAATCAGAAAATATTGTTTCTGAATCGAAAGAAACTCAGTCCTGTTTTAATTCAATTTGTTGCGGATGTCAGGGCGACCTACATTCTTCCTAACTCCCTGGCTCCTCTGCTTTTGACAGCTGCTCGATCCGCAGATGTTAGCAAGTGATAATGCTTCAGTTTGTGCTGTAAAAAGCTTCACCTGCAACTCTCAGCACCCTTAATGAAGAGTTGTTAGGAGATCTCCGCCTCCATGACCTACAATCTCCAGAGTGGCTTAACAATCAATCCTTCTTCCCAAGGAACTCTGGGAATTGTAGTCTGTGAGAGGAATAGCAGTCTCCTAACGACTCTTTCCCATACCATTTTGACCCAGGAGTCCTGGCCCAAGGATGACTTGTTATTGAGGGGATGTTACCCATCTATTGGGGAGGCTAGTATGGGATCTAGGATTTCCACAATTGAAGGGCTAGGGAGGAATGGCGGTAGGGCTAGATATCTCTATCGGCGAAGGGTTTCGAGATGCAGTGATCCTCGAACCCCTTCCAATCTACGCCCCATCCCAAGGGATGAGGGTAGGGAGAACAAGGATTACACACCTCCGTCATTGGTGCTGTGCAATGCCAGGTCCATAGGCAACAAAACTGCCACCATGCGTGACTTTTTTGTCTCGCAGGGGATTGACCTGGCTTGCGTGACGGAGACCTGGGTACGGGAAGGCGAAGTAGTCTCCCTACATGAGATAACACCCCCAGGTTTCTCTGTCCTCCATCAATCGCGGACTGTAGGTCGGGGGGGAGGAGTAGCGTTGTTATTCCGGGAGGATTGCTCTTTCAGAGCTCTGCCATCACCGGCAATCTCCGGCATTGAATGTGTTGGTCTCGTGTGGGGCACCAAGGAGAGCTTGGCTGTCTGGCTGGTGTACCGACCACCCAGCACATCTGCAGCCACCCTGTCAGATCTGCTGGAGGTGGTGGCGGGCTGGGCCTTGGAGTTCCCAAACCTACTGGTTTTGGGAGACTTCAACGTCCATGCCGATGCCGCTCCCTCCTCACAGGCTCTAGACCTAGTGACTTCCATGGCAACACTAGGGCTCTCCCAGTTTGTTTTGGGCCCCACTCATCAAGCAGGCCACACGCTGGATCTGATCTTTGGGGCTGGCATAGATGTGATCATGCTCCCCGCTGTGAAAGTGCCATGGTCTGATCACTACGCTTTAAAAGCCAAGATTGACTTCCCGCTCCTCCCCGGCTCGGGTGGCGAGCCTATTTGGGCTCGTCCGCGAAAACTGATGGATCCTGATAGATTCCGACAAGCCTTGCGGAACCCTGCTCCTCCTGGCGACTCATTAGATGACCTTGTTGAGGACTGGAATAACCGGCTCTTGGCAGCCATTGATGAGATCGCGCCTAAGCGCCCTCTGCGACCCCGTCGAAACCGGGCCCCTTGGTTTACTGAGGAGCTCCGGAAAATGAAGCGGGATCTCAGACGGCTAGAGCGAGTATGGCGACGGACTCGTGACGGAGCCTCAAGAACATCTTATAGGACGCTTATGAAAGCCTATGAGATGGCTATGAAAGCTGCTAAGAAATCTTACTTTGCAGCTTCTATTGCATCCGCTAGCTCTCGCCCGGCACAACTTTTTAGAATAATTAGGTCAATAACGTCCTTAGGAGGACAACCAAATTTAAGCACAAATTCGACCCACAGCTGTGAGGCATTCGCGAGCTTTTTTGCGGAGAAAGTCCTGTTGCTCCGCCGTGACCTCCCTGCCAATTTAGATACAGTGACTGAACTGGAGGCCCCTCGACTGACTTCAGGTCCAGTGTTGGACCATTTCGATCGGATACTCCCTACTGATGTGGATAGATTCCTCCAAGTTGGTAGGCCCACCACCTGCCTCCTTGATCCGTGCCCGTCTTGGCTGATTAGGGAGTGTCCAGATGTTGCGCGGACCCCCTTGGTTGAAATTATCAATTTGTCCCTTGACACGGGGACATTCCCAGGGGAACTGAAGGAAGCAGTGGTGCGTCCACTCTTAAAGAAAGCTTCATTAGATCCCTTAGACCTATCCAATTACCGCCCAGTTTCAAATCTTCCATACCTGGGTAAGGTAATTGAGAGAGCGGTTGCTGAACAGCTTGGTAGGTTTCTGGAGGAAACATCGGCATTAGATCCATTTCAGTCCGGTTTCCGTCCTGGTTTTGGGACGGAGACGGCTCTGGTTGCCCTAACAGACGATATCCGTAGACAACTGGATCGAGGCGGGTCAGGACTGCTGATCCTTTTAGATTTGTCAGCAGCCTTTGACATGGTCGATCATGATCTTCTGGACCATCGCCTTGCAGACGTGGGGATACAGGGCATAGCCCGTAACTGGTTGTGCTCATTTATCTCTGGTCGGGGACAGAGGGTGGCACTAGGGAGGGAAATGTCGTCACGCCACTCCTTGGTGTGTGGAGTGCCGCAGGGCGCAATTCTCTCCCCAATGCTTTTTAACATCTTTATGCGCCCCCTTGCCCAGATTATCCGGAGCTTTGGGCTGGGCTGTCATCAATATGCTGATGACACTCAGCTCTATCTACTGATGGATGGCCACACCAACTCGGCCCCTTACACACTGACCAGATGCTTGGAAGCTGTGGCTGGATGGTTTCGTGGGAGCCGATTGAAACTAAATCCTTCGAAGACAGAGGTCCTATGGCTAGGTCGGGATAGCATGGGGATGAGGGACCAACTCCCTTCTCTTGCGGGGGCCCAATTAGTGCCATTGCCTTCCGTTAAGAGTTTGGGTGTAATCCTTGACGCCTCCCTTTCCATGGAGGCGCAAGTCACAGCAACAGCCAAGGCGACATTTTTCCACCTTCGCCGCATCAAGCAGTTGGTCCCTTACCTTTCCCGCCCCGACCTGGCCACAGTGATCCATGCGACAGTCATCTCCAGGCTTGACTACTGTAACTCGCTCTACGCGGGGCTGCCCTTGAAGCTGTCCCAGAAACTCCAGCGGGTACAGAATGCTGCAGCGAGGCTCCTCACAGCGTCTCTGCCATGGGAGCATATTCATCCAGTGCTTTTCAAGCTGCACTGGCTCCCGGTGGAGTACAGGGTCAGATTTAAGGTGCTGCTTTTGACCTTTAAAGCCCTTCACGGCCTAGGACCCTCGTACCTACGGGACCGCCTCGCCTGGTATGCCCCACGGAGAGCCTCAAGGTCCATAAATAACAACACCCTAGTGGTCCCAGGCCCTAAGGAAGTTAGATTGGCTTCAACCAGAGCCAGGGCCTTTTCAGCACTGGCCCCAACTTGGTGGAACGCTCTGTCTCATGAGACCAGGGCCCTGCAGGATCTGATCTCTTTCCGCAGGGCCTGTAAGACAGAGTTGTTCCGCCTGGCCTTTGGATTGGAGCCAATTTGATTCCCTCCGCCCCCTTTTTCTTTTTTCTTTTCCTTCTCCTGCAATGAGGCTCCATTTTAATATTTTAATGTTCCATTATTTTAATGTTGTATTTATTTTTGTTTTTAAGTTGTAATCACTCATCTTGTTTTTATTATTGCTTGTAAGCCGCTCTGAGCCCGACCTTGGCTGGGGAGGGCGGGGTATAAATAAAAAATTATTATTAATTATTATTATTATTATTCTTCCCAAGGAACTCTGGGAATTGTAGTCTGTGAGAGGAATAGCAGTCTCCTAACGACTCTTAGCACCCGTAACAGACTATAGCTCCCAGAATTCTTTGGGGGAAGCTATGACTGTTTGAGATGTGGGTGGCGCTGTGGTGTAAACCACTGAGCCTTGGGCTTGCTGATCGGAAGGTTGGCAGTTTGAATCCACCCAATGGGGGTGAGCACCCGTTGCTCGGTCCCTGCTCCTGCCAACCTAGCATTTCGAAAGCACACCAGTGCAAGTAGATAAATAGGTACTGCTGCGGCGAGAAGGTAAATGGCGTTTCCGTGCGCTGCTCTGGGTTCACCAGAAGCGGCTTAGTCATGCTGGCCACATGACCCGGAAAAACTGTCTGCGGACAAATGTCGGCTCCCTCGGCCAGTAAAGCAAGATGAGCGCCGCAACCCCAGAGTCGTTTGCGACTGGACTTTACTCTCAGGGGTCCTTTACCTTTATACGACTGTTTGAAGTGGTATCATGGTGCTTTAAAATTATGGCATGAATGTGGCCTAGGAGACTACCAAGGCAGAGATAACATGGCTTTTACTTTCCTTGAGGAAAGCACCTTCCTGAGGCGAGGTTTCTAAGTACTTGATGAAGAAAGTACAACAGGTCATGCAAGTTCTGCAAGTGTGCACACATCCAGACATCTATCGTGGTACAGTGTGTCAGATAATTTATAGGTGACGCTGGTGATAATAGGCTTGGCTTTGCACAAAGGTTTTGGGATGCATGCGTAATTTTGGGGGGGAAAGTTTTACCTTGAGGAAATCAAGCACTGGCTCTTGGATTTTGTCTTCCAGGTCCGCAATGAGTTTGTTGAGGAGAGAAATCTCCTTGGAGAGCTCAGTGATGTTCTCGTTCTGCCTCTTGGTGATGCCCTTCTCCATCTTGTCCAGCTGACCCAGAAGAAGCTGCTCTTGTTCATGCAGAAACTGGCGCATCCCTTCAAATTCAGAGAGGACCTTCTGTCTCTCAGTCTCTATAGTTTTCTTAAAGAAACAAAACCAAGATTGCGTGTAAGCAGAAGGGCTAACACCACCAAACAGTCTCAAAACACAACTTTGGCCAACTAACGTCAGAATGGTGTCAATAAAAGGATGGTGGTTTTGTGGTCTTTGGTTTGGTCGCTTGACTCTTATAGATTCTAACCTCATCTACACAGGATCACAAGTTTGTAAGGGATCCCTGGGTGTCATCCAGACTGACCCCCTAAAACCTGTAACCTTACCGTTAAGGTAAAGGTAAAGGTACCCCTGCCCGTACAGGCCAGTCTTGACAGACTCTAGGGTTGTGCGCTCATCTCACTCTAGAGGCCGGGAGCCAGCGCTGTCCGGAAACACTTCCGGGTCACATGGCCAGCGTGACGAAGCTGCTCTGGCGAACCGGCACCAGAGCAGCACACAGAAACGCCGTTTACCTTCCCGCTATAAAGCGGTACCTATTTATCTACTTGCACTTTGACGTGCTTTCGAACTGCTAGGTGGGCAGGAGCTGGGACCGAACGACGGGAGCTCACCCCGCCGCAGGGATTCGAACTGCCGACCATGCGATCGGCAAGTCCTAGGCGCTGAGGTTTTACCCACAGCACCACCCATTACTCTGCCTTTAAAAAGAGCCTCTCCTTAAATTACAAGTGAGGGCATCTACTGGTGTGTTTTGGGACGGCAGCCAAACTTACACTTTCCAATACATGTTGCCATCACTTTCCTTATTGCAAAAAGCATTATGGGATGTAGGCTAGTTGCTTACAAGCTCCAAATCCACTTTAATCGTGTAACCTGAATTTGCCGGTATGTGATTTGAATCCTGCCCCCAAAAAGGGGAGCACCCAGGAAGCATCTTTTCGCTTCCACAAAGGCTGTAGAGGGAGAGTAATGATAAATAAGTACAAACAATAGATGGCAGCAGAGGATAAGGAACAGAGTTATAATTTGCAAAAATAACAAGGGACACTCCTAACCTTTCACCTAGTTTGTCATCTGCTCTATAAATTTGTGCTCTGAGTCTGTTATGAGTCTGCTTTAACCAGCCACGTGACCAAGGGGCCTGCCCATGAAGTCAATTGGCACACAGAACAGAGGTCTTTGGCTGTGAACCTGTTGCTGTGGAACTCATCCAGATACCCCTTGTATTCTACTGTCATGTAACCCAGAAGCAGCGTTAAAGCACATTTATATTCTCTCTTTTGAGTGAGGATGTAGCCAAAGACCTCTGTTCTCTGTGTAGCAATGCTTGACTGCGGGATTTCAAATTCAAATTCAAAATTTTCAAATTCAAATTCTTGTCATGCTCTGCACCTTCAAGAGGAGCCACATGGGCAGACATGGGCAGTGCATGATAATGCTCGTCTTTGCTTTACCAGCTCCACACTTCATCACAATATTAAGCTGTTATGAAAGGCAAAAGGGCAGCCCCCACCCATTCAACCCTTTTCAGCTCTGTTCTATTATACCCCCTCATCTGAGTCAATGCTGTACCCATTTGCCAGCTTGTAAGTAACCACTGATACCCACCAAAAGGTCTTGGCTTTTCTTGTCATCCTGTGTTTTGAATTCCAGAAGCTCCTGTCTCTCTTTCTTCAAGAAATCCAAACGGGCCTGAATTTGTTCCTAAGATCCAAAAACATAAAATTGATATATATATATCAATTGAACATATATATATATATGTTCCTAAGATCCAAAAACATAAAATTGATTGATTTATATATATAATATATATATATATTAAATATTATTAAAGTGCCTGTATATATATAATATATATATATATTAAATATTATTAAAGTGCCTGTATTTTTCGTGTACTTTGGGATCTGTTCTGCAGGAGAAAGTGCAATCCATACCTGGAGCCACAAAACAAGTTTTATACTGATAACTGAGAGATAAAGTTAAAGGTAGTCAGTTGGTCCCATCACATATTTTTGCTGCATCAGGCTGCAGTTCACCATCCATATAAAAATGGCATGCGTTTTGAATGCAGAATATTACAAGTTTAACATCCAGTTGGTAGAGGTGGGAAAGACCTGCTTCCTGAGAAAGACTCTGGCTATATATATATATGGCCATAATGAAGGGGCATACTGTATTACAATATTGTTCTATATTATCCCAAAGGGGGGAGGTTTCTACACCAGCCAGCAGGACAGGGTTTTTTCTGTTGCTTAAATGTTACAGTGCAAATGGGCCTCTCGCTGGAATGTCTGGTTGGGCGGGTAGAGATAAAGAACAAGGTTGAATGGATTTTATTGTAACCCCAGGAGGAAGAAGAAGAAGAAGAAGAGTTTGGATTTGATATCCCGCTTTATCACTACCCGAAAGAGTCTCAAAGCGGCTAACATTCTCCTTTCCCTTCCTCCCCCACAACAAACACTCTGCGAGGTGAGTGGGGCTGAGAGACTTCAGAGAAGTGTGACTGGCCCAAGGTCACCCAGCAGCTGCATGTGGAGGAGCGGGGAATCGAACCCGGTTCACCAGATTACGAGTCCACCACTCTTAACCACTACACCACACTGGCACCACAGGAGGGAGATTGCAGGAAAGAGGGAGGGAGGCCAAGACCTTACATGGTAATAGGAACTTACTATAAGTTTCGATTTACAAGAAATCAGGTGATTTACAAGAAATCAGGTGGTATGGTATTCTGCAAATCTATAAAAAGGGGGCGCACCCTGACTGGGTTGTGCAGGTTGCTTATCGCCCTGTACCTTTGTTCTGCATATATGCACTTCAAATAAAATCCTGTTAATAACCTGCAAGGACGTTTTGCCGCTTTGTGTGAATCTGTGCTCCGGGGACCCAATAGCAGATGTGGCTGGTCCTTCAATAATGGACAATGGTCTGTCTCACTTTAAGGCAGGGTCCAATGCTACTAAGGAGAAGGAGTTGCGTTAAGTGGGAATCCAGGCACAGAAATCTTGGAGGGACAGTTATGCAGAAGGCTTAGCCTCCGGAATTGCTGCTTCTCAAGCAACTACGGCATTCTGTTCATTTACTGCATTTTTATCCCAGCTTTCTTCCAGGGGGCTCAAGCTGTTCTGCAATAATTCCACCCACCTTATCCTTATAAAACAGCCCTGTGAAATAGAGTAGGCCGAGAGATCGTGATAGGCACCCATTTGGGCTCCATGGTGAGTGAGGAATTGAACCAGGATCTCTCCAGTCTGATAAAAGTGGGAAATCCTATTGGCAAAAGGAACGTCAGCTGATGCAGAATTCATTGGACCCCCAGGCCCACATCATTCCTGACAGCAACTTGTATATTTGCAGGGATTTGCGTAGGTGTGTGTGTGCACTCCAATACTTTGGGCCAAGGCTCCAATACTTTGGCCACCTCATGAGAAGAGAAGACTCCTTGGAAAAGACCCTGATGTTGGGAAAGATGGAGGGCACAAGGAGAAGGGGACGGCAGAGGACGAGATGGTTAGACAGTGTTCTCAAAGCTACCAGCATGAGTTTGACCAAACTGCAGGAGGCACTGGAAGACAGGAGTGCCTGGCGTGCTCTGGTCCAGGGGGTCACGAAGAGTCGGACACGACTAAACGACTAAACAACAACAAGTGTGTGTGTGCGCGCGCACACACACACACACAGGGCCGGATTCAGGTTTGATGACGCCCTAAGCTACAGAAGGTAATGGGGCCCTTTATATGCCCAGCTGTCCTTTGTCAACAACAAATTGTCACTGTTTTTTGTGTTGAATATATGCTATCTGGTAACTGATGGACCTAATAGGTATCTAAAGCCATTTGCACATGTTGCCATTTCACCAGTCTATGCAGAATGTAGGCACCCTATATACAGAAATGAGCAAACCAGTGATATTTTAGGGAGCAGGCTAGCAGGCGGGGCCTGTGACTTACATCCTAAGTAGGTCAGTAGGTTTTATTTTATTTGTTTTTTATCTTATATTTTGGAAATGTACATCCAGTGGGTTTTTCCCCCTTTAAATTCTTTTGGGGGCCCCCAAGAGAGTGGGGCCCTAAGCTATAGCTTGTTTAGCTTATACGTAATTATGGCACTCTGTGTGTGTGTGTGAAATTGTGGGTGAACATATCAGATGACACAGCGGTTCTTCAAACAGCTCTTTATTTGTAAGCTGGAACAGAACTGAACTGAAGGGTTCAGCCAGCCTACTTATATAGAGCTCGAGTACAACGTAACTGTAACCACTTTCTATAACTATCCAATCAGTGAACGTCACTTTCGATCCCTTATTTGCATATGGGGACCTGAGTAAAAGCTATCTACAGTATCCCCCTGCTGGCCCAGGGTGAGAACTTCAGTACATAACACCCCTCCCCACCGAGATAAGGCGTTAGTTACAATCGTAACGGTTTCCTTTATACAGCACTACATGTAATGGTACATAACAGTGTGTGTGTGTGTGGAGTTGCAACTGGCAGTGCCCATTAGGGTTGCCATGTGTTTCAAGCCAGCGATCCTGCCTCCACTCAGAAGCTGAAAGCAGAGAAAGGTGATGCTTTTGCCTTGCTGTTCCACCTGGCAGCACTAATACCCACATGGCAAGGATTTATTACACCACCCATGTTTAATTTCTAAAATTAGATGCTTCTGGCCTCAGATCTGGCTCAAAGCTGCAGTCTCAGACTTGGAGGAACGGGAAACAATTCTCACGTAGGCCACTGTCACAATGATGATTGACAAGGGAGATGCAGTCCACAGTTGGCTCTGTGTTATTTCACATGCTTAATGCTGATGGATACTGAACAAAGGTTATGAGGTTCAAACCTAGTGATCCCTGGCTTGGATGAAGTCCTGCTTACCTGTTATGTACTGAGTTGAATAGGATCCAAACTGCAGCAGTCTGATTGGTCCTAGAACAATAGGATTCAGAATGCGGCAGTCTGATTGGTCCAAGAACAATGCAGCAGTATGATTGGTTGGCAGGAACCACCCAATCATTCTCCAGATAGAAGCGAATCCACAACCTGATTGGCTTACAGTAGAATTCCAGAATTAACCAATCATGTGCAGCCCATTGTGTAAATAATGTATATAAAGCAGATACTTTGAGGGGACTTTCATTCATTCCTCCTCACCACTATGAGCTGAATAAAGAGCATGAAATCACTTTGCGACTCTGAGTATATTTCATTACCGTTTTAATGCGCTGACCTACAATAGACATCAAGGAGGGTCATCTTCTCAATGTGCTCTGGCATGGAGAGATGATGACTAATGTGCAGCCATGTTTTCAGGTTGCCTCCAGACTGACTGCATTTTGCAGGAAATGTAGGTTTGCACAGTTAAAGCGGTCTGCCAGCCTTGTGCAACTAACCTACTTAAAAAAACAACAACAGACTTTTTGCAGTTAGGAAAGTGATGGGGAAAGGCATTGAAAAAACGTGGGGTGAAGCTGTGCATGTACACCTGCGCAAGCAAATCAAGATGAATTGTCATTGTTGGTACCACCTTTTCCTGCAAATAAATCAGAGCAAATGCTCAGTAAAGATCAGACCTAGTCTAACCTCTATGTAAGCCTCAATAAACAGGTCGTTTAGAGGTCAATTTGCACTGCTATCTGCAGGTCCTGGCAGATCCCTGTTCCTTAGTACCTCCCAACTTGGCTCCCATTCAGAGCTGCGCCAGGAGGCTTAGCCTTGGTATGTTTGCATTGCCCATGCTAAGTGATGGCCCATGTGGACAAGCTCCCAACATTCCTATTAGCAAGTGATAGTTATCTCCCGCTTGGACTACTGCAATGCGCTCTACGTGGGGCTCTAGGTGGGGCTACCTTTGAAGGTGACTCGGAAACTACAACTAATCCAGAATGCGGCAGCTAGACTGGTGACTGGAGGCGGCCGCCGAGACTACATAACACCGGTCTTGAAAGATCTACACTGGCTCCCAGTACGTTTCTGAGCACAATTCAAAGTGCTGGTGTTGACCTTTAAAGCCCTAAATGGCCTCGGCCCAGTATACCTGAAGGAGCGTCTCCACCCCCATCGTTCTGCCCGGACTCTGAGGTCCAGCGCCGAGGGCCTTCTGGCGGTTCCCTCATTGCGAGAAGCAAAGCTACAGGGAACCAGGCAGAGGGGCCTTCTCGGTAGTGGCGCCCGCCCTGTGCAACGCCCTCCCATCAGATGTCAAAGCGATAAATAACTACCTGACATTTAGAAGACATCTTAAGGCAGCCCTGTTCAGGGAAGTTTTTAATCTGTGATATTTTACTGTATTTTTGGTTTCTATGGAAGCCGCCCAGAGTGGCTGGGGAAACCCAGCCAGATGGGTGGGGTACAAATAATAAATTATTATTATTATTATGATACCTGGAACTAACCAGTGATTCATGCATGGAGCGGTAGCTCTTCTAGCTAAATTAACCTGAAGGCCTAAATATACATTGCCCAGGAGATCTGTGACTTGATCACCCAATGTTTGTTTCTTCTTTACATAAATGCAGTTAGCCAGGGGACTCCAAAAATGATCAGAGCAATGGCACAGTGGCATTGGGACTGGCTGTGTTATTCCTGCTTCCACACCATTTTTCAGTGGTGGCTGTGGAATGCCCTCCCCTAGTGAGCTGTGCCTGTCTCCTTTGTTAACTTTCAGGAGGAATTTGAAAACATTCCCGTTTTCCCAGGCATCTGGTGGTCCAGTATACCTGAAGGAGCATCTCCACCTCCATCATTCTGCCTGGACGCTGAGGTCCAGTGCTGAGGGCCTTCTGGCGGTTCCCTCGCTGCGAGAAGCCAAGTTACAGGGAACCAGGCAGAGGGCCTTCTCGGTAGTGGCACCTGCCCTGTGGAACGCCCTCCCACCAGATGTCAAAGAGAAAAATAACTACCACCGGGGCCTGGTAGGGACCCCAAGATCTCCTGCAATGCTTTTGCAAAGTTTTTTGCAGATAAAGTCGCTCAGATTCTTAAGGAGGTAGACTCCACCGTGGGAGCAGGGCCAGGGTGGGAGAGTGCTAGAGTTTTGTCTAGTCCTGTTACATGGGATCAATTCCAATCTGTTACCTCCGAGGATGTGGACAGGCTGCTTGGACAAGTGAAACCGACCACCTGTCTCCTTGATCCTTGCCCATCCTGGCTGATAAAAGCGAGCCGGGAAGGGCTGGGCAATGGGCTTCGTGGGGTGGTGAATGCTTCCCTCTGTGAGGGAGCCTTCCCAGACCCGCTGAAAGAGGCGGTCATTAAACCGCTTCTTAAAAAAAAATCTTTAGACCCAGCCAATTTGGCCAACTATCGCCCAGTCTCAAATTTACCATTCTTGAGCAAGGTGATTGAGCGGGTGGTTGCCAGACAACTCCAAGCACGCCTGGAGGATGCGGACCATTTGGATCCCTTCCAATTGGGATTCAGGCCTCACCATGGGACTGAAACTGCCTTGGTCGCGCTGGTTGATGATCTCCGGCGAGCTAGGGACAAAGGTGAGAGCTGTTTCCTAGTTCTGCTGGATCTCTCAGCGGCCTTTGATACCATCGACCATAACATCCTTCTGGACCGTCTAGAGGAGCTGGGAGCTGGGGGCACTGTTATACGGTGGTTCCGCTCCTTTCTCCTGGGCCGTGTCCAGAAAGTGGTGGTGGGGGATGAGTGTTCAGACCCCTGGGCTCTCACTTGTGAGGTGCCTCAGGGTTCCGTCCTCTCCCCCATGCTTTTTAATATCTATATGAAGCCGCTGGGAGAGATCATCAGGGGGTTTGGGCTGGGTGTTCATCAGTATGCAGATGACACCCAGCTCTACCTCTCCTTTAAGTCAGAACCAGTGAAGGCGGTGAAGGTCCTGTGTGAGTGCCTGGAGGCTGTTGGAGGATGGATGGCGGCTAACAGATTGAGGTTGAATCCTGACAAGACAGAAGTACTGTTTTTTGGGGACAGGGGGCGGGTGGGTGTGGGGGATTCCCTGGTCTTGAATGGGGTAACTGTGCCCCTGAAGGAACAGGTGCGCAGCCTGGGAGTCATTTTGGACTCACAGCTGTCCATGGAGGCACAGGTTAATTCTGTGTCCAGGGCAGCTGTCTACCAGCTCCACCTGGTACGCAGGCTAAGACCCTACCTGCCCGCGGACTGTCTTGCCAGAGTGGTGCATGCTCTAGTTATCTCCCGCTTGGACTACTGCAACGCGCTCTACGTGGGGCTACCTTTGAAGGTGACCCGGAAACTGCAATTAATCCAGAATGCGGCAGCTAGACTGGTGACTGGGAGTGGCCACCGGTTCTGAGAGATCTGCATTGGCTCCCAGTACGTTTCCGAGCACAATTCAAAGTGCTGGTGCTGACCTTTAAAGCCCTAAATGGCCTCGGTCCAGTATACCTGAAGGAGCGTCTCCACCCCCATCGTTCAGCCCGGACACTGAGATCCAGCACCGAGGGCCTTCTGGCGGTTCCCTCATTGCGAGAAGTAAGGTTACAGGGAACCAGGCAGAGGGCCTTCTCGGTAGTGGTGCCTGCCCTATGGAACGCCCTCCCAGCAGATGTCAAGGCAATAGACAACTATTTTACTTTTAAAAGGCATCTGAAGGCAGCCCTCTTTAGGGAAGTTTTTAATGTTTGAAGCTGTACTGTTTTTAATATTCAGTTGGAAGCCTCCCAGAGTGGCTGGGGAAACCCAGCCAGATGGGCGGGGTATAAATAATAAATTATTATTATGATGATAAAGGCAGCCCTGTTTAGGGAAGCTTTTAATGTTTAATAGGTTATTGTATTTTAGTGTTTTGTTGGAAGCCGCCCAGAGTGGCTGGGGGGACCCAGCCAGATGGGTGGGGTATAAATAATAAATTTATTATTATTATTATTATTATTATTATTATTATTATTATTATTATTATTATTATTATTAGAATACTGTTCCTGGCAACCCCAAGGTTATTGGACAGAATAGTTTTTTACTGTGACTGCTTGTTGGGTTTTTTAAAATTTAAATTGTTTTTGGAATTTTTTAATCTGTTTTGGAATGTTTTCCTTTGTTTTCCTTTTCTTTTTGTCTTATTTTAAATATTATTTTGACAAAGTAATAATCATACATAAATAGGAATAAAAATGTGCACCCCACCACCGAGACCCTTCCAATGTAACTACCCAACCTCCCAAAATTTCAGCACCTCTTGTGATGGTTTGACCCCTTTCCGTTTTAACAGTGCAAATTCTACAAACACTTTCCATATCTCCTCAGACTCGTTTCTCCTGCATATTCCCCAGCTTACCTTAATGGCACATGTTAATGTATCGTTAATAGCTATATCCCACAGCTCTTTATACAATTCTTCCATTTTATTTTCTCCTTGCTCCTTCCACTTCCTAGCTATAATAATTCGTGCAGCTGTCAATAAGTGTTGTTGTTTTTTTAATGTGTATCTGTTTGCCACCCTTGGGGAGGAAAGATAGGAAATAAATTCAATTAAAAACGATTCACTGATCTATTCTTTGTTTATTACATTTACGTCCAACCTTCCTTCAAACAAAACTAAAAGTGGCATAGCTTTAGTTTGTTTCATTTAGGTCTCACTTTCTTCCAAAAAGCTCATACTGGCATGTGGTTTGACACAAAAACACATACACACCTGTAATAGGTATGAGTTACTCGTGCGTAAACTGGTGCCTTTCTCGGTTAATTTGCCTTGTTAAACCTTTCTGACTGCACAGCCCCTTCTCATGGTGGCTGCCTCAGTCACTGGCAGAATCCGTCAGTGGGCATTTCTTGAACCTCTTCCAACATAAAAGTTGTTTGACACCCAGTCTCCTCCTCCTCTCACTGCGCACGAGTCTTCTGCGCAGGGAAGGCGTGGGTAGCGGAGGACCTGGGCTCTCCTCACTGATGTCCAGTGAAGAGTCCTGGAGCCCTCTCTCCACTTCCCCCGTCTGCCCCCCTTTATCCCTGGTGTTGCGCTGATTGGCTTCCCCCTCTACTGAGCTGTTTCTCCCCCTGCTGCTGGGTCCTTCGCCAGCATCATCTGGGAGCCTCCCCTTAGCCTCTCGCTCTGATGTCAGTTCCCTGACAACACCCTTCAGGCTGCAACAGTAATTTGGCAGCAACAGATGGAGCGCTGCTGCCGTCAGTTCCTGCATGTGGGCTTCCCATAAGCAGAGGGAAAATTCTGGTCAAACAGAATGCAGAACAGAATGACCCACCATGGTTTCTCTCATGTTTGTTTTAAACTCACAACAACAATGTAAGGTAGGTAAGACTGAATGGGGGCTGTCCCAAGGTCACCCAGTAAACCCCGTGGCCGAGCAGGGATTCGAATCCACAACTCACAAGCCCTATCCCAACACCTGGCTTTAACCTTGTGATGGGGAACCTGGTGTCATTGGACTACAACTCCCATCTTCCATGACCACTGGCCATGCTGTCTGGGGCTCGTGGGAGTTGTAGCCCATCCCTGCTCTAAGCACCAGATCGCATTAACCCTGGGGTTCCCCTGTAACTTCCCATGACAGAACAACGTACAGTAGCTTCAACAAGATTGCTACGTTATGTGCAGTCAGACCATAGCCCTGATTTGAATCACTGCCCTTCGCTGAAACTGCTTTCCAACAGCCTTGGGTGCCTATGTAAATTGGGAGCCCTTCACGGCAGCTGTATTAAAAATAAAAAAGGACTGGCAGATGAAGGTGATGGACTATATGGAATTGGCAGAAATGACTGGCAGAATCCGAGACCAGGGAGAAGAGTTGGTGGAAGAAGATTGGAAGAAGTTTAAAGATTATCTACAGAAATATTGTAAAATTAATGAATGTTAGTACGATGTTGGATAGAAACTAAGTGGTCTTTAGCTGTAATGTTATAAGGGAATAAGAGAAAATGGTTATTAATAGGTAAAAATTTAATGTCACAATATTTTAAAATTGAAGTTTAAGATGAATAAAGAGGGGAGGGATTTGCTGAACTAACAATCTGAACTGGAATACAGAAAAGGAGGTCCGGGAAATAAGTACCGTATTTTTCGCTCTATAAGACGCACCAGACCACAAGACGCACCTAGTTTTTGGAGGAGGAAAACAAGAAAAAAATTATTCTGAATCTCAGAAGCCAGAACAGCAAGAGGGATCGCTGCACAGTGAAAGCAGCAATCCCTCTTGCTGTTCTGGCTTCTGGGATAGCTGCGCAGCCTGCATTCACTCCATAAGATGCACACACATTTCCCCTTACTTTTTAGGAGGGAAAAAGTGAGTCTTATAGAACAAAAAATACGGTAAATGAAAAATATGTGACGGAAAGATTGAATTGTTTTTAACCATTTTTATTTTGTTTTTTTGTTTTTTTTATTTTTGTTTTGTAATTTTTTGAAAATCTTAATAAATATTTTATAAAAAAGGAGACCCAGCTGTAGATTCCCACAAATAATAATAATAATAATAATAATAATAATAATAATAATAATAATTTATTATTTATACCCCGCCCATCTGGCTGAATCTCCCCAGCCACTCTGAGCGGCTCCCAATCAAGTGTTAAAAACAATACAGCATTAAATATTAAAAACCTCCCTGAACAGGGCTGCCTTCAGATGTCTTTTGAAGATAGGATAGCTGCTTATTTCCTTCACATCTGAAGGGACGGTATTCCACAGGGCGGGCGCCACTATCGAGAAGGCCCTCTGCCTGGTTCCCTGTAACCTCACTTTTCACAGTGAGGGAATTGCCAGAAGGTCCTTGGCACTGGATCTCAGTGTCTGGGCTGAACGATGGTGGCGGAGACGCTCCTTCAGGTCTACTGGGCCGAGGCCATTTAGGGCTTTAAAGGTCAGCACCAACACTTTGAATTGTGCTCGGAAACGTACTAGGAGCCAATGCAGATCTCTCAGGACTGGTGTTATGTGGTCCCCAGTGCAAAGACCACTTGTGTAAAGGGAAGTTGGTGGAGGACCCGTAGCTCAAGCACAGAACAACTTGCCCCAAAATCTTCCAGGGCCAATGGACCTTTCTAAGCCTGCAGCCATCCCTCCTTCACCAGCTGTAAATTCTATTTTAAGTTGCTATTGGCAGTGGACAGCCGAAGAGCAAGCTGGGCTCCTGCTCTCCAGAGAAACAGTGTCAGCCTGTGACCTTATTCCCACTTTGGGAACTCTCCCTCCCAGAAATAGATTGGGAATTTGGTTACTTGCTTAACCTTTTCCTGCCTGACAAGGACAAGCTGCACAGGTGCAACTTACGCCTGCCCTCTCATGGGAAATTCAAGCTGCAATCTATGCACCCTTACCTGGGAATCAGTCCCATTGAGCTCAATGGGGCTAACTAGGGAGCAGAGATATCTAGGCAGGCACTGCCATGCTTTTCTATTCTAAGAAGCCACATCCAAACTAGGGATGGGCACACCTGTCCATTTTTCTCTCAGCTTCTCGTTTGTTTGTTTTTCTATTCTCAAGGCCTGCCCTCCACAATTCCACATCAGTTTGTGCATTTTTGTAAACAAACGAAAACCACGTCCTTATAAAAACTCAGAATTTCAGTGCAAATTTCCCCCCACCGACACAACTTCGTATGCACTTTTGAATAAAATACACATTTCTGCAAAGCAATTTCTTCTACAATGCATTCCTGTATAGTATTTTCACTGATATATGCACTTGTATGCACACTTTACTCTAGTACATGCATATCTGTACACATTACGTGACCGGAGAACTGCGCTGCAAAATTTGGAGACATGCAAATTTGGGAAGATCGCTTTTGTTTTAGTTGCATACTGCTTTGGAAAGTGCAAATTAGGTTTGCTTATAAATGCAAACGGAATCAAATTCTCTGTGTACATCCTTGAAACGTGCAGCTTTCAGCTTTTGAGACCAGTTTCTCTCCTATGCCTTTAACCAAAGTCCAACATGGAACTTTTACAGTTTAAATAATATTTATACCCTGCCCTTCCAGGGGCGTCAGGGGAGAGAGAGAGAATACTGCCTGGGTCCTATCTAGCCATATGGTAATGGGGGCAGGAGGGGGGGGATATTTTTTGGCTGGAGGGCCAGATCATAAACTCCTGCACCCCTTGTGGGCCAAATCTGACAGGTGGGTGGGCTCTTATGTGATGATGACAACATCCTGAGGGGGCTCAGAGAGTGACAGGTGCCAATGCCTCCTGTTCTAGGCCTCCTGGAAAAGCAAAAACCAAAGGCAGTCGAACCCAGAGATCCAAGGGTCTGTCATCCCTTCCCCTCCGCTCTCCCCCACTCCCCTTCCACAAATTCTGGAGAGAACTTTCCTTTCAGCTTTAGGGGTTGTCTTCTTAGCAGCAAACAATGTCCGTCTAAAGGCCTGTGAGCAATCCAGCTAGGGGCCACTCCCACCACACCTGCGCAGAACACCAGCGCATCAGATCTCTTACCTTGTATTCCTGGGCAGCCTCCTCTATGGGCACCACGGTGTGCGGCCTGTGGTCCCGAGACCGGTCACACACCACGCAGATGGTCTTCTGGTCGTCCTTGCAGTAGAGCTTGAGAGCCTCCTTGTGCTTCTCGCAGAGCCCGTCCTCCTCCAGGCCCTTGCCACCATGCATGATGAACTGGCTGATGATCTCCGACATGTTGGCCAACTGTCTGTTGGGCCTGAAGCTCTTCTCCTTGAAAACCTCCCTGCACTGAGGGCAGGGGAAATCGCTCTCCAGGCTCTTCCAGCTCTTGGCGATGCAGGAGCGGCAGAAGTTGTGGCCGCACTCGATGGAGACGGGGTCCTTGAAGTACTCCAGGCAGACCGAGCAAGTGGCTTCATCTTGAAGGTTGCCCGGCAGGAAGACGGCAGCCATGGCTCCTTCCTGGCCGGCTGGAGTGCCGTCGCCTCTTCTACCTCCTCCACCGTCTTCTTCTCCTTTAACTGCATACAGGGAGCGAATGCTTGGCACGAAACGCAAGGCGGGCCTTCCCGAGCCAGAAACCAGCTGGTGGCCTGAGGTCATCTCAGGAGTTTCTGGTTTCTTAAATTGGCAACAAGTCAGGACAGGGAAGCAAACTGTTTAGGCCTGTTCAAAGTTTCAAGAGGGGAGAGAAAAGGAGCAGCAGAAGGCCTCATTTGGGCTGCGGGCACAGAAGAGAAGCTTCCCGTGCCCACGTGAGGGGTGGCATTTCGTTTGCCTCAGCAGGGTTGGGGATAATGATTCATTTCTAACATTAGAGCCGAGGAGGCTCCCCTGTGCCAGAATAGTCATTCCTTTGCATCTGGACACTGTCCGCGATAGTCTCAGATGTATAAGGGGGAGTTATTGGGTTGTTGCTTTATTGTTTTTAATCGCAAATATTTTGTTTTTATATTGTAAACAGCCCCGAGATCTGCGGGTATAGGGCAGTATACAGATTTAACAAATCATCATCATCATAAGCCTGGTTTTAAATAGCCATGTGGGAAAGGCCTTCTGTAGAAACTCCAGTAGGTAGCCATGTTGGTCTGCCGTAGTCAAAACAAAATTAAAAAATTCCTTCCGGTAGCACCTTAGAAACCAACCAAGTTTGTTACTGATATGAGCTTTCGTGTGCATACACTGAAACAGAAGTCACCAGACCTTTATATATAGTGAGAGGGTGGGGAGGAGTGTTACTCGGAAGGGTGGTGAAAATGGGTGATTGGCTGATAGGTGTGGTAAATCTTTTGATGACTGTTAATAGGTTTACCACAAGGGGTGAGATGGCTAAAAATAGCTTTATCATGTATAATGAGATAAGAATCCAATGTCTCTATTCAGACCAGGTCTCTCCATGGTTTTAAGTTTGGTAATAAGTTGCAATTCAGCAACTTCTTTTTCCTGTAAGACCAATTGCAGTCGTTAATAGTCGTCAACAGGTTTGCCATTTTGTAGAAACTCAAGTGCACAGCTTCTATTACTGCTCCCCGTGTTTCGGGGGTTCCCTCACTGTGAGAAGCCAAGTTACAGGGAACCAGGCAGAGGGCCTTCCCTGTAGTGGCGCCCTCCCTGTGGAACGCCCTCCCACCAGATGTCAAAGAGGACAACAACTACCAGACTTTTAGAAGACATCGGAAGGCAGCACTGTTTAGGGAAGCTTTTAATGTTTGATGTATCACAGTATTTTAATATTCTTTTGGAAGCCGCCCAGAGTGCCTGGGGAAACCCAGCCAGATGGGCGGGGTATAAATAATAAATTATTATTATTATTATTATTATTATTATTGGTACTTCTAAACTGAGTTCAATATTATAACTTAGTGATGCCTTAGAGCAGGCTTGCCCAAACTTGGACCCAAGTTTGGGAAAGCCTGCCTGGAGGTGTGGAGCCCTGGAGGGTGGTGTCTGAATTGGGTATGTTCATTCGGAGCATAGAATCACCACAATCCTACTCCCATGGCATCTTAATTGTGTTTTTTTCCATAGTGATTCAATGAGTAATGACTAGAAATCTGTGCTGACTGGAAATGAGAGGGGAGGCAAGACTAGCAAGAAAGAATTGCAGTGGTCTAAAGAAAACCTCATGAGAAGAGAAGACTCCTTGGAAAAGACCCTGATGTTGGGAAAGATGGAGGGCACAAGGAGAAGGGGACGACAGAGGACGAGATGGTTGGATAGTGTTTCCGAAGCTACCAGCATGAGTTTGACCAAACTGCGGGAGGCAGTGGAAGACAGGAGTACCTGGCGTGCTCTGGTCCGTGGGGTCACAAAGAGTGGGGCACAACTAAACGACTAAACAACAACAACAAATTTATTATTATTATTATTATTATTATTATTATTATTATTATTATTATTATTATATTATTATTATTATTATTATTATTATTATTATTATTATACAGTGTGGGAATGGAGATGGATCCCTGTGGCACCCTATAAACAGCATTTTCCCCCAGCACCATATTCTTAATAAACCCTTTCAGGAAAGGTGAACTTTGTGGAGATCCTGCCCATGCCTACTTAGAAGTAAGCCCCACCAAGGGAGTCTTCTCTTCTCATGAGGTGGCCAAAGTATTGGAGTCTCAGCTTCAGGATCTGTCCTTCCAGTGAGCACTCAGGGCTGATTTCCTTCCAAATGAAGAGGTTTGATCTTCTTGCAGCCCATGGGACTCTCAAGAGACTCCTCCAGCACCATAATTCAAAAGCATCAATTCTTTGGCGATCAGCCTTCTTTATGGTCCAGCTCTCACTTCCATACATCACTACTGGGAAAACCATAGCTTTTACTATACGGACCTTTGTTGGCAAGGTGATAATAATAATATTTTATTTATATCCTGCCCTCCCCGGCCACATCCAGCCACTTCATGCTACCTGGAGAACTGGGCTTGGTTTTTATCAGTAGGTGGGTGATACCCAGCCAGCTCTACCTATTTTCATCTATTTCGAAGAACGCTTTGGAACTCCTTCAGCAGTGCCATGTGCAAGTATGGCACTGAATGCAGGCCCAAAAGCTGGAAGAGGGAGGCCTGAGAATTGTGTGCACATTCCCTGTTAAGCAACAAATTCACATCTTGGTTGCACCTTTCACCAGCTGCAGCTTGTACTCAGTTGCTCCCCTTCCTACAAATCACAGTTGGAAAGGACCATGAGGATCTAGTCCAAGCCCTTGCAATGTGGGGATATTTTGCCCAATGTGGGGCTTGAACCCACAACCTGCCCTGAGCTTAAAAGCCTCACAGTCCACCAACTGAGCCATCCCTCAACCCTTAGGAACATCTACATTGATGTAAAATGTGTTACAAGGGGCTCCCCTTGTACCAGGTGGAGATTTCCAATACAACTACCAGATCATTGTCTTGACGTTAGCAGAATGAGTATTATTCCTATGCTAAAGTCATCTCCACTGGTCACACGTTTGTTTCCAAGTGCAATTCAAAGCACTGAACTTTGTGTCCCTCTACCATCCAGATGGCCCAATGAGAAGGCGCCACAGCTATAAGTGGCAGAGTGACAGGAGTCTGCACAAGGGGTTGAGACAGCGGAGAGAGAAGTGAACGAGTGACAAGAGCACCTCCACGTTCAGGTATATCCTCTGAAGAAACAACTGCTATTACACTGGCCAGCAAGGCAGGAATCAAGGGCCAGTGTGGAAGTATCAGCACCAGCAGGGGACGCAGGTGACGCTGTGGTCTAAACCACCGAGTCTCTTGGGCTTGCCGATCCAAAGGCCGGCGGTTTGAATCTCCGTGATGGGGTGAGCTCCCGTTGCTCTGTCCCAGCTCCTGCCAACCCAGCAGTTCAAAAGCACGCCAGTTCAAGTAGATAAATAGGTACCGCTGTGGTGGGAAGGTTAACGGCGTTTCTGTGCGCTCTAGTTTCCGTCACGGTGTCCTGTTGCGCCAGAAGCGGTTTAGTCATGCTGGCCACATGACCTGGAAAGCTGTGGACAAACGCCTGCTCCCTTGGCCTGAAAGCGAGATGATAGCCGCAACCCCCTGGACTTAACCGTCCTGGGGTCCTTTACCTTTACCAGCAGCAATGCACAAACATTGAGGTAGGAGATCATGTTACAGATGAGTCCCCTGTTGTCCGAGGGCAGTACAGCCTGGCAGAGGTGGAGGGTTTATTTTGGGAGGCTACACCAGAGCCTTTCTGAAGTCCAGGGACATTAGAATTGCTGAGGAAAAACTAGAGAGGTAGTGCCTGGGGTGCTCAAACCAGGCAGAGATTTGTAGTGTTACCCACAGAACGTTTGGCTTCCGAAAAACGTTCACAAACCAGAACACTGACTTCCAGGTTTGCGGCGTTTGGGAGCCAATTTGTTCGACAACTAAGCCATTCGAGAACCAAGGTACCAGCAAAGAACTTTTACCTCAGTATATATGGAATGGAAGTTTTACAATGCCTAATTTTGCCCTCTACTCTCCTGATGCTCAGCAGGGGGAGGATGGAATAAGGATTGCTGAAATGCTTTTTTTTTTTTAGAGCCACATATACACATCAAGCTACTTTGGATCATTTTCACACCATTTTCCTGTTACTGGGAAGGCAACTTTATTAAAACAGGCTTATTTTTTCCTGCGGTATACAAAAAAAAGCATGGCACTCCTTTCAAACTGGATCCCATTCACTCTAAAATCATGCTGTGTCCAGTAAGTGCCACGTTCACAAAGGGAAACACCCATTCAGAAAAGAGAGATATTCCAAAAGCAGAGAGTGTGAAATGCTTTGAAGAACACTACATGTTTGGTGTGTGTGGTTTTTTTTAAATGTAGCCACCTCAACTACTGTCCTATGATTCTTTGCACAATGTTTAAAGGCTATGTATTTGTCACCTTCAGGAAAATTGGAACACCTGGTTTAGCGTTGTTGTGTGGAGGATTTGTACCAACTGAGTAATGCAGGAGTGAAATTGGGCTTCAGAATGAACCAGTGGGAGGAAAGAGATCAATCTGCCCTAGAGAATGGATTAAAAGCTATCCACAAACAGATCTGCCACATCTGAGGATGCCCAATCCAGGATCATCACCTCTGCGCTAGGGTCACCCGCAGCGGAAGCAAAAAAATTCTGGAATGAAGTGTTCCATTTTGAGCAAACCCTTTCAATGAAATATAAACCAGCTGCTAAGTATTAAAGCTAAAATGCAGTTGCTTTAAAAGGAAAATAAATTAATTAAAAATGTGTTAAATATGAACCAGCTGAAAATGCAGTTAAAATTTCCATTTTTAATATCTGCAGGTTCCCCCCCCCAAAAAAAAAACTGAACAAGCTCGAACCTACCACTAGGAAGAGGAGTCTTGACAATCCTTTGTATAATGAAGGATGTCCTAACAGCGATACTATTTTTCAAGGCCTACAAGTCTTCTTCATTCACAGTCCTTGTGCTATTCCATAGGGCAACATCGTAAGGCCTTGGTGCAAGGAGAACAGTTCCGCCACCTCCTCCTATTCTCCCAAAGATCACACAGAGGTAAAACACACAAACTTTCTTGCTCCCAAAGAGCTTGGTTCTCTGCTTTGGCCAGTTAGACATCTCCCCCCCCCCCCCTTACACCGGGTCCATGGAAAGAAGTTAAAATCATGGACTCAGGATATCCATCTCATGGACCCCTGCAGGGTATTTCACCCCCATGTGCCTCAGAAACACAGAATGAGCGGGGAACCCCACCACCCACAGCAAGGGGTGGGTACGCGCCCCATTAAAAGAGGCTGGTGGGAAAGTGAATATGGGGCTGTCGGTGTCCGCATCCGTAAAGGTCACACACTCCCCCACGTAGTCCAGGGACACTCGGACCCTCCTTGGGGGCTTGCTCAAGGACAGGGCGGTCACAGGGGACGTGAGAGCCCAGTGTTGGCCCTTCCACAACCCCACGGCCCAGATCCCCTCCTCTGGGCTGAACCCCATCATGCCCTTCTTCTTTGACGGGTCTCGGGTGACCCCGACTGCCCAGAATTCCCCATCGCCCACTTCCAACTCCCAGAAGTATCTCCCAGAGGTAAACCCATCACAACCCAGAACCAAAGCTCTGGAATCCAATCGTTTGGGTGCGTCGGGGACGTAGTCTAAGGCGGGAAGCCTCTCCTGGAGTTCTTCGCATCCTGCGTTCCTTCGGTCCAACGGTAGAAAAGCACTTGGTACATCCGGATAGAGAGCAGCATCTGCTGTAAGCATAAGGCAAGCCGTTTTCAGTCTGAGGAAGTGAGGGGTGGGACCATCCCACAAACAAGATTTGTTCCACAATGTAGAGGTGCCCCTCGCCTCCCTCTTGCTGCACATCTCTTCATTTTTACATCTCTATTGCTGTAACGGCTAGATCTGATGGGAGCTGAAGTCCCAAACATCTGGCGGGCAAACAAAGAGCACAGGGTTCAGGCCCACCACTATGAAAACTCACCTTTATCGTTCAGTGTTTTCACAGTCTCTCCTTTCTCCACGACAGATGTCACATTATCTAGAGAAAGAAAGGTAGTTTTTCCTCCCAGCAAAATGTCTCTTAAAGAAATAACTTAGCCCCCCACAATTCAGAAAGTAACTTGCCCGAGGCCACTGAGTGGCCTTCTTAGATGGCTACCTCATCCTGGGTTTCTCATGGTAGAAGTCAGTGCACTCAAACTTCGTTCCAGATTATAGTTACTAATGTGGATGCAGCTTGCTTTAAAGCAGCCTTCCTCAACCTGTGGGTCCCCAGATGTTGTTGAACTACAACTCCCATCAGCCCTAGCTAGCAAGGCCAGAGCTCAGGGATGATGGGAGTTGTAGTCTAACACCATCTGGGGACCCAGAGGTTGAGAACTGCTGTTTTAAGAGATGGAATGGAATTTAGCGGCTACGTGACTCTCGCATCCTGCTTCTGCAAAAGTCTGCCATCATTGAACCTTCCCTTTCTCTCTTTTGTTAGCTTCCCATTAAACACAACTTGCAGTCTTTTCCTATCATTTTCTGCCATCACTGCCTTCCAGGACTGAGATCACAACACCTCAGCAAGAATACAGAGCTCCCATTTTGCCATAACAACATCATGGTACAAATACTGTAGAGAAGAACCTCAATTTATAAAGTGGTTTGTCTTTGCTGTAAGCAACCCTTACCAAAACCAAGTTAAATGCTAAGCTGCAACAACTAGAGGGAATGAGGTCCAAAGGCTGAAAAAGTGGTTCAGCTTAGAGCCATGCAATGAATTCATGACTTTCGGTTCACAGTTAAATGCCCTTAGACAGCTCCTGGTGAAACCCCATCTTTCCTTGTGCCTCTACAAAATCCAGAGCCACATTCCCTCCCAAAGTTATGTGAGGACTTCTATCTGAACTGGATTTCAATGCACAGTGTCAATTGTTTAAAATGAAAAGCGGAAGACACTCATTAGAATTTAGGTTATTTTCAGATGGTAAAGAGCCAGGTGTTAGAAGTTCCGCATTCTCTTCAGCCTTTCTTTCCTGTACCTTGGAACCTATTTAGAGTTTCCTTCAGAAGCTTCCCTTTCTGTGAGAAGTTATCCAGCCTCTCTTCGAGCTTAGGAGAAGCTTCTTCGGATGGCTGGAAATGCCCTGCTGCACATCTGCATTTTGAAAGAGAAAACGCCTAGTGTAAACAGTCCCATCAACCATGACCTGCATTCCTCTTCAAAGGCCATAATGGTCTGGCCAAGCCTTCCCCAACTAGGCATCCTTCAAATGTTTTGGACTACAGCTTCCAGCATCCCTGACCATTGGTCATGATGGCCGGGGCTGAAGGGAGTTGGAATCCAATGTACAGGCTGGTCTTTTCTGGCCACGTGACACTTTTACTGGTTCAAGGAAACGAAGCAGACTTATTATTAAGTAATATATCTCACTAAATCAACTGCTACCAGTGTGAAATTTTGCAATTCCAGATCTCTCTTTTACCTTTGTCTTTGGTCTCAACATTTGCAAAGGACCGTTTCAAATATGCAATGAGGCAAATGCCTCAAGCAGCAGATTTTGGGTGCTGTGAATGGAGCAGAGCAGGAGACAAACCTCCTTCACATCAGAAAGTTCTTCTGCGTAAGCTCTGCCACAGCTGCCAACTGAATCTGTCAGGCTTGTGCTGGATAATTTTATGATGGGCTGTGCTCCATTTTAATATATGTGTGTGTCATTTGTATTTCCCACTTCAGGTACCAGCATGCCATGAGCTGGTCTGGGGACTGAAGGGGTGCAGTTTTATGTGACAAGCTACCGCGTGAAGCCGCCCCCGCTTCCCAAGCTTTGATCCTGCTCCGTCACTTATCATATAGGGAACCTGTGGCTGCCCAGATGCTGTTGAGCGGCAACTCCCATCATCCCACTGGCCACACAAGCAGAGGCAGAGAGAAGCTGGAATCCCACAGCCATGTGGAGGGCCACAGATTCCCTACCTGTGACAAATAGAGCTGCTTCCGGTTGCAAATGTTCCTAGGGTAGGCTGAGCGGCCGTTTTGAGTCCCTGGAAGCAGAGGAATCTAAATGCTGCCTTGAATACTGCTCTACTGCCCTGGTGCTTGTAAGGCTGGAGGAGCAACAGGCGCACCACTTTCCTTGGTCTGCAAGCTAGCAGCAATTCGAGGACTAGGAATGGCGTTTTTGAGGGTTTTTTTGGGGGGATGGGGAGACACAATAAATCGCCACGTACCTGCTCATTGTTTTTTTAATGTCCTAGAGAGAGAGAAAGAGAGAGAGAGAAAGGAGCTAAGTCCCACAATGCTTTGCACTAGGAGCGAGTCATAAGCTAAAAGGGGAGCCTGCCTCTGCACCCCCCATCTCAGGCTGCAGAGGACTTCCGAGAGTGCTATCAAAGGCAGGAAGGGTGGAAGCTTTGTTCTAGCCTCTGCTGCTTCACAAGGCAGGGGGTAAGTAGCCTGGCCCCCCAGTTGCCCTCAGGCTCTTACCTGGGATCCTAGAGGTGGAACATCTGGTGTTAGCTCCAAGACAGGAGAGGTGGGGGGTGCTCTGGTTACACACGGGAGCCTTCGCGGCACGGTGGTCTCCCTGGTGCTGCAACTGTTTCTCTGAGGAGAAGGGCTGCCCTAGTTTTTAGCAGCCTTCTCCTTCCCGAACTGTCCTCCCACCCCGTCCTGCCGGTGAACAGGCTGGCTTCTCGCCCCCTCCGGGGCCTGCCCACCGGCTGCCTTTCGCCTGGAGCCGCTGGCTCCTTCCCTCAGCCATGCCACCCACACGACCTCTAAGTGCGCTGCTGTCCCGACAGGCGCACCGCGTCGCCGCTGGAGAGGGGGTGCACCTGGGCAGAGGCAACGGCGCCCCGCTCCCAGGAGCACAGGCCCCGGCAGAGCCTCCGCAATCTCCCCAACCCGTGATCACTGCGTCGCACTCTTCACCATCACCTGTAGTGACTCTCTGCACGCCACAGGTTACCTAAAATCGTCTCCTTCTTGCTTGTGATCAGAGAGCTGGTTTCAAAGTAATTAAAGGAGAAAAAAAAGATTCTGTGCCAAGGGATCAAGTGCGCAGGAGCTGCTGCTCGTTTTTTTAAAAAAAACAAACCAGCCTCACATCCTTGGAATAGCTACAAATGACGTTCACCGCAGAGTGGACCACAGGAAGACCCTAAGGAGATCCCAGAAAATGCAGGCTTTTTTGCAGGCACACACACTCCACAAGCCCCATTTGTTTTCCTCCAAACGAGTCAGTAAATAAACCCCGCTCGCTGGCCGTCAAAACACAAGCGGCGTCCCTCCCCCGGTATCCCCGCGGCATGCAGTCATCAGCATTATTCCAGAGACTGAAAGCTCAGAGTGACCTTTGTTCCAGTCCCACAGCCACAGCAGTGCCCCGAGTCCCCAAAACACCCTTAAGAGAGAGAACCCATAGGAACAGGACTGTACGTACTAGAGGTCTGCATGGCAGCCATACCCGATGTGTCCCGACATGAACCTGAAGGAATGAGGTCATCCAGGCCAGCTTCTCAACAGCCTTCAGGTCAGGCTGAGGGACCTGGAAGTACATCTGCCAACAGCAGAGTGCTCTGGTGTCATAGCCTTCCGCAAGGGGAGGAGCTACAGCGTCCCAGCCGTCCTTTGCAAAAGCCAAAGGGCGCTCTAAAAGAAGGCGAGTCGAGATCAGAGGGACGCTCCCCCCCCCTTCGGAATGGCCGTTTTGCAGCTCTCCGTAAGCTGGAACCATGGAGCTCCTCCTTCCCCCTCCCACCTGGCTTTGGTTCCTAAGGAACAGCCTTGCCACCTGCGCAGGGGGGACAATCGCAGCACTCGGGCATGCGGGACAGCTGATGGGGGTCCACCTAGGAAAGAGACCCCGAATCCAGTATAACATATACTGCACATATGCCGCTGCCTCCAGGAGGCTTGTGCCTCGCCAGCATCCTGTACACAAAACAGTTTGCTGCCCGTTCCAGCAGGGAGAAGGTCTAAGCTCTGCCTGGCCCAAACTCCTGCGGTGGCAAGGAAGCGGCAACTCCCGCTTTCAGATACTTGCGGGCTCTCTAGAGCTCCAGTGCCGGGGGCCCCCAATGCTTGGGGCCCTTAACCCACTGCTAGTCTCCGCTCCAGGCCAGGGAAAGAGGTCTCTGTTGATTGCAAAATCTCACCTGCAAAAATTCGGCTGCCGGTTGCTTACATTTCACCTCCATCTCGGCGATCACGTCGCCGAGACGGGAAAGCTCTTCCGAGAGTTTGGTAACCATTTCGTCCTTCCGCTTCTCTATCTCTTTATCAAGCTCTTCTAGCTGGGCGAGGAGGTGCTGCTCCTCATCTTTGAGAAACTGGTGGAGGCGCTCAAATTCAGAGATGATCTCCTGTCTCTCTGCTTGGACGGTTTCCTGTAATGACCACAGGTAAAATGGGAGTTAAGAGAGCCCTTTGTGGGTGCACAATAAAAAGACCGTCATTACAGCCCTAAGAAGACAGCAACCAAACAAGACTGTATAACAAACCAGCACAAGGGACAGTGCAGACGCAGAAGATATGAGGCCAAAATAGACTGTGACAAGGAAGGCAACATAAAAATGACCAGGGAGTAGCTGGGGATGGGGGGGCGGGGGCAGGAGGCATTATCTAAAACCAGCAGGCGTCTGCAACACTTCCCTCCCTTCTCCCTACCACTACCCCATCATCCCCTGGAACGGCCTCCCTCTCCCTCCAGGTGGACCTGGAGGGGTTGAGAAGCATGTTCTGTTGTATAGCATCTGCAACCCAGCTTCTTCAGTCCCTGGACTTGGCAAAATAGCCAGCCTGGTTGGAGGATAAGGCTGCAAAAGGAGGCTGCAGCAGAAACAGGAAAATGCTCAGCACCCCGCCTGAGGACTGTTATCCAGGACAAACATCCCACTTGTCCACCGTATGGGACCCAACCATGGATAGCTTGCTCTGCAGGATGAAATCAAAATATTTATTTAGGACCATCAGCTAGCTATTACACAACAAGCCACTAAAAGAGACAAACATCAAGAACAAAATAGTGACTGCCTCTTCAGGCAAACACTCAGATATAAAAAGTTTTGGGGTTTTTTACAACAGAAACAACATATCTACATTTTTTTTAATGGGAAGCAAGGTATTGTGTTATTGCTGAGCTTGGCCACATTTTGTGATGTGGGTTTTCTAGAAAGGTTTGTGTTGGGGGGGGGAATCCTATGCAAATTAGGCCCATTTACACAGCGTAATTTGCTAATTACACAAGATAGTTAGCACTGCCTTTTATGAACCTGTAGAAAAAAATGGGATTTGGGAGCGGGGAGTAATATGGCCAAACAACAACAACCACCCCTCAAGACCCAATGCCTCTGTTCCTGATCACCAAGGGCAACAGGTACCTACCATGTAATCCTGAATTTTCCTCTCTCCAGTCAGCTTCTGGCTCCACAGCGTGTTCTTCTCCTGCTTCAGGATCTCTAGTTGTGCCAGAACCCTCTCCTGAGAAAACAGAAGTGGCTTGAGATGGGAGGGAGGGAATTAGAGGTATCAAGAGCACAGGAGTTTGTTTTAGTATAGTTCAGTTGGGCAAGAGGCTTTTTTGCCTTCAGGTAACTCTGTCAAGTGAAAGAGAAGGCAACCTGCACCCAGAAGCCTTTTGCCAATCTGAGGAACAAGAAGGTTGGGTTTCTTCAATAGCCCCATACGGTTGTGTGCGCTCCATAGCAAGAAAAAAGAAATCAAATCCACATGCTGAATGCATTGCATTGTTAACACTTCTGCTAGTCTTGGGAAGAGAAATACTGACGCCCTACTCCTTTCCTTACAGCTAGGAGTCCTGCCTGGCATCTCTGTGGCATCCCATACTTTATAAATGGCCATGTATTTTTATATTTATCTTTTCAACCACAAGGCTAAATACTTGGTTCTTTAAAATAACCTCAATATGTTGATTCTGCAGGTATTAAAACCTAGATGTGCATGTTGAGACCTAAATCAACATTAACAATATACTTGGGCTCTTAGAGGCCAACAAGTTCTCCTTAGCTGGCCCAGCTATCACTTAAAATTGGGTGGGGCAGTTTTTTCGGTATCTGGGACACAGAATTTTCTCTTAGAATTTGGCAGCCGGAGAGCAGGTGCACACGAAGATGAAGCTATTACTTATTGAATAATCTGTGGTGTTAAAATTCTTGAGTGTGAAGAAGCCGACAGCAAAAAAGAGTTATCAGAAGCTCACTAATGTGAATTCCCCAAAGCACAAACTAAGAAACTCAACACTGTGGCAAGAACACCACCTTTTCTCAACTCAATATGATAAATGGCACAAGAGGAAATATGAGAAGAGCTCTCAAAAAAAGATGGGGGGAAATCAGTAGAATTTATTTTCAAGCAAGAATGCATAAGAAGGAATAAAGTTAGAAATGTTTGTTTTTCTGAGTCCACTTCTTGTGGATGTTACTGTTCCAATTCATAAGTAATCCAAGCTTCTAGGTCTATAAACATGGAATATGACACAAAGAGGGGAAAGTTACTATTCAGAAACCTCCATCAGTTGACAGGCCATTGTCACTGCACTGGACCTTAAGAATAAGAAACAAGGAACAGGTAACTTTTTTTTTTTTTGCGTACGTAATTTTTATTGATTTGCAAAGATCACAGTACATTACAAACTTTATCAAAGCTCATATCTGTTCACTTAAAAAAAAGAAGTTGACTTCCTTCAGTCGTTCCACGAATCGTCCAAAATAACATTAAAACAATAAATCCGCATTTCCATATTTGTAAAGCCATAAATCATTCTCATCCATCCATTTTTATTTAGCCTTACCCTTTACCTCTTACAGAACTCCTTGGAAACCTACTAGTGTTGTCTGTTCATCAATTAAGCTTTCCAGATATTTCGTAAGACTTTCCCAATTTTCGACAAACCTCTGATCTTTTGTATATCTGATTTTACATGTCATCCTGTCCATCTCCACATAATCTAATAATTTGCTTCTCCATTCCTCCGTTGTTGGGATACCCTCCTGCTTCCAATTTTTTGCTATTAGGACCCTTGCTGCCGTTGTTGCGTATTGGAACAATTTATAGTCTTTCTTCTTAATTTCCTTTCCTACCAAACCTAGCAGGAACGCCTCTGGTCTTTTATTAAAGGTATATCTTAGCATTTTTTTCATTTCATCATATATACTTTCCCAGAACCCTGTAACCTTTGGGCATTCCCACCACATGTGGTAGAAGGTACCCTCCTTTGCCTTACATTTCCAGCATTTATTGCAGGATCCATACATTTTGGCTAACTTAACCGGGGTCAGGTACCAGCGATAAAACATTTTCATTAGGTTTTCCTTAAGTGACACACAGGCCGTAAATTTTAGGTGTTGTTTCCAGAGTTTTTCCCACTCTTCAAGATAGATATTGCGGCCAAGATCTCTAGCCCAATGGGTCATTACCACCTTAACCTCTTCATCAGCCAAGTTCCAATCCAATAAGTACTTGTACATTTTTGATAATATTTTTATGTTACTCCCCAGAATCTCAGTTTGGAACCTAGAGTTTTTGTCGGCATAGCCTTTATCTTTTACATCTTTCCTAAACATATCATTTATTTGGTGATAGTTTAGCCAATCGTATACTTGGGATTTCACCTGATCATAAGGCCTCATTTTCCATTTTCCTTCCTCCTTCATGAGCAGTTGTTCGTAAGTTGCCCAGTTGGTTCCCATATTGACCTTTTTGATGGCCATTACCTCTGATGGAGATAACCATTGGGGTGTTCTGGGTTCTAGCATCTCTTTATATCTTTCCCAAACCTCTAATAGAGGGCCCCTGAATATATGGTTCCCAAATCCTTTGTGGCCCTTCTTCCGCCCATGCCACAGGTAGGCGTGCCACCCATATCGGTTGTCGTGACCCTCTAAGTCTAGCACTTCCCCGTCTTCTAATTTTATCCATGTCTTTATCCAGCATAGACAAGATGCCTCGTAATATATCTTCAGGTCAGGAAGGGCGAAGCCTCCCCTTTCTTTCGTATCCGTCAAAATTTTGAACTTTACTCTCGGCTTCTTCCCTTGCCAGATGAATCTGGAAATATCTCTGTGCCAGGCTTTAAATGTCTTACTACCCTTAATGATCGGAATATTTTGGAAGAGGAACAGAACTCTTGGAAAAACCGACATTTTGATTGTGGCTATTCTACCCCAAAATGACAATCTTAGCCTACCCCACGTTTCTATGTCCTTCTTGACTCCTTTCCATACCGTTTCGTAATTGTTTTTAAATAGATCTATATTTTTTGGCGTTACCCATATCCCTAGGTATTTCACCTTCTTTGTTACCTCTATTCCTGTTTCTCTTTGTAGTTCCTCAATTTCAGCTGCCCGCATGTTTTTGGCTATTATTTTTGTTTTTCTTTTGTTTAATTTAAAGCCTGCTACCTCCCCAAATTGGTCAAATTCTCTGAGTACCTTTTTTGTTGAGTCTAGTGGTTCTTCCAGTGTTACGACCAAGTCATCCGCGAAAGCTTTGGTTTTATGCTCATGCTTGCCGACCCTAATGCCTTTAATTTCTTTATTGTCTTTGATAGTTTTTAATAGAACCTCTAATACCGTTATAAATAACAGTGGGGACAATGGGCATCCCTGTCTTGTTCCCTTAGTTACTATTATTTCTTCCGTCTCTACGTTGTTTATTATTAATCTTGCTTTTTGTTCCGTGTATATTGCTTTTATGCCGTTGGAAAATTCAGTGCCCACTTCCATATGTTCCAATTGTTTCAATAGGAATTCCCAATTTACGTTGTCAAACGCTTTTTCAGCGTCCACAAATAGCAGTAAACCTTGTTTGTCACACCTTTCTGTTAAATATTCTATAATGTTTATGATATTTCTTAAATTATCCTTCATTTGCCTACCCGGCAAGAAACCGGCTTGGTCTCTGTGGATACTGTTTAACAAAGTGGCTTTAAATCTTCTTGCCATGACTCCCGCGAAAATCTTGTAGTCTACGTTTAATAAGGAAATCGGCCTGTAATTTTTAATTTGTTCTAGTTCTGAATCTTGCTTTGGGATCAATGTGATCAGTGCCTCCTTCCACGTCTCCGGGATTTCTCTTTCCTTCAAAATATTATTCATTACTTCTTGTAGAGGATATACCAGAGCCGATTCCATCTCTTTGTAATATCTGCTAGTGAACCCATCTGGGCCCGGGGCTTTCCCATTTTTTAAATCTTTTATTGTTGCTTTTATTTCCTCTGCCTCGATCGGAGCATTTAATTTCTCTTTATCTGCCGTGGGGATCTTGTTTATATTCTTAGATGTTAAATATCTCTCTATTTCCCTCGTCTTATTCTTTTCTGTATTTCTAAAAAGTTCTCCGTAAAAATCCAAAAAGGCTTTCCTTATTTCTTTAGGTTTGTTTATCTCTTCTCCTTCCACCACTATCCTATTTATCGTATTCTGTTCCTTTCTTTTTTTCAATTGCCAAGCTAGTATTTTCCCCGTTTTATTAGCATGTTCGAAATTCCTCTGTCTCAGTCTTTTAATTTTCCATTCTATCTCTCTGTTTATCAGCATTGTATATTGAGATTGTAAAACTTTTATATTCTCTTTTATTTTCTTATTTTTTGGGTTTTTGATTAGTTTCTGCTCATTCTCTGCTAATTGTTGCATGATTTCTTTTTTCCCTTTTTCCCTTTTTTTATTCTTGATTGCAATCTGTTGGATGAAGAAGCCCCGCATCACCGCCTTTCCTGCATCCCATACCACCTTAGGCTTTATGTTATTACCCAAATTATCTTCAAAGTATTCTTTTAATCTATTTTGAGCCTTTTCTACTACCTCTTGGTCATCTAGCAGATAGTCCTTCAATTTCCATCTAAATAGTCTGCTTTCCTGCTCTTTTAATTCCATTTTTGTTGGGTTATGGTCTGAAATAGTCGAAAAAAATAGTCCGAAAAAAACCGATGTCAATGCATTTATCAATAGAGGATTAGAGACCATTCAGCCTGATTCTTTTGTATTCACGAAAGTGTCAAGTTACCTGTTCCTCCTGCCCTGCCAAGGAACAGGTAACTTGACACTTTCGTGAATACAAAAGAATCAGGCTGAATGGTCTCTAATCCTCTATTGATAAATGCATTGACATCGGTTTTTTTCGGAGGTTGCTAGGCACCTAGATTTGGAAACCTGTTTTCAACATAAAGGTAAGGATTCACAGTTCTTCCGGCTGATTTGATGTCCTGTAGAAACCAGAGATGCCAGAATAAGCTAGAAATCTGATGACTAAAGAGCCCTCCACATACCCTCTAACCCAATTATTTCTCCATCCTACAGACAAGCATTTTCTCAGAAGATCACAGCTTGGAATACTACATAGACTCACAACTACGCGATCATTATTGCAAGAAAAGACCCAAGCCAACAATACTTGAACATAATTTTCACTCAAGATACAAAAGTAACCAGAAAGTTGGAAGTTTAAAGGTCTATGTAAGCATAATTCTTTATCCAGAATAAACCTGTCTTATAAGAAGGAAAATTAATTTCCAAACATGGCTTAGTAAGAGATACTTCTGGCGTCAGGTATAAAACAGCCAGAGAACAATGAATACTATTATTTTACTGCTGTTGTTACTTCATTTTACAAAAATGCCCTCCTATTAAAAGATGAGGAAAGATGAAAAAAGAAAGTAGCGAGTACAGAATATAAATTGGCCATTTTTAAGCATCACTCAAGCGCTCTCTGAACCCATGAAGGATGCAGTCAATCATTAAAAACCTTATGTTTATTACAGCAACCAAAAAAACAGCGGTGTTAAATTATTGCAGCAAAATGTTTTCCTACAGCCAAAGAAGCATAGCTGTCAACCTTCGCTTTTTTTTGCGGGAAATTCCCTTATTCCAGAGCTGTTTCCCACTGCTTTCCCGTATTGTTAGATATCCCGTAGACTGTCCCCGGGACAGGTGAGGCTGCTGGTCCCTTATTTTAAAATCTGAAAGTTGACTGCTATGCAAAGAAGTCGGAGGTATAAACGTTTTGCTAGGAGAATTCAATAACCCCCTCCCGTGTGCTGTTTTGTTTGTGCTAACCTCGACACTGCCCTAATAACGGATTTTGGGGGGGAGCTGAATGGGCCACCAGCACTACCCTGCCACTGCTTGCTTTGCTTGCCACTGATTTCTTGTTTCCCCCTTCCCTCCCTTACCCTGTAGTCCCGGGCTGCCCTCTCGACGTGGAAGACGGCGTGCGCCCGGTGCTCCTGGGACCGATCGCAGTGCGCGCAGATGGGCGCCTGGTCCTCCTCGCAGAAGAACTGCAGCACGTCCCGGTGCTTCTCGCACAGCTTCCCTCCGGCGCCCTCTCCACATCCTCCTGCCGACAACCTTCTCGGCAGCGGGGGCGACGTCGACAAGTCTGCCGCCGGTGCTGCAGGAGCCGCTGGCGCGACGGGCGACGGCGGGGTGGGCGGCGTCAGCGACAGCAGCGGCGGAGGCGCTGCTGCCGGTGGTGGTGTCGGTGCGCATACCGGCGCCGGAGACACTGCGGGGGCCACTGTCATCGGCTGGTGCTGCTGGGGCAGCGGCGGCGGCGCTACCACCACGGGCGCCGCCGGCAGCGCGACCGCCCCTCCGGGCACGGAGTCGAGCCTCTGCCTCTTGGGCCTGTCCGCCACCAGGCTGGCCAGGAGCGGCGGCGGCTTGATGGGCCTCAGGTTCCTCTTGCGGGCGGTGGCTCCGCACTCCAGGCAGGAGATGTTGATCTTGGGCTCGCCGAGGCGCTGCCCGATGCAGGCCGTGCAGAAATTGTGGCCGCACGGCAGGCACACCGGGTCCGGGCAGTAGACGCGGCACAGCGAGCACCACGTCTCGCTGGGGCAGCGCGGGCCCGCCGGGATCTCGGCCGGGGTCGTGCCGGGCGGAGGCGAGTCCGGCGGCGACGGCGGAGACAGGACGGACGGCAGCGGAGGCAAGAGCGGCGGCGGCGGCGCCAGCGGGCCGCCCACCGCCAGGCCCGGGTGCTGAGCGCTTCTCAGGCGGCTGCGGAGGAGCCGCTGCTGGAGCTGCTGCTCCGCCGACATCCCGCCGCCGCTCATGACGCCAGCCCAGCCCAGCTCCAGCCTGCCTGCCTGCCCGCGAGGACGCCGACGACGCGCCCCCTCCCTTCCGGCGGACGCGCGACCCGATTGGCTGAGCAGACAGGCGCTGAGCGGAAGTGAGGGGGAAGCCGGGAGACGTTACGGCCGTAACCCTTCGCGCGCTGGGCTCCAGGCGGCAAAGCGGGAAAAGGCAACGGCCCGCTGTAGAAGCTGGCGCAGCGTGCGCGCCGACGTCATACGGGCCTCCAACTCCCATCAGCCCCAGGCCAGGATGGCGAATGCTCAGGGGTGATGGGAGTTGTAGTCTCCCCCCCCCATTTTTTTATTGGTTTTCATAGCATTATAAACAAACACATAAGACAAACAAACAAATCATAGCCTTATTGAAAATTACACTTATTAACATTGTTAAGTGGCTTCCTCGCTTCCCCTTGGTTGAATTTCATTGCATATCCTTTTAACCGTTTTCCAAATCAGTTCTTATAAAATTTAACTTAAACATTAACATCCTTAAATCTTCACATTATGAAATTAAACATATTAATTCATCCCTTAACATAAATAAAATACTAAACCAATTAAGTATCTGCAAGCTGTTTTCAATTAATTAAACTTAACATATTTAACTAGGTAATCATTAAATTTAATCCACTCTTCCTGATACTCAGGCAGGGGGGTTGTAGTCTTGGAGGGGCGCAGACAGCTGCTGTTATTTTTAAAATAGGGGGAATGTTAAGCAAGCAAACAAGCGCACAAACACTTTGAGTTTCCCTCCCTTCTAAAGAACAACAAAATCATATAACCTAATAAAAAACAAACCCAGAGGCAAAATAGAGACTGTTTTATGAGAATTAGGCTTCAGAAAATAGCGATTTCCCCTGGCAAATGAGGACAGTTGGACCACATGAGAATGGCACAGGAAGAGATCAGGATCAACTCTTAGTATGCACTATCAGCCTCCATTCTTAACTGAACTTTAGCCGGAGGCTTTAATGTTAAGTCAGCAAAACTGGCAGTAGAATTGGACTTAGACCTGGGAGACTCAAGGTCAACTCCTTGGCCAGCCACATACTCTCTGGATGCTCCATAGTAGTGCAACTGTTATTAAGCCATTTGCAGTTGCTCACGCTAGAGTCAAGGTCTACATTCTTAATTCATCCCATATTTTACCAGCAATTCTCAAAGATCAGTATATGGATAAAAGATTTAATGTCTTTTGTTTATTGCATTCAGCGGTCTCCAGACAATCCTTTCAAATTTGTGTAGTGCTGGTGCTTTGGTGAATAGGGTTTAGAATCCGTAGCATGACCCAGGACACAGAAATGGCCAGTCATATCCTTGGGTATCTTCCAAAGGACCCATTAATGATCATGGTTGGATTATTTTAGAGGTGTAATACTGGAGGAAGACCTGAAAATTGTAGTTCATTTAATAAAGACAGCTAGGAAACATTGAAAAAAATCCCAGATCATGTTCTATTGACATGGTTTTCTTAGGTATGGGAAGTGGCTTAAGCAGACAAACAATAAGGGTAAGAGAAGGCCAGCTGAAGGAGGACATTGTGAATAGAGCTTGTCTATCAAGTATAGGAATGATAAAAGTCAAGAACCGGTCAATCCACATGTACAGTCATACCTTGGGTTGAAGTAGCTTCAGGTTAAGCATTTTCGGGTTGTGCTCCGCGGCGACCCGGAAGTAACTGAGCACGTTACTTCCGGGTTTCGCCGCTCGTGCATACGCTCAAAATGACATCATGCGCAGAAGCGGCGAAACGCGACCCGTGCACACGCGCAGTTGCGTGTTATGTTCTACTCAGGATGCGAACGGGGCTCCAGAACAGAATAGCCGCTCTGAGCCCGGCCTTGGCTGGGGAGGGCGGGGTATAAATAAAAAATTATTATTATTATTATTATTATTATTATTATTATTATTATTATCCAGAGGTACCACTGTATTGTTAGGGAATATATAACAGAATGTAGCACCCTGCTTGTGGTTAACGCTTAGCTGGAATGAAATATTCAACGCAGCAATAGAGAAATTAAAATAATAATTTATTTGTCAGACAAATAAATGAGAGGCACAGTGGTATATGGTTACCAAGCTCTGGCCTGGCCTCCTGCCATTATGGCCAGCACTTATATTCCCTTAATCCAGCCCCCTTTGCTCCTCCTGTGGCTGCCTCTGTCCAATCAGCCTGGTTGGATTTCCTATTGGCTGATTGCTATAACCAATCCTAAAAGATACACCCATATCCTCCTGTCCTTATATGGAACACAAAGAGCTATATATTGTTACATCTATAAATGACAAATAAGTAGTAATATATCTTACATGTGTCTCAACAAGGAATCTTAATTACCAGCTCACCTCTTGCCCTCCTTGCCCTATTGCCTTCTAAAACAAATGGTTAATCTTAAATTTTTATTTTAAACATATGTCAAGGATCTTGAGTTTCACATCAACATTGAAAGATCTCCTTCATTTGAAGGTTTCTAAACAAATGCCTGACAGCTATATATCAGGACTGCTTGGATGGCGTCTCCTTGTCTGGCAGGGGGGCTAGGCTGGTGGCTGACTTAATTTCAGGATAAATACAACTCTTACAACTATATGAAATAAGAATCTAGCATTTCTTAAATCCTTTGCATAATTACATTTAAGACAATATATTTAATACATAACATAGGTAGCCTTTTAAAAGGAATAAGGCCTTTGTAAAGTAAAAAAAGGAACTTAGTAGAAACCAGCTTTCAAAAGAAGCCTCTTCAGTTTACACCCCCCCCTTCAGCCAGCTGCTTTTCCCAACATTTATTGCCCTCTAACTCTCTGTTTAAGAAAGAAACAGCTTTAAAAAAAGACTTCCCAAAAATGCTCTCTCTCTGCCAGCTAGATGCTTCTCCATTTGGTCTTGGCCTTTTAACCTTAGAAAGAAGATCTGGCTCATTTTACTGGGAGGCACATTGGTATTATTTTACTATTTACTCATTCCTAATTATGTTTATCTCTGCCTTTTTTATCTTCTGTAACATGTAGGGTCAGTGTCCTAACTCTCAGTCTGTAATTCCAGCTTTTACGACTTTGAGAATTGTTTTCTGCTATAAATCAAGGGGCCCCTTGTCTAGGAGGAAAACATTGCCAGTGTTCTCTAAACAGCTGTCTTCTTGCCTGGCATGAAACATTTGAAAATCTAAGCCCATTTAATTTAGGAACCTGATCAAACATTAATAAAATGCAGGCTTATGCCTGATGCCTCAAGAACACTTTGACAAACTTACATTACATTTTTAAAAAAACAATTATTCTTTATTTGAATTAACTGAAAGGGAAAAAAGATGAATAATTATGTATTTGTGCAATGTATTTATTCTCACTTTTAGATAATTTACTTCAACACCACTTAAAATGTGTTATTTACCTCTATCATGTCTCCTCTTACTCTCCCTTTTCTCTGAATTGAAAAGCCCCAAATGCTGAACCGTTTTTTCATAGGGGAGTGGCCCACATATGATAATCACACATTATGACCCATACACCAGAACAATTTCACAGCAGAGATCACTGCAGTAAACCTGTGGCCCTCGAGATGTTGCTGAACTACAACTGCCACAGCCTCAGCCACCATGGCCAATGATCAGGGATGTGGAGAGTTGCTGTCCAGCAACATTTGGAGGGACACACGGGTCCCCGTCCCCCCCGCCCCGCTCTGATCTAGTTGATAAGTAGATTGAGGAAAGGGGTAGTGTGGTTATTTAAAAGCTATTACACAGGGCTTTTTTCAGCTGGAATACACCTATTACACAAGAAACAAACAAAAAACACAAGAATCTTCTCTGTTCACAAAAGGAATTTTAATGCAATGACACGACAGTTTTCTGGATCAAAATATATGCAAATCTGTTGAACCTTAACAAAAAAGAAACACATCTTCCCAAAGTGCCAATGTGTCAGCGTGGGAGCCATTTATAAATCACTTAACAGTGCAATCCTATACATGATTACTAAGAAGCAAGTCTTATGCTCGAGAGGAGTTACTCCCAGGTAAGTGTGTAAGAAGTGGAGCCATAATCCAGCAAATCCCCCTTAATCCTGTTTTGTCGCAGTGAAAACAAAAGACCTAAAAACAACCTAAAAGCAAAGACTCCAGTTTATCTGATTTACGGATTGAAGCTGTGGCTGCTTTGGTAAACCTGAGCTAGGCCAGATTAACCACTGTGCTGTTCTCACAAGGAATCCCGATGGTGGGAATGGATATTTCCAAATTCTGTTGTGGAAAATCTACAAATTCCAGGGATCCTGGAAAGCCATAACCATTTAACTATGCAGTGAAAATATAGCCGAGGACTACTCTGTACACCCCTCCTTACTTTTCTGGGTTTATCCATCAAGGTAGGGAACACCTACTGCATTTTAATCTTTGCATCTTTCAAGTCTTCATTCTATTTCAATGCTGTATGTTATCAATTTTGAACATAACTAAGATGCCAGGATGTCCCGCACAAATCCAGACCAAGGGGGACAAGTGACTGGGATTTCAGCAATTAGCAAAGCACTCATTTACATAAGCTCCTAAGGTGCAAGCGTTATACATACCACTTTCCGCTAACTTGCTGCCAAGAAAGGAGATTCCGACTAAACATTGGGAATAACTTTCTGGCAGGAAGAGTTGTTTGACAGTGGAACAGACTCCCAGAAGAGATGGTGAACTCTCCTTCCCTGGAGGCTATTAAGCAGAGTTTGGGTGGTCATTGTGTCTTGAATGATTGAGTTGACATTCCTGCATTGCAGGGGCTTGGACTAGATTGCAACCCTACAATTCTATGATCCCCAGCATGCCAGTGACGTGGAAAAAGGGAAAGCCTTCCTTTTAAAGAAACAAATAACAATAAAATAAATGGGGTAGGATAAGTGCTCATACAATGAAGTGGTACAGCAGCATCTGTTGCATAAACTCATAATAAGAAGCATGTGAAAGGTTGTCCGATAGTGTTGACATGGGAGAAGCAAGTGTTGCGTTGGTCACCACTGCTGATGCGAGTGGCCACCCACTGGATGCAGTGCAGGTAGGTCAAACACAGCCACGTTCCTTAGAGCAGGTATCTTCAACCTTTTCATTCCCAGGACCCAATTTTCAGTGCAACATACATTTGGGGACCCACTTCTTAATCTTTAACCGTATATTAGCATGGAGGTAGTGCTCCTTTTGCGACCTACCTTAGATAGGGCCGCAACCCACCAGCTGTAGGCCAGCGCCACAGAGCACACTTCTGTTAGCCATAAGCTTGCTAAGCAAAGCATCTTGTTTTGCCAGTGACAGAAGTACTGCTGCCTGAGAGTTGGGAGGGAAAGCATTCCTGCAGCACAGACACTGCCCTGAGGGAAGATGTCTGGATTGCAGGGAACAAATAAGTGTGCATTTAATAAACTCCTATACATACGCAAGGTCTGGTTTATGACCGGGCTAAACTATCGTTTATTAAACCGTGGCTGAGCACTATGTGTGAACCCTACAGAAAGCCTTAATAGTGTGTTTACTGTCAACGAACCACAATCTAAAAGCAGAGCTTTGCTGATGGCTTATGAAACTTGGGTTTGTTTTGACTATGGCTTCCTGTTAAATGTGAACCCAGTACAGTCTTCCTTAACTGTGAACTGTTTGGCCATTCCACCCCTGACACTCGCCAAGCTTCAAAGGAATGAGGCAAGAGCAACTAGCAAGCAAACCAAACTCTGGAGAAATAAGCCATGGTTTGTCTGTCTATGAAGCAACTTGCAATTAACTCATGGCTTGTTAAGCAAACCATAGCTTAAATCCAGAGTGGATTTAACCTGTGGCCCTTGAGATGTCCGACTTTGACTCCTTTCAGCCCCAGCCAATAAGATCAGTGGGGAGGATGGTGAGAATGCAAGTTAAGTAGAAATATGAATGCTAGCTGAGATAATACAATATAAAAGTGTATAGAAATGTATTTATAATATTCAGCCTGCACTTAAATGTTTCTTATGATGCAAAATGCTCTTTCTCCCTCTCTAGAATTATGTGAAATTAGAAGTTGTTTTCTTTTAAATTAAAATGGTTTGGGACAGGAAGAAACTTGCTCCTTTACTTATTTTAAAAAAACGGATTTTGAGCCTAACTTTTTAGCTGTGAATAGAAGGAGCTTGCGCTCATGGAAGGTGCAACTCTTCTTCCACAAATGAAGGCTCCTTCTCTTCATGGAGTTAAGTCAAAATCCTTTCAAAATGAAAATTCTTTGCCAATTTCTGTGTTTCTGTACAAAATTATGAATGGAATGGAATTGCAAAAACAAGCTGGACCAACATATTGCAGAGGCTGTTTTCAGGGGCACATTCTAAGCTCTGTAGTTAGGCCCCACAATTTAAAGAAAGGACAAATTCTCTCCCCACAGAAATTAGCTGACTGGAAAATAAAAAGGAGGGACATGTAACCAGCGTCAAAAAATGCCACCCAACCCCTTTCATAATGCACAAATACCTGGATTTTCTCCGGGGCTTCATCTAGGGTCAGACGAGTCTCGGCTAAAGTGAAAGCCCTGTACTCATTCCCGCAGAGTCCCAAAGCCCAGACGCCTTCATTGGGGCAAGTGACAACAGGTCCCTTCCTTATCACAGACTCTTTGACCACGCCAAGGGCCCAGTTCTGCCCATTACCCACCTCCACCTCCCAGTAATGTACCCCTGAGGCGAATCTCTCACTGCCCAGGAGAATCAGAGTGGAGTCAAATCTCTCGGGGTTGTTGGGCAGTGGCTGAACCACGTCTCCACGTTTCACGCTTTTCCTGTCTTCGCTCACCACAAGGAGGGGATGAGCCGTGTCGGGATCAAGAGTAACGCTTACTGAGGAGAAACAGACAAACGGAAAACAATCAGAAGAGCTTGACAAAAAGGAAAGACCGGTTTTTACAATCAGATCCGGGAAAGCCCAATGCAAGCTAGAGCAGGGTCTCAAAAGAAATAAAAGGAAACAAAAGAATTAAAATTTAGACCACTTGATCTAATTGTTTTGGCTGCTCATTTAACTGGTTTAATGATTACACCTTTTAATGAGCTTGTTTGATTATGGATGTTTTTAATAAATTTTGGTGGAATTGTTTTAAATGTGCATTTTAATTACAGTGGTACCTGGGGTTACATACGTTTCAGGTTACATATGCTTCAGGTTACAGACTCCGCTAACCCAGAAATAGTACCTCGGGTTAAGAACTTTGCTTCAGGATGAGAACAGAAATCGTGCTCTGGCGGCGCGGCGGCAGCAGGAGGCCCCATTAGCTAAAGTGGTGCTTCAGGTTAAGAACAGTTTCAGGTTAAGAATGGACCTCCGGAACGAATTAAGTACTTAACCCGAGGTACCACTGTACCTGTGGATATTTGATTTCATACTTGTGAATTGCTTAAGCCAGTCTGGCTTGTTAGAGGTATTAGCTATCAATCAATCAATCAATCAATCAAGATGGAAAGAACAAAGTTGTTACTTTGTCAAGAGTGCTACAATCTGGGCCCCAATCTCCACTGACCTGAATGACTACCAGTTCCATACAATAAGAAGCTGGTAAAAGCCCTGTGTCAACTGGCTAGTTTCAGGCCATTAAAGAGTGCCAGACTATTGTAATGGTTAGAGAAGGGTTTCCGAAACTTGGGTCTCCAGCTATTTTTGGACTACAATTCCCATCAGCCCACTGGCCCTGTTAGCTAGGGATGATGGGAGTTGTAGTCCAAAAACAGCTGGAGACCCAAATTTGGGAAACACAGGTAGAGAATGGTTTGGGTGGGTGTTGCTCTTCAAATATTGCTGGGCTACAACTCCCAGCAACTCTGGCTGTTGGCCACGCTGGCTGAGACTGATGGGAGCTGGAGTCCAGGAACATCTTGAGGGCAACACATTCCCCTGCCTTGTATTAACCAGTGTTAGATTAGGACTGAGAAGGCTTTGGTACAAATCCTTGCTCCACCATGAAGCTGGGAGAGTTTGGGCCAGCATATCTAGACCAATATTGTCTACTATGACTGGTACCAGCAAGGAGGCCAAGAGCTTTTGCAACATTTGCTACCTGATCTTTTAACTGGGCCTTTTCTGTGGTGGCTTTCCAGTTAAAATGTTCTTCCTCGAGAAGCACTCTTGGCACCATCAATGTCTGGTTTTAGACAAGACTTTTGATTTTTAACTGGGAGGGTGGTTGGCATTTCCTGTACTCATCCTTTAAGTAGGGTGGGTACGATTTGTCCCTTGAAATGTATTTCAGCTTTTGTTTATTGCTGTTTTAGTGCCTGGTTTGTTATTTCTATTTTTATTGGGCAAGTCGCCCTGAGACACACTAGTGCAACAATGCGACAAACGAATAATAATTAGCAATATTAATAACTGGAGGTGCCTAGGACTGAATTTGACATGTACAGCATCCCATAAGTGAAGCATTTGTCTGGAAAATGATCTTCTGCCCAGCTGCAGTCTCCTTTAATGGGATTGTGGCAGCAGCAATAGCAATGGGGAAGCCCAAGAATACAAAGCCTCACTTTCTCCTACTCTAAAGTGGAAAGACCACTTATTTGAGGGGGGGGGCTAGGTAAAATCTCAGGGATCCCCAGATACATACTACACCCCCAAACTCCAGGTCTTAAGTCATGGACAAGAGCAACAATTTCTTATGTTTACTTTCCCTCACAATAAGGACTTGGGCTGTGTGTTGTCATGGCGACAGATTCCTTCCACCCTCTGAAGGCAAGGAAAGAAGGGGGGAGCAAAGAGGGTGAGGTGACTGAAGCTGTTCAAGGGCCTCCCCTTTTCCTGTGAAATTATTACTGTATGGGATGAAGCCATAAATACTACCATCCCTCACCATGCGAAGCCATTTCTCAGAGTTGGACTAGAGGCCCCAAATCAACATTGCTCTCAGCTTCTTAGAAAGTGACTATCCCGGTTTTTTTCAAAAAACCACAACTTACTCCTTTTAGCTGATGCTTCCATTGTCCTTGCTTTTGCCAATTCAGATATCATTGTCTCTAGAAAGAGAGAAGGGTTTAAGAATCAGGAATATTTACTCTTGCTACTAAATAAAGGTGAAGCATTGGATATGATCTCAGTAAGGAGGCGAGGAAAAGGCTGGTGGCGCAAGAGATGGAATTATTTTATATAATGTCACTTCAGTGGGGAAACTGGGTAGGCTGTGAGAGCTACAGAAGGTGGTACTTAAGAGAGGTGCTTAAGTATGCCTATTGCCATAGTTCTTTTTCAAGTTTCTAGCCCTCATGGGCGCAAGACAACTGCTTCAGGGGAAACATGCAGTAGCGCTCTGGTGAAAAGTCAGAAACCACGAAGCAGGTGAATCAGCAGAAGGTGACCTGCCACAGAATGCTGATGGACATGCTCTAGCTACTGAGAGGAAAAAGGTGTATCACAGAATGTATTCTATAGGTAAAGGTAAAGGGACCCCTGACCATTAGGTCCAGTCGCGGCCGACTCTGGGGTTGTGGTGCTCATCTCGCTTTGTTGGCCGAGGGAGCTGGCGTACAGCTTCCGGGTCATGTGGCCAGCATGACTAAGCCGATTCTGGCGAACCAGAGCAGCACACAGAAACGCTGTTTACCTTCCCGCCGGAGCGGTACCTATTTATCTACTTGCACTGGCATGCTTTCGAACTGCTAGGTTGGCAGGAGCAGGGGCCATGCAACGGGAGCTCACCCCATCGTAGGGATTCGAACCGCCAACCATCTGATCAGCAAGTCCTAGGCTCTGTGGTTTAACCCACAGCGCCACCCGCATCCATTAAATAATGTGAATCGGTGTAGCTGCTATAAGCAGAGTGATAGGTGATCTGGCCAAGGGGGCAAGCTTGTATATGCCCCAAAACAAGGTCTCCTGTGTTATGAGAGCTGTGAAAGGGGGATAAGGTGCGAGTAATAAGCAACACAGTGCTGAAGTGCTCTGCACAGCCCTTTCATGGCTCTTGCCTAAAAACTCCATTTCTGTTCTTCTTCTCCACCCGCCTCTCCACTGCTCTTACTCCTACCACATTACTTGCTTTCAACCAATCATATATTTAAAGGTAAAGGGACCCCTGACCATTAGGTCCAGTCGTGACCGACTCTGGGGTTGCGGCGCTCATCTCGCTTTATTGGCCAAGGGAGCCAGCATACAGCTTCCGGGTCATGTGGCCAGCATGACTAAGCCGCTTCTGGCAAACCAGAGCAGCACATGGAAACACCATTTACCTTCCCGCTGGAGCGGTACCTATTTATCTACTTGCATTTTGATATGCTTTCGAACTGCTAGGTTGGCAGGAGCAGAGACCAAGTAACGGGAGCTCACCCTGTCGCGGGGATTTGAACCGCCGACCTTCTGATCTGCAAGTCCTAGGCTCTGTGGTTTAACCCACAGCGCCACCCGCGTCCCAATCATATATTTTCTGGACATAAAATTGGTACTTTTTTTTCAAGCAGAAGCCGCATTGCTCATGTCCACATGTCTGCGCACTGCATTGTTGGATCTGAAGACAAAAGGAAGTTGTATCCCACATAGCACTAAGTTAAAGTCACTTAGAAGTATACTTGCTCCACTGGTGAAATCTTTCGCACCAGCAGAATGCACCAGCAGGTTGCTGTTAACTGTGTTGCAGAACAGATCATGCAATTTGCACTAGTGGACAGAGAACATTAGATGCAGCCCACAGTACGGAAATTCAGCCCAAAGTATGGAGATTCTCATGTATTTTACATGGTCCTAAGCTATCCTTTGTCCTTCTCAGTACCTCGACATTTCTCCAGTGCCTCCTTGATAACAATATTTTTCAGACTGAAATGCCCAAGTTTCTTTTCCAGCTCAGTCGGAGAGGAAGCAATTTCCGCCATCTGTGAAATCTGTCCTTCTTTACATCTAGAATGGGAAACATGAAAGTGTTACATTGTGTTCCCAGCATTTTCCATATGTGGTGAGAGCATTTAAGAGCTGCAAGCCCCCTTTCCCAAACTGCAATGTTGTGATGTTACAGAATGTTTGTAAACATTCTAACTTCTGCTGGGAAAGTTCCACCGCTTAGGGAATGTGGAAAGCTTGTTTTGATGTAGTACCCCTATGCCACAAAAGGGTAAGCTTTGCACATATGGCCCTGGGACAGGAAGGGGGAGAAAATGTGGAATTACTGTGTTTGGAGGGCCAAAGAGGCAGGGATAAGCTAGGTTTTGATTAGAATGGATTCCTACGCCGATAAAAAGTGAGATTTGCAAAAGTGTTACCTACCTGCTCAAAATGTTCCTGATGTCCTGGAGGCAAGGGAAGACAAGAAAAAGAAGATCATTCTCACATGTATTAAGTTATAAATATTGGCTGAAAGGCTTAGAAATTAGGGAGCAAATGGAAAGAGCATGACTCCGAAAATATTTGTTATAGAATAAGTATTTAAAATCCACTTCTGCCACAAGAGTCACTGGGTATTCTTGTTAAGACCTCGGAGTTTCAGTCTCCTGGCCAAATAAAAAGGGACTTAACTTGCAAGGTTGTAAAGCTGAATGAGGAACTTGTGGGCATTAAATAAAAATGCAGGGCAGGGGAAAGCTCATAGAAAACAATGGTACTCCCTTAAGGTTACCAGCTTTTTTTCAAAGAATTTTTTAAAAAAGAAGCAATATCTTCTCTTCTATATTATCCTCTGTCGCGCAGCCTTCCTCTAGACCCCGGCCTGCTCTCTTGGGAGCGCTAGCTGCCATGGAGCAGGCTCAGGTCAGGCCTGGGCTCGGTCAAGTGCCCTTGCCCGTCTGGTGCTCTCCTACCTCTCCTCAGCGGTGGTGGCGGCAGCAGCAGCGGGGCAGCAAGGTCAGGGCTCCCCTCTTTTTTCTCCTTCCTCTTTCTCTCTCTCTTCCTTCTCCTTCTCCTCTCCTCCTTCTCCCTGCGTCGGCTCTGGGGTTTTCCTGGCCCCAGAGCACCATTGGACAGTCGGCCGGGTGGCAAGGCGCTCTCGCTCCCGGCTCGATTTGGGAGTCAGCAGTTCCCCTAGTTGATGCGCCAGACATCCCCAGTCCCCCCTCGGCAGCGGCAGTCTCAGCAGCCCGGAGCCAGCCTGGTAGCACAGTTGGTTCTGGCTGGCTTCAGGACCTGCCTGCTGCCGTGGCGCCTGCCATTTTGCCACACCGGAATTCCCCATATGATGTGTCTTGTGCCAGGCAACATTCATTCCCTACTAATCAATCTACAACACTTAAAATATAAATGCGGAGACATTAAATGAAATCTGGGGACATTCTGGGGACGGATTTTGTCCGGGGACCGATTTATAAATCCAGGGACTTTCCCCAGGAAAGGGGGACGTCCGGTAACCATATACTCCCTCCCACAGGGCACAGTGATGGGAGTTAAAAGAAGATTAGACAAATTTGCGGAGAACAAGGCTACCAATGCCTACCAGCCCAGATGGCTGTGTTTTACCTTCACTGCCAGAGGCATCATGCCCCTGGGTGCCAATTGCTGGGAGTCGCAGGTGCGCAGAGTTGCGCTGATGTCTGGCACTGAACAACAGCCTCCCATGGCTACTTTCTGGAGGTAGGAGTGGAAACACTTAAGCACATTGCCCAAAATACTGACCTCCCCGAGACTCAGTGATTCCCAACCTTTTTTTGGCCGTGCCCCACCTAGGCATCTCTAAAATCCTGATTGCCCACCCCTGCCCCCTGGTGACATATAATTCTTAGTATTCAAAAAGCGAACTCCTATTCACATGGAGGAAGCCTAAAAGGCCATTAACTTGGTCTAAACAAGCTCCAATTGCCCCCCTTAAAAATCAAATTTCCCCCCCTTAAAAATGGAATATGCACAACTAGCGAAGCTGACGGGGAAAATCCAAAAAGACTGGAGTAAATTTATACATTATTTGAAAGACAATTGCAAACAATTAACAACACTAGCAGGATTGACTTAAGAAGACTTGTAATGTTTGTGATTTATACCTTTTTATGTTTATCTAAAATGTAAAAAATTGAAATGGATGAAATGTAAGGAGGAAGAGGTACAAATGCAATGAAATAGATAGGAATTATGGTAGCCACAAGGCTGGGGGGGATTTGAACAGCTCAAACAAGCAAAAATTTATTGTGAGCAATATGGATATGTTTATATATTATGAAATGGAAACTTAATAAAATATTATTAAAAAATCAAAAAATCAAAATCAAATTGCCCCCTTGTGGGAAGCACGGCTCTAGAAGGATACCATGGTCAACAGTATCCAAAAACCATTGAGCGATCAAGGAGAATGAGCAGGAATTTGTTTCAAAATGGGAGGTTTTCAAAGAATATTTGAAAAATAAATATAGAAGTTTAAATTCTGTTGCAGCATTCGAGGAACTTCAGTAATAGTTGCAAGGTAGATATAAGAAATTAGATATATTAAGAAAAAGTTTAATTATGATAAAAGTGTGTATTGGCAATAAGTAATATGAAATCGAAATATGGAATAGACAGGAGGTTGGGTCTTTAGTGTTAAGACCAATGTCTGTTTTATTGTTTGTTAAGAAAATTATGTGTCTATGGTTATTCTTGTGTGTAATTTGGTATTTGTGTTTTTTCTTTTTCTTGCTTTATCAATAAAAAATTATATATATATATATATATATATATATATATATATATATATATATATATATATATATAAAGGAGAACGAGCAGGGTTGGACTCCTCAAATCCCTCTCCTAGCAAATGTCACAAACCAAGGAAGTTTCAGTGAGTGCAACACAAATGAAACAAGGTATGGCACCTCTTTTCTTTTCAGGTGGCTGTTTCTGCATTTTTGGCTTTAGCGCTGAAACCCAGGAAAGGCAAGCAGCCCTCCAGAGAATCTCACCTGCAGGAATTCACTGGCAGGCTGTTGGCACTTGTTCTCAACTTCGCTGATCAAGGCATCGAGGCGATCAATCTCCCCTGAGAACCTGCCGGATTCCACGTCTCTTCTATGCGCAATCTCCTTGTCAAACTTCTTCAGCATGATAACCAGGAAGCGCTCAATTTTTTCCATGAACTCGTGGATCTGATTAAATTCAGACTCCACCTTCTGCTTCTCACTTTGTACATCATCCTGTAAGGAGCAGGAGAAGGGCCAGCCGGGATGGTGAAACGGCACAAGGAAGCGGACGTACAAATATCCCTGATGCTCTCACATTGGTACCCTAACCAGGGTTGGGTACCTGCTCAAAGGCAGTTTCCATTGTTTCAGAGAGTCAGACTATTGGTGAGACTAGCTCAACATTGTCCACACTGCCCAGCAGTTGGGTCTCTGGCATTTCAGCCAGGGGACATACTGGAGATGAAAGACCTTCTGTACCACTGTGCCAAGTCGATGGAGATGACAGGTTCAGTCTAACTGAATCACAGGTACAAACAGACTGAACAGAAAATGGTTCACGACACGTAAGAGAAATTTGATCCAGTTTATTAAGGCACCTGCCTCCTTCAACACCAGAAGAAACAGTCTTCTCTTTCTCCAGTGATGTGGTGCAGAAAAATTTCCCTTGAAATTTCTCCAAAAGAGTTTCCCCCCCAGTGCTTTCTTCACCACAGGGGGGGGGCAGGGAATCTGTTTCATAAGTTCATTCGTAACAATGAACGGGTGCCATTTGCAAATACAAACATTAGGCAACCTGGGAAGTTTCAAAGTTTTCAGCTTTGTTTACTAAACACAGCTGAAATAGACTTGCTAAGTTAGATCACCCTCTTGGGTTTTCCACAGTGGACTGAAAAGCTTCTGATGCAAATTACCCTAATTTGCAATTCAAAATTTTCTAGGAAACCCTCATCACAATTTCCCGCACCTCCTGGTCCTTCTTGTAGACAAGCTCTCACCTGATCAGCCTGCCTTCTGCACTCCAGGTCTTCTTTTAATTCCTTCAGCTTCTCCCTCCGTTCTGTCAGAACTTTCACATGGGCGGCAACTTGTTTCTGACAAAAGATAAATCTGAAAGTAATGTGCATACCCTTTTTCTCATGTATGTTGTGATAAGTCACTTGACTTTCTGCTTAGCCAACTTACTTCCCCCTAGCGCAGAGTACTCCAGCCATTTTTTAAATTATGGGATGGCTTCAGCATACTCGGGAATCAAAAGTCTTGTGTCTCTTGTAGGAAATGTATACTTTTGGGGGGCATTCTGCAATTTCCATTTTAGGAAGATCATTCTAAATGCTGTTCAAATTATGGCCTACCGGATTTTTCACTCTATTGGACGCAGTTTTTCCCCTCCAAATGTGTGTGCGTCCTATGGAGCGAATGCAGGCTTGTGCCATAGCCGCGCGCAACTCCTCCGGCAAGGAGAGGCTGCATGGGGCTAAAGGGGAAGCCAAAACAGCGAGCGGGATCCATCCCGCTCGCTGCCTTGCCTTCTTCCATAGCTGCGCGCAACCCCTCTGGCAGGGAGAGGTTGTGTGCAGCCTGTACGCTGCTCTTTGGGGCTGGGGGGGGGGGGGGAAATATTTTTTTTCTTGATTTCATCCCCTAAAAACTGGGTGCACCCTATGGTCCGGTGCGCCCTATGGTGCGAAAAATACGGTAAGTCATAAGGCAAGTCATGTACAGTTGTGCCTTGCTTTTCAAACAGTTTAGTTCTCAAACGTTTTGGCTCCCGAACAATGCAAACCTGGAAGTGACTGTTCCGGTTCGTGAACTATTTTTGGAAGCCTAACGTCCGACGGGGCTTCTAATTGGCTGCAGGAGCTTCCTGCAGGCAATCAGAACCCATGCTTTGGTTTCTGAACGTTTTGGAAGTCGATAAGCCTTCCGGAATGGATTCTGTTGGACTTCCAAGGTACGGCTGTATTTACTTGTTGTGTTTGATTCTCCAGCTGTCACTGATCTGCCCCAAACTCCACACAAATTTCAGGCTTATCACTAGTCAGTTATTTTCAAAATGGATTAATTTTTGAAAAGAATTTCAGCTCAGCTTTCCACCAGACAAGGCTGTACAGTGGTACCTCGGGTTACATACGCTTCAGGTTACAGACTCCGCTAACTCAGAAATAGTGCTTCAGGTTAAGAACTTTGCTTCAGGATGAGAACAGAAATCGTGCTCCGGCGGTGCGGCAGCAGCAGGAGGCCCCATTAGCTAAAGTGGTGCTTCAGGTTAAGAACAGTTTCAGGTTAAGTACGGACCTCCGCAACGAATTAAGTACTTAACTTGAGGTACCACTGTATAGAAATTTTATAAAAGGGGGGGAGAGAGATGTAAGAAATCAAACAGTGTAATCAGCTGTTTAAAGCGACAAAACAACCCATACTAACCGTGCACATTAAGTCTCAGAACTGACGCAGACGAAGAAGCAATAGGACAAAACAGCAAGAAACAAACTGGGAAGTGAAGCTGGCTTTGGCCTGAAATGTTCTGTTCCTTGACCCCTTTCAGAGGATCTGTCAAAGACTGGGAAGACTGAACGTTACAGAGGGAGCTGTGCATCCTGTCTAGAGAATCTTCCACCCCCTCCATGTTTTTCAGTTGGAAGGGGTCCATGTTAAGGAAATGGTTTGTTATGTGTAAGCTGGACATAAAAGGATTTATCTCTTCCTCTCACCCCCCCCCCAAATGAAGCTGCTGCAGCTGGTGATCTCTCTTATCTTGTACCAGAATGATTCATCACATCCTTGGATAAGTGAGTCTCCCACTCTCATTCCTCTGAACACAGAACTGGGAGAAAGGTGATGATTTCCCTTGCAAATGCAAAACACTGAATAATAATGTTACCAGGGGAAAGAGAAGACTGGAAATTGCTTGCTGTGAGAGAGGCCTGAGACAGATTTGAGCCACAGAGACTCAAGAGTAAACTGCTAGCCCAGCTGTGCTTCTCAAACCTTTTTCGCTGGGCCACGCTTGCAGAATAAAAATTTCCTTACACCACACCTAATTTTCTATTTGGTAAGAAATATACTGGGAAACAAAAAAGAAACAACTCCTAGCAGTACTCGATTTGTATCACAGAACACAACTACTTTATAATATGATCACACGACAGAAGTCAGAAGATAGAAGTCAGCGCTCAGGAAAACATATCCAGAAACGAAGAATGACAAAGAATCTAATAGCAGCTTAAAGCAGGTTTTGGGAACCTATGGCCCTCCAGATGTTTGCAGAACTACAGCTCCCATCTCCCCTAGCCATAGATTGCCATTCCGCAACATCTGGAGGGCCAAAGGTTCCCAAAACCTGCCTTAATTATTTCACAAGCTTTGGTGGGCCACGTCACCAGATGGCCAGAGTGAGATTATCAGGTGTCCTGTGTATGGACGAGTGAGGGATTGTGAGGTCAGACCTGACCAAGCAGGCCGTAGTTTTCAAGAAGTCATGAATGTCATTATTTTGGTCATCTTTCAGGCGCCCAAGACCCTTCCTGGTTTTTCTGCAACACATCCAAGCATGCTCCGCACCCCCCACCCCAGAAACTTTACTTCTACCTGCATATCCTTCCCATCTAGCTGTGGCTGGCACAGCTTGGGTGCTCCGGTAAGAACAAAAAAACATGCTAAGCAGAAGCCTCAAGGCTGCTGGCGCCTGGTGTGCATGACTAAGCAGAGGATCGCCATAGAAACCAAGAGTTGGAAGGGACCCTGAGGACAATCTAGCCCAGTGGTGTCCAAACTTTTTTCAAAGAGGGCCAGATTTGATGAAGTGAAGGGCCATGAGGGCCAACTAAAGTTGTTTACCTTTTTTTTAGGGTTGAAGTTGCTTTTTTTAGGATTTAAGTTGTTGAGGGTTTTTTAGGATTTTACCCCAGGAAATAAACTGCCACGGGGAGGGGGGGCGGATTAAACCAACCAGCAGGCCAAATTAGGCCCCCGAAATGGACTTTGGACATGCCTGATCTAGCCTAACCCCCTGCTATGCAGGAATAACGGAATAATCATTGAATTTTAATATTTTGTTGGAAGCCGCCCAGAGTGGATGGGAAAACCCAGCCAGATGAGCAGGGTATATTATTATTATTATTATATTACAGTGGTACCTCGGGTTACATACGCTTCAGGTTACAGACTCCGCTAACCCAGCAATAGTACCTCCGGTTAAGAACTTTACTTCAGGATGAGAACAGAAATCGCGTGGCGGTGGCGGCAGCAGCGGGAGGCCCCATTAGCTAAAGTGGCACCTCAGGTTAAGAACAGTTTCAGGTTAAGAGGTACCACTGTAAATCCATTCTCATTTGGAAGGTATTTTTGAAAAGTATTGCAAAGTATCAAAAAGCGCATTCTGTGTGCATATATTTTTAGATCCTTTAATAATGATAATAATTTATTATTTATACCCCGCCCATTCTTAACCCGAGGTACCACTGTATTATTATTATTATTATGGGGAACAGGGCGGTGGGCTGCTTTTGCCTCCGCATTTCTCCCCATTTTTGCTTCCAATTAAGTTCTTTACCCGAGGTACCACTGTATTATTATTATTATTATTATTATTATTATTATTATTATGGGGAACAGGTTGGTGGGCTGCTTTTGCCTCCCCATTTCTCCCTCCAATTAAGTTCTTAACCCGAGGTACCACTGTATTATTATTATTATTATTATTATTATTATTATTATTATTATTATTATTGGGATCAAGGCGGTGGGCTGCTTTTGCCTCCCCATTTCTCCCCATTTTTGCCTCCAATTAAGTTCTTAACCCGAGGTACCACTGTATTATTATTATGGGGAACAGGGCGGTGGGCTGCTTTTGCCTCCCCATTTCTGCTGCCCCCCATCCACCCGTCACCTTGTAGTCCTGCGCCGCCTCCTCGATGGGGAGCATGGGGTGGGCTTTGTGCGCCCGGGACTCCCTGCAGATGACGCAGACGGGCGTCTCGTCCTCCTCGCAGAAGAGCTTGAGGGGCTCCTGGTGCTTCTCGCACAGCCGCTGGCCGGCCAGCGTGGCGGCCGCGTCCAGCCGGAGCCGCTTGGCCACCTCCACCACGTTGCCCAGCTCCCGGTTGGGCCTGAAGCTCCTCTTGCGCGACCAGCGGCGGCACTGCGGGCACGAGGTGGTCTCGGCGTCCGCCTTGCCCCAGCACTGCGCGATGCAGGCCTGGCAGAAGTTGTGGCCGCACTCGATGGACACGGGCTCCTTGAAGTAGCTCAGGCAGATGGAGCAGGTGATCTCCCGCTGCAGAGTTTCCAGGGGGCTCTCGGTGGCCATGGCTGCCCGGCGATGGCAGGAGGAGGAGGAGGAGGGGGAGGAGAAAGGGGGCGGCCCGTGGGGGGAGGACTGGGGAGGCTCCACGTGGCTTCCTGCGGGAGCCGCATTGGCTGCGCGGGGGCCAGAGACCCGGGCAAAACATTGCGCAAGGATGGAGCGGGGAGGGGGAAAGGACTCCTCCACACTCCCACCCACCGCCGCACTCGGATGCCGGACCACAACTCCCAGCATCCCTGAGCATCGGCCGTGCTGAGCAGGGGCTGATGGGAGCTGGAGTTCAGCAAATGCACTTTAAAAATGCGCAATTTCCCAAAAATGCGCAAATGCGCGGGTTACGCCTCTGCAGTGCCGGATTTACGTATCAGCTAAACAAGATATATAGCTTAGGGCCCCACTCCCTTGGGGGACCACAAAAAAATTAAAGGGGAAAAAAGTGGATGTACATTTCCAAAATATAAGATAAAAAACAAAGGAAATAAAACCTCCACACAGCAGCAGTGTTTTGTGTTGTGTAGGCTCCTAGGATGTAAGTAGCTATCCTGCTCCCTAAAACATCACTGGTTTGCTCATTTCTCTATACAGGTGAAACTCGGAAAATTAGAGTATCGTGGAGAAGTTCGTTTATTTCAGTAATTCAGCTTAAAAGGTTGTTAATTTGGGGTTTTCATCAGCTGTATGCCATGATCATCACAATTATAACAAATAAAGGCTTGACATATCTCACTTTGCATGTCATGAGTCTATCTCATATATTAGTTTCACCTTTTAAGTTGAATTACTGAAATAATTGAACTTTTCCATGATATTCTAATTTTCCGAGTTTCACCTGTATACCTATTAGGTCCATAAATTACCACACAGCCTATATCCAACACAAAGAACAGAGACAATTTGTTGTTGACAAAGGACAGCTGGACATATAGAGCCCCAATGCCTTCATTAGCTTAGGGCCTCATCAAACCTAAATCCAGCCCTGTTCCTCTGCGAAACTGCTTTGAACTGACTCAGGCTGCTCAAGAGACTATCAAAGCTCGTGTTCTTATAGTCAGTGCTTTTTTCCTGGGGGAACGTATACCCCTAAACGTTTTCTGAATCCTTGTACTTTTGCCCATTTACTGTATTTATTTTCCCTGGTTTGAACTATAACATGGTGATTTCCTTGAGTCAAAAAGAGAGTACCCCCCCTAAACATTTTTTTTAGAAAAAAAACCACTGCTTATAAATGACAAAGACACGACTTTTAAGTTCTTGACTGCTTCGCAAATCAGTCCGTAGAGCATGGGGCTTTTGGAATCATCACACAATAGACTCGTAGAATTGTAGAGTTGGAAGGGGTCCGCTAGGTCATCTAGTCCAACCCCCTGCAATGCAGGGATGTCTTTATCTCAGGGTTGTGGGTTCAAGCCCCAACACTGGACCGAAAATTCCTGCATAGCAGGGGGTTGGACTAGAGCTACAGTTCTCTGTGAAGAGTTCGATTGTTAAACCACTCTGAGAATTGTAGCTCAGTAAGGGGAATAGGGGCCTCCGAACAACTCTCAGCACCCTTAACAAACTGCAGCCCCCAGAATGCTTTGGGGGAGGAGCCATGATGGTTTAAAGTGGTATCACATGTGCTTTAAATGTATGGTGTGAATGTGGTCCAAGAACCTGTAACCATGTTGTTCCAGCGCTGTCTGGAGCTGAAGAGCATCACCCTTAGCCCAGGAGCAAGCGATCTATGTTGTTTGAGGAGCTTGGTCTACTCATGAGGCATAGCCCTCTACTCCTCCAGAGACCTTGGCCTTCAGGCAGGCACTCTGGCATCAGGCAGTGGAATGGGCTTGCGCCCATAGTAGCCGGTGCTCTTTGGGGCTTGGCGATGGCTCAGCTTCCATCTCTAATTCTGAGCCAGGGCCGTCTCCGTGTAAGAGGCTGCAGCGCAGCAACTCCAGAAGGCCCCTGATCTGTCTCACCGTCCCCAGACCACCTGTTCCTCTGTAATGTTCACTCCTCTGAAGACAATTCCTCCGGCGGGGTCATGACAACAGGATTGTGCCCATTACTTCCTCTTTCCTCTACCTTCCCACTCTTTGCGAAAGAATAATAAAAGATTCAATCTCATTAGCTGCACATGGTATTTTATTGGTGTCCTCGTTTATTTACCTCACAACAATAATGGACGAGAGACCAGTATTTATTCTCATTTTACACAATGACACAAACCATTCAAAATCTGTTCCTGGGGGGCAAAGTAAAGGCATGCTTTGCAGAAGAAAGTGTGGGGCAGAGCGGGGCTTCAGCCAGTCGGAATCGAAAGTATTCTGTTCTTCATTACTACTTCATTTGACTTTATTATTTTTATCCCACTTGTCTGTCTATGGGCATAGGAGGCGGTTTACACAATCAAATACATTGAAACATCAACATCGTCATGAACAACAACAACAACACAACATAGGAAAAGCAAGCAGCCAACTATTCTCCACTTAATGTGTCTTTGGTGAAGGTAGTTTCAGAGAAGGGCTATATAGTTCATTGGCAAAGCAGCTGCTTTGCACTTCCAGATAAAGCTGGAAATGTCCTCTGTGCCTGAAACTCAGGAGAGTAGCTGCCTGTCCGTGTTGACAATACTAGATGGTCTGATTGCGTTAGTCAGGCTCAGCCTTGGTTGGCAAACTCAAGTTCTTGCTACAACAGTGACTTTTGTGATAAGAACTGGCGCTGCGTCGAGTGCTTGGACAAAGACCCTCTCTGCATCCACACACACAAACGGCGACCTCCTATTTTATTGAAGCCAAGTGTTTTGAACCCACTCTAGCCTGAACATTACTTTGGCACCATCCATCTATAATGCCGCATGCAAAAAAATTGCACCCTTGCGATCTCCGTGAATTAAATCTGGAGCAAGGAGCACCACCAAGTGATGGTGCTGTGCTTGGCAACCAATCGGGTGGATTAATCATAACCGTTCATCAGCATGCATTGGAAGGGCACGTCTACTCCAACTTTTACCCCTCCTGATTTCAAGTACAGTATAGTGAACTTGAACAGCGGCATTAAGGAGTAACTAATCTGCGTTAAGTGATCTTGAGTGAGAGACCCATCAGCCATCAAGTGTCAGCTGGGCAAGCAGCACCTTAAAAAAGGGGAAAACTCTCTCACCAGAGAATGAAGCCGAAGGGAAAATGAAGACAGAGTCCTTTGTGTCAGCATTAAGAAATTCCACCTGTCCCCTTTCATAGTCCAGAAATACTCGGATTCTCCTAGGGGTGCAGAGGGGCGACAGAGGTGTCACAGGGGTAGTGAGAGCCTGGTACTGACCAAAATCCCCTTGCAAGGCCCAGATCCCTTCCTCCGGGGTCAGCTTGAGCTCTATCTTCCTCCTCACAGAGGCCCGGGCTACCCCCACAGCCCAAATGCCCCCATCCTCCACGTTGACTTCCCAGTAATGTCTCCCGGAAGTGAATCCTTCGCAGCCCAGCACGCAGCAAGAGGACTTGAATCGCTTAGGGTTATGGGGCACATCTGTCCTGGTGACATCCCATCTCGCGCTTTTTCGATCCTCGGAGATTATGATTTGGGGGTTTGCTGTGTCTGTGTCAAGGGTTATGTTGACTGCAGAGAGAGAGAGAGAGAGAGAGAGAGAGAGAGAATATGTGGGATAAAGGAACAGTTTATATTTTTGTCAGCTAATTCCAAATTGGATTTGGATTTGATATCCCGCTTTATCACTACCCTAAGGAGTCTCAAAGCGGCTAACAATCTCCTTTCCCTTCCTCCCCCACAACAAACACTCTGTGAGGTGAGTGGGGCTGAGAGACTTCAGAGAAGTGTGACTAGCCCAAGGTCATCCAGCAGCTGCATGTGGAGGAGCGGGGAATCGAACCCGGTTCACCAGATTACGAGTCCACTCTGAACCACTACACCACACTGGCTGTAGTTTAAGAGCCTGTGATACAGAGCTCATTTGACAAATGAGATGTGTTCTTTCAGAAGCCCCCCACCCCTGCCCATTCCTTTGTTTAAGCTGTTTTTTATATGGAACCTGCTGGTGAAGGGCAGGCAATAAATTTAATGATGTTGACAATGGTGATGATGACAACATTAACAACGGCACCTCAAGATTTATCTGTCGCAATCAAACTGATCCAATTAAGTTCAGTATCAACTATTTCTTTCCAGAACCAAACACAAATGAATTAACTTTTCTTGCAAATGTTTTCATCAGTTGCTTACCCCATTCTGTCCCCAGTTCTGATGGCAGAGTGTCTAAGGGATGAGAGGAGACATACGTGATTTTCAAACAGCGATCAATTTCTAATTTCATTTATATATTCTCAGAAAAGTGGGTTTCATTATCTTCTCTCACTCTCTTTGATGCAAGTAGGTATATTTTCTCCTGCAAATACTTAGCAGGTAGTTGAAAGGGAATGGACAGGATTGCCAGAAAAAGTGAAATTAAGGGAGACCGAATAATAAACTCAGTCGTATCTTCCAAAAGCTCAGAAAGGGAAGCTTTTAATGTTTGACGGATGACTGTATTTTAATATTTTGTTGGAAGCCGCCCAGAGTGGCTGGGGAAACCCAGCCAGATAGGAGGGGGTATAAATAATAATTTATTATTATTATTATTATTAAAGGATCTAAAAATATATATGCATGCAGAATGCACTTTTTGACACTTTGCAATACTTTTCAAGAATACCTTCCAAATGAGAATGGATTTACAGTGGTACCTCTGGTTACGAACTTAATTCGTTCTGGAGGTCTGTTCTTAACCTGAAACTGTTCTTAACCTGAAGCACCACTTTAGCTAATGGGGCCTCCCGCTGCCGTTGCGCCGCCGGCACACGATTTCTGTTCTCATCCTGGGGCAAAGTTCTTAACCCGAGGTTAGCGGAGTCTGTAACCTGAAGTATCCGCAACCCGAGGTGTATGTAACCCAAGGTACCACTGTATACTTTTCCGATCATTCGCTCTGGTAGCAAACTCAGCTGACGAGAGCTGACAGAACTGCAACCAAAATAAGGTGACAAATAATAATAATAATATATTATTTATACCCCGCCCATCTGGCTGGCTTTCCCCAGCCATTCTGGGCGGCTTCCAGCAGAATATTAAAATAAATCAAATGTTAAAAGCTTCCCTAAACATATGGAGGGCATCAACAAGCTCAGGAGGAAATCCAACGTTTCAGGGGATAGTGAGAGGGGGCAGGTGAACTAATGGGACACCCCCACACCAAAAAAACAACAACCAAAAAACAGCCCAGGGAGGAATTGTACTCATGAAAGCTGAATGTCTTTTTTGTGAGGGACAGAAAACAGGGTGTGTGTGTGTATGTGTGTGTGTGTGTGTGTGTGCAGCCTGGAGTATTCTGGAAGACAGCGTGGCTGGCAGGAATCCTGAACAGGAGCACTTTGCATTGCACCCTTTAGCCCCAAGTTCTACTTGCAACTTTTAAAGCAGATCATCAGTACCTTTGAAGTTATTCAGGATATCTGTGAGCACACTGTTTTTCTCAGATAATTCACCGAGTCTTTTTTCCACCTTGGATGGCATCTCTTCAGGTGGCTGAAAGGGCTCCTTGTCAAACCTTGGAAAAAGAAATGCGTCAGTTTCCCACCATTCTGCAGATGCCCGATTAAGGCTGCTTGACACTTGGTTTCACAGGCAAAAGTTGTACTTAAATCTGAGCCGGTGCTGGTCCAAGATTCAGCCCTGGAAGGTGGCACTGTGATAAAACAGGTGAAATAGTAGCATGTGTCCCTCAGAGGTGAAACTGTACAGTATGAGTACATTTAGCTCTCTGGGAGAAGCAGTGAGATAACTGCAGTTTCTCTGTAAGAGCACCCTATTTTCTGATAAGTGATACTGCAGGATTTTGTAGCTGGGGAAATGTTTTTCTTCAGTGCATTCATTGGTCTTATGACTATTCTGTTAAATGTGATTTTGCAAAAGAGACTAAATCCCACATTTTGTTTGTTATTTTTGCTATGCCAGGAAAAGCATATCCTGGGCTCCTCAGAACAATTTTTTGTGAAGCTGTTAAGAGCAGAGTGTCTCTGTTCATTTTTTAAAAAGGCATCCTGGAATAGCTCTCACACAAGGTAAAAAAAGGAAAAGGACCCCTGGATGGTTAGGTCCAGTGAAAGGTGACCATGGGGTTGTGACGCTTATCTCACTTTTAGGCCAAGAGAGCCAGCATTTGTCCACTTTCTAGGTCATGTGGCCAGCAGGATTAAACCGCTTCTGGCGAAACGGGACACTGTTATGGAAACCAGAGCTCACAGAAACGCCGTTTACCTTCCCGCCACAGTGGTACCTATTTATCTACTTGCACTGGCGTGCTTCCTGTTAGGTTGGCAGGAGCTGGGACAGAGCAACGGGAGCTCACCCCGTCGCAGGGATTCGAACCATCAACCTTCCGATCGGCAAGCCCAAGAGGCTCAGTGGTATAGACCACAGCGCCACCTGCGTCACAGTAATACAAACCAAAGTCCAAGAGTATCCAAAGTGTGATTGTATGAATATGGAAGAAACAGAAAGCCCATCTCAGCTTGGAGACTGGGAGGAGCTGCTAACAAAAGTGGGAAGAGCCAGAGATCCACATGTACAAAAGACCCGGCCCAGCTCATGGCATCTTCACTTATAGGATCACAACTAGCAATTGCAGGAAAGAACTCTGCCTGAGATTCTGGATAATCCTTCACATTCAGAGTTGACAGTGCTGGTTAGATCAGGGATGGTGGAACATGTTGTTCTGCAGATGTTGCTGGACTACAACTCCCATCATCCCTTACGGTTAGGTACATGGGCTGGGCCTGATGGGAGCTGGTGTCCAACAACACCTGGTTCCCCATCTCTGGGCAAGACGGTCTGTCACAGTATACCACAGTTTTAGTATTTTGAAAAGCAAACCATCTGCAAACCAGAATGAAGCAGGGCAATCTTAAGGGCATATATTTATGCACATGTATGCCTTCAGTGGGGGTCAGTGCCACATACCTGCCCAAGGTGCTTCTGATATCCTAGAGAGAGAAGAGGAGCGTAGGTGGATAGGAAAGAGAAAGACAGGAACTCTGCGTCAACATGAGCATAACAGGAGATTCTCATTATAGCCACTTATATCTGAGAAACAGAGACAGCGTAGTTTAGAAACTGCACACCTTCTAATCATTAGGAGAAGAAAGCAGGGCAGGGGGAAATGAGTTAATTGGCATGAAATTATGCATTCATCTGCTGAGACAGGGAGACAGGCATTACTGAGCAAGCCATTTCAACTGCGGTAGAAAGATACACCTAACAATAGTGTTTGCTATTTATATAGCTCTTTTTTGGTCTGCATACACTTAGCTGGACCCTGTGTATTACTTACTGGGCAATAAGTATAAGGATTCAGTTATGTTAAGGACAGCTTTAGGCTTATTCTTCAGTTTGATGTGTCCTTTTTTCAGTTCTACCCCACCCAACAACCACCTCATCTCACCTGCAAGAATTCGCTGTCTGGCTGTGTACACTTCTCTTCTATCTCATCTATCAGGGCACTGAGAGAGACAATCTCATCAGAAAACCTTCCCCCGTGTTCTTTCTGATGCTTCATAATCTCCTTCTCCAGCTCATTCAGCTGAAGCAGCAGGAGTTTTTCTTGCTCCTCCAGAAAGTGATGCACCAGCTCAAATTCAGACATCAATTTCTGCCTCTCGGCTTCTGTTTGCTTCTGTAACATAGGGAGGAAAGAGGGAGAAAGATGGGTCAGGGCGTTGGGAAGATCAGCAAAAACCAATCAAATAAGCAGAAATTAATCTGAAATACTGGAACTCTTTTGGAAAACCAAAATATGCTAAGTTTTGATTTTAAAATTCAGCAGCACAACGTGACAGTGCCTTAGATATCTGAAGATGGCTATCATATCTCCTCTCAGTCTCCTCTTTTCTAGCCTAAACATACCCAACTCCCTCAACTGTTCCTCATAAGGCCTGGTTTCTAGACCCTTGATCCTCTTGGTTGTCCCTCCTCCGCACATTTTCCAGCTTGTCAACATCCCTTTTAAATTGTGGTACCCAGAACTGGACACTCTGTTCAAGGTGTGGTCTGACCAAGGCAGAACAGAGATTACTTCCCTTGATCTGGACATAATACTTCTGTTGATGCAGCATAGAAAAGCATTAGCTTTTCGTTTGTTTGTTTTGCTGTTGCATCACACTGTTGACTCATGTTCAGCATGTGGTCTACTAAGACCCCTAGATCCTTTTCACGTGTACTACTGGCAAGCCAGGTGTCCCCCCATCTTATATTTGTGCAGCTGGTTCTTTCTGCCTAAGTGTAAAACCTTAAATCTGTCCCTATTCAAATTCATTGGGTTAGTTAAGGTCATCTTGAACCCTGATTCTGTCTTCCATGGCATTAACTACCCCTCTGAGTTTGGTGTCATCTGCATTTGAGGCAGCGGATTGCACAAATCAAAATGCAAGTATAATCAAAGCAACAAAACAAAAAGCTAAAATTCAGAAGCAACTAGAACACCAGAGAACCTGCCTGCGAGAAAAGATGGGTCTTTTGTTTGATCCAGCAAGGCTTTTCCTATATAGTGAAATGTTGCCATGGGAAAAGAGCTGCATTTGGAACACTACAAGGTCTATATATCCTCCCTGTTCCCAGGTGACTCCAACCACTGATAGTCTTAAAGGTAAAGGGACCCCTGACCGACTCTGGGGTTGCGGCGCTCATCTTACTTTATTGGCCGAGGGAGCCGGTGTACAGCTTCTGGGTCATGTGGCCAGCATGACTAAGCCACTCCTGGCGAACCTGAGCAGCGCACGGAAATGTCGTTTACCTTCCCGCCGGAGCGGTACCTATTTATCTACTTGCACTTTTGACGTTCTTTCAAACCGCTATGTTGGCAGGAGCAGCAACCAAACAACGGGAGCTCACCCCGTCGCGGGGGATTCAAACCGCCAACCTTCTGTTCGGCAAGTGCTAGGCTCTGTGGTTTAACCCACAGCGCCATCCACGTCCCACTGATAGCCTATGTGAATTTTATTAGCCCACTTTTAAAGCCTTCCAAGCTGGTGGTCATCACTGTTTCCTTGGTCTGCTGATTAAAGCCCTGCATTATATCTTCAAGACCCAGGCTGTAAAAGCACATTAAATAAAGATAAACTAATGCCCACATTCCTTGCTAGGCTATACCACAGGATTCTATACTGACCAGATATTCCTGGTGTCTATTTTCTCCAGCCAGTTTTAACCCCAGGAGCTTCTCTTTCTCTTCCTTTAAGCTCTGCAGACGGCTTTGTATTTCTTTCTAAACAAAGAGAAACTTATTTTGAAATAGTGTTATCGTTAGTAACTAATGCCCCTGCTGCCTCACATACAAGCAACGGGTTACATCCAATTGAACCTATAGTGAGACACACAAAAATACTGATATTCCATAATCAACACGGGAACAAAAGAAACCCACTCAGATTATGGAGCAGTGGAAATAAAATATTATGGCATGAACCCAGCATTTTATTTCTCCAACTTCAAACGTACTTTCAACGTCACGCATAGTTTCAAAGGCAAGAAGGGGGGGAAACCAACCAACAAGATTCTTCAGACGAGAAGGAACAATGCTACTGCTGCTGCTACTAGCACTAATAATATTGGTAGGTTGGTCTCAATGTCATCGTCATCAACAACATAATGTTGCATTATTATTATCAGCGTTTTCACTATTATGATAATAACGGCTTCCTTCCTTTGAGTTTCAGTGTCTGTGCAAGGTTCTACTGCAACAAGAATGGGCCTGTCCGTAGCTTGGTGGTAGAGCACCTGCCTTGCAAGCAGAAGGACCCAAGTTCAATCCCCGATGTCTCCAGGTAGAATCATACAAATCTAGAGTTGGAGTGGACCCCAAGGGTCATCTATTCCAGGAATCACAAGTAAAGCATTCATGACGGATGGCCATCCATGGTAAAGTTTGGTTGAGACTAGGGCTGCCATACGTTTGCAGAACTGATGTTTGGGGGAATTTCCGAAAGGCGGTGCACTGTCCTGGATCTTAGAGAATGCAATTTGGAAGGGGTGGGGAGCTATTGGGTTGTTGTTTTTATTTTTATTATGTATTTGATTTAGTACAGTGGTACCTCGGGTTACTCCTGCCAACCTAGCAGTTCGAAAGCATGTCACAGTGCAAGTAGATAAATAGGTACCGCTCTGGCGGGAAGGTAAACGGCGTTTCCGTGTGCTGCTCTGGTTCGCCAGAAGCGGCTTAGTCATGCTGGCCACATGACCCGGAAGCTGTACGCCGGCTCCCTCGGCCAATAAAGTGAGATGAGTGCCGCAACCTCAGAGTCAGCCACGACTGGACCTAATGGTCAGGGGTCCCTTTACCTACTCCGAGTTATATACTTAATTCATTCTGGAGGTCCGTTCTTAACCTGAAACTGTTCTTAACCTGAAGCACCACTTTAGCTAATGGAGCCTCCTGCTGCTGCCGCGCCGCCGGAGGATGATTTCTGTTCTCATCCTGAAGCAAAGTTCTTAACCCGAGGTAATATTTCTGGGTTAGCGGAGTCTGTAACCTGAAGCGTATGTAACCTGAGATACCACTGTATCTTGATTTTATTCTGTGAACTGCCCTGAGACCCCCGGGTATAGGGCGGTATATAAATTCAACTAAGACTAACAATAATAATAAAATTGTGGGAGCCAACAGCTCAGGGTGTCCTGGTTTTTACTTTTTGAAATATGGCAGCCCTAGGCGAGAGTCCTTCCTGAAATCCTGGGGAATCACTGTCATTATACCAAGCAAAATGGACCAATGCTTCTGACTTGGTGGGAGCAGGGCTGGATTTAGCTTTGATGAGGCCCTAAGCTACTGAAGGAAATGGGGCCCTTTATATGTCCAGCCGTCCTTTGTCAACAACAAATTGTCGCTGTTTTTTGTGTTGGATATATGCTGTGTGGTAATTTATGGACCTAATAGGTATCTAAAGCCATTTGCACATGTTGCCGTGCAACCAGTCCATGCAGAATGTAGGCACCCTATATCTAGAAATGAGCAAACCAGTGATATTTTAGGGACCAGGCTAGCAGGCGGGGCCCATGACTGAAGGAGCGTCTCCATCCCCATCGTTCTGCCCGGACGCTGAGGTCCAATGCCAAGGGCCTTCTGGTGGTTCCCTCACTGCGAGAAGCAAAGCTACAGGGAACCAGGCAGGGGGCCTTCTCGGTAGTGGCGCCCGCCCTGTGGAACGCCCTCCCATCAGATTTCAAGGAGATAAACAAATAATAATAATAATAATAATAATAATAATAATATTACATCCTAGGAGCCCACACAACACAAAACACTGTTGCTGCATGTGGGTTTTATTTCATTTGTTTTTTATCTTATATTTTGGAAATGTACATCCAGGTTTTTTCCCCTTTGAATTTTTTGGGGGTCCCAAGAGAGTGGGGCCCTAAGCTATAGCTTGTTTAGCTTATATGTAAATTTGGCACTGGGTGGGAGGCACCGTCCTATATTCCACCATTCTGAGGAAGGGGTGCCTCAAGGGCGCATAATAATAATAATAATAATAATAATAATAATAATTTATTATTTGTACCCCGCCCATCAGCCACTCTGGGCAGCTTCCAACAAAGATTAAAACTACATTAAAATGTCACACATTAAAAACTTCCCTGAACAGGGCTGCCTTCAGATGTCTTCTAAAAGTCAGAGAGTTGTTTATCTCTTTGACATCTGATGGGAGAGCGTTCCACAGGGTGGGCGCCACTACCGAGAAGGCCCCTCTGCCTGGTTCCCAGTCAAGTGCGCGTGCCTGTGCCCCCACTATTCACCTTGTAATCCTGGGCTGCTTCCTCCACGGGGAACACAGCGTGGCTCCTGTGCGCTCGGGACTCCCGGCAGATGCAGCAGATGAGGTCTTCCTCCTCGCTGCAGAAGAGCTTCAGCGCCTCGCGGTGCTTCGAGCACAGCTGCCTCCCGCCGCCGCCGCCCGGCTCCTCCTGCTCGGCGCGGGAGCCCAGCCTCTTGGCGATCTCCACCACGTTGCCCAGCTCGCGGTTGGGCCTGAAATTCCTCTGCAGGGACACCACCCGGCACTGAGGGCACGAGAAATCGCTGCTGCGCTCCTTCCAGCACTGCGCGATGCACGACCTGCAGAAGCTGTGGCCGCAAGGGATGGAGACCGGGTCGCGGAAGTACTCCAGGCAGATGGAGCAAGTGGCTTCTTTGTGCAGGCTCTCCACCGGGTTCTCCATGGCGGCGGCAAGAGCAAGAAAAGGCAGCAGTGCCCGGTCCTCCGGGCTCAGTGGCGCTCCGTAGCTCAGGCGGAGAGGCCGAGCCAGGGAGAGGATTAGGACCGAGGGAGCGTAACTCTCTGCGCGCCCAAGAAGCGCAGGAGCATCTGCGCTTCTGCGCTCCGCCAACCTGGTGCCCCGCAGACGTTTCGGACTACAGTACCCATCAGCCCGTGCCAGCGTGGACGCTGGCAGGGGCTGATGGGTACTGTAGTCCGAAACGTCTGCGGGGCGCCAGGTTGGGGAAGGCTGCGTTATGGGAAATAGCTGGTTTCCAGCCCAGTCCTCTCTCTGCGTCTCCTGAAAAGTGGGTGGCTCCGCCCCCCACACATTTGTGTTTTCTTGATTTTCAGTTTCAAACGAATTAGATCAAAAGAAGAGAATGCCAACAATAACAACAAATCTGCGCTTCTGCGCTCCGCCAACCTGGTGCCCTGCAGACGTTTCGGACTACAATACCCAACAACAAATTGTTGATATTGCCGGATTTACCTGTAAGCTGAACAAGCTATAGCTCCTTAGGGCCCCACTCTCTTGGGGGCCCCCAAAAAAAATCAAGGGGAAAAAACTGGATGTACATTTCCAAAATATAAGATCAAAAAACAAATAAAATAAAACCTACATACATTTTGGATGTACATTTCCAAAACATAAGATAAAAAACAAATAAAATAAAATCTACAGTGTTTTGTGTTGTGTAGGCTCCTATTTGTTATGTGCAAATGGCTTTAGATACCGATTAGGTCCATAAATTGCCATATAGCATATATTCAACACACAAAAACAGCGGCAATTTGTTGTTGACAAAGGGCAGCTGGACATATAAAGGGCCCCATTACCTTCAGTGAGTGGCTTAGGACCTCATCAAACCTAAACCCAGCCCTGACAACCATCATTATCCCCCAAACCTATATAGTATACCCCCAACCCTTGGTATAGTGTCTCATACCAAATGCAAACAAACAAGGAAAAAGACTATGATTTGAAAGCGGGGCCTCCATACATTGATTTCCTTGGTTATTTGTTTGGTTTGTATCATAAAAAATAACTTCAATAAAAACTACTTTTAAAATGCACACACACACACACACACACACAATAGCAACAGGTACAGAGGCATCACCAAAAAGGGAAATATTACTGAAGTAATCCCAGTTGTGGGTCGTTGGATGTACAGTAGCCAGATGGTTGTGTCATTCCACAATGGTTGTTGATGGTTCCTAGCCACAGTGGCTGTTTTCTGCCTCCACAGTTGGAGGCAGAAATGGCCGCTCTGACCTACCCACAGTACAGACCAAGCAGATCTTAAAGCTCTTTCAAGAAGAGTCCAGGAGCACCATCTGGCAGAAAATAGGAGGAGGAGGAGCAGGGGGAGGGGGTTGCCATATTTCAAAAAGTGAAAATCTGGACACAAAAGTTGGCAAAGCTGTTCAGCTTCTTTTGCAAAATCTTAACACACAAATGTTGTGGTATGGGGGATGCCATAGCCCTGGCCGCGAATTTTTTTTGGCGGGGTCAACCCTAGCGCAGTGCAGCCCAGCACTCCTCTCTGGGCAGAAGTTTTAAAATTTCCTTTATCTCTTTTCTTCTACTTTTTAGTTTTAAAAGTTTTTGGTGTGCGCTTGTGTCTGCAAGCTATTTTTATTTATTTTAATTACCGTAAAGCTTGAAAACACACACACACAGAAAACACAGTATACAGAAATAAACATAAAATACCAAGCATGTTTCTTTCTGTATACTGTGTTTTCTTTGTGTTTTCAAGCTTTAATTAAAACAAATAAAAATAGCTTGCAGACACAAGCGCAAACCAAAAATGTTGATTTGAAAGCTCTGGAAGCTCCTTACTGAAACATTAAAAGCGGACTCCACTGCTGTTTGGGGCCTGCCTTTGGTATTAAGCCTTAATTTGTTTTGGCAGAAGAAAACTTGGACTCAAAGTCAATCCGACTTCCTCATTACAGTTCGCAGGAATTTACTGTCTCCAAGGCAGCCTGGTGTCATCTCAGCCAATCCGGGAGCTGGAGCCAGTTAATGACACGTCCAAGCAAGCAGAGGAAAGTGAAACTTAACTTCTGACTAGAGAATCATGGATGCAAGCGCTCTCTTAGGAAACCTGAGCAAGGAAGCTTCCTGCTCCATCTGCCTGGAGTATTTCAAAGAGCCGGTGTCTGTACATTGTGGGCACAATTTCTGCCAGGCCTGCATCACTCAGTGCTGGTTGGGGCAGGAGACTGGCGTGTCCTGCCCCCAGTGTGGGGAAAGCAGCCACCAGAAGAGCTTCAGAGAGAACCAGCATCTGGCGAGAATCGTAGAAATCGTCAAATGCTTGAATCTGGAAGCTGCCAAAGCACTGGAAGAGGGGAAAGTGTGTGAGAAGCACTTGGAACAACTCAAGGTCTTCTGCAAAGACGACAAAATGCCCATCTGCTTGGTGTGCACTATTTCCAACGAGCATCAACATCACGCTGTCGTTCCGATAGAAGAAGCTGCTCAGGATTACAAGGTACAGTCGTACCTCGGCTTACAGACACTTCAGGTGACAGGCGCTTCAGGTTACGGACTAAGCTAACCCAGAAATAGTACCTCGGGTTAAGAACTTTACCTCAGGATGAGAACAGAAATCGTGTGCTGGCAGCGGGAGGCCCCATTAGCTAAAGTGGTACCTCAGGTTAAGAACGGACCTCCAGAACAAATTAAGTTCTTAACCCAAGGTATCACTGTAGTTTAGGGGAAAGGGGTGTAGCTCTGGACTGCTTGCAGAACATCCATGGATCAATCCCTGGTTTCTCTAGGGGAGACAGGGAATGTTTCCTGCCTTTGGGGAGCTGCTAGGGGTTGGTTGGTGTGTAAACCAGCCTTTCTCTACCTTGTTGTTGGACTAAAACTCCCATCATCCCTGACCACTGGTCCTTTTAGCCAGGGATGATGGGAGTTATAGTCCAACAACATAGGAAGGGCATAAGGTTGAGGAATGCTCGTGTGAACAATACAGTGGTACCTCGGGTTACAGACGCTTCAGGTTACAGACTCTGCTAACCCAGAAATAGTACCTCGGGTTAAGAACTTTGCTTCAGGATAAGAACAGAAATTGTGTGGCAGCGGTGCGGTGGCAGTGGGAGGCCCCATTAGCTAAAGTGGTACCTCAGGTTAAGAACAGTTTCAGGTTAAGAACGGACATCCAGAATGAATTAAATTCTTAATCAGTGGGACCATTGTACAGAGCTAGATGGGCTTGGTATAAGGTAGCTTCTTACACGTGGTATTCAACTCAGTTTTACTCAGGGTAGACCCCTTGAAATTAATGAGCATGACTATGGTCACATTCATAAAAGGTAAAGTAACAGACCCCTGACAGTTATGTCCAGGCGCGAACAACTCTGGGGTTATGGTGCTCATCTCGTTTTACTGGCCAAGGGAGTTGACATTTGTCTGCAGACAGTTTTTCCGGGTCATGTGGCCAGCATGACTAAGCCGCTTCTGACGATACCAGAGCAGCACACGAAAATGCTGTTTACCTTCCCGCTGCAGCAGTGCCTATTTATCTACTTGCATTGGTGTACTTTCAGACTGCTAGGTTGGCAGGAGCTGGGACCGAGCAACAGGAGCTCACCCCGTCACAGGGATTCGAACCACCAACCTTCCGATCGGCAAGCCCTAGGCTCAGTGGTTTAGACCACAGCGCCACGCCCACATTCATACCACACATTTAAAGTGCTATGACACTGCTTTAAGCGGTCACACCTTCCCCCGAAGAATTCTAGAAGACGTAGTTTGTTGAGGGTGCTGAGAAGTGTTAGGAGACCCATTTCCCTCACAGAGCAACAATCCCCAGAGCACTCTGTGAAGGGGGACTGATTCTTCAGTGGCTCTGGGAAGTGTAGTTCTGCGAGGGTAGCTCTCAGTGCCTTTAACAAACTACAGCTCCCATAATTCTTTCAGGGAAGCCTTGACTGTTTAAAGTGATAACAGCAATTTAAATACAAGCCATGAATGTGGTCTTAGTTATTTAAGTGAGTTGACTCTTGCCATATGTAGAACTAGCAGCAAGCACACTATCCCTTTTGCTGATTATTTCAAGTGAGAATTATGTGACTTAAACACAGGTTGCTCAGACTCTCATAAGTTACCTCCCTGTTGTTGTTAATAAAATTTGTATAGCACCCTTCATCCATAGATCTCAGGGCAGTTCACAACATAAAAACACAAAATACATAATAATAATAATAATAATAATAATAATAATAATAATAATAATAATAAAGCACTTTCCCCTTCCTTTCTTACTACAGTGGTACCTCGGTTACATACGCTTCAGGTTACATACGCTTCAGGTTACATACGCTTCAGGTTACAGACTCCGCTAACCCAGAAATAGTGCTTCAGGTTAAGAACTTTGCTTCAGGATGAGAACAGAAATCGTGCTCCGGCGGCGTGGCATCAGCAGGAGGCCCCATTAGCTAAAGTGGTGCTTCAGGTTAAGAACAGTTTCAGGTTAAGAACGGACCTCCGGAACGAATTAAGTACTTACCCTCCCCACCGAAAGCAGCGACAAATGGCTGTATCTGCACAAGACAAAATCTCCCGCTGGACTCAATAACAGAACTAGAATGACTAAATGCTGTCAACCAGCCACCAACTCAAAAACGGATTCTACGCTTACTGTCCTGGAATATTGCAGGGTGGGGAAACAAAGGCGGAGACCCAGACCTAATGAACTTCTTTAAAGATTTTGAATTAATACTTCTACAAGAAACATGGTCAACTAGAGATATTAAAATTAATGGGTTCACCTCCTATACGAAACCCGCATTGAAAACAAACGCGAAGGGCCGGCCGAAAGCAGGGTTCTGCTGTATGATCAAAGACAACTTAGGGTTTGAAATCAAGCAGCTAGAAAAATGCTTACCACTTGCACAAGCTCTACTTTTAACACAAAAGACGATACTTTGCTACTTGTAAATGTCTATATCCCCCCAACCAAAAACAACAGCAGCAGTGAAAATTGGTCACAGCTAACCTCCTACATAGAAAATTTGACCGATAAATACCCAAATGCCTCACTGATAATAGCAGGTGATTTTAATGCTAGAGTGGGAACCAACAATGAACAACTATGTAGCAAACTAAATTGGAATACTGATAATGACATCGCACATGCCCTGAAAATAGGACGTTTCTCCAGAGAGAGGGTTGTAAACAACGAAGGCTTACGCCTACTTGAATTGTGCAACAATTTTAACTTGCAGATTGTGAACGGTTCAACAAAAGGCGATAGAAGCGGGGAGTTTACATACTTCTCCCCCCGAGGATGCAGTGTCATCGACTATATTCTTGTTCCTTATAATATTATAAATTCGATCATGGACCTCAAAATTGGAACGCGTACTGAAAGCGACCATCAGCCATTATTGTTGTCTATTAACTTAAAAGATGAAACCAAAACAACCAAGTATAATATCATAGAACCTTCTCAATATAAACAAATGACTCATTTAAAATGGTCCCAGGAAATGAGTGCAGCAGTGGGGCAAAAACTTACAGCCAACCTGAGAAAACAAGTACTATCCAACTTAAAGACCACTAATCCTAACAGTGATATTCAGAAAATCTATAATGAAATCTTTCAAATGTTTGTAGAGCTTAGTACTCCACTTAAAGTTTGGATACTTAAACATAGCGCTAGCCCTTGGTTTGACGATGAATGTTTCCAGCTAAAAAGAAAACTGCGCCAAACATTTAAAAATAATCGCACTAAACTAGAGCCCTCTTATCTTGATGAAAAAAGAAAATATCATCACATTCTGGCCGAAAAGAAACAGAAATATGCAACCCAAAAATGGTTACAATTATTCGACTCAATTCAGAGTAAAAACAACAAAGCGTTCTGGAACCTAGTGTACGGAGGATTGAAAGCCGAAAATCAATTAACCCAACCACCAATTGCAGAATCCAAATGGTCCCAATACTTTACATCTGTATTTAACAATCTACACAGTGAACTTAAAGGAAATGAGACCACTAAAAATAAAATCAATAAACTCCAGGAGTGGCCAAGGGTAGAAGAAGTGGAAATTAGAGAGATAGTTAAAAATTTCAAATCGGGGAAATCTCCTGGGCCAGATGGTCTACCAATAGAACTATTCAAGACCTATATAGATTGGTGGGCAGAACCCTTAGCTCAATTGTTTACACTCATAGACAAAGATGGGATCATACCTGAGATATGGTTAAGATCAATAATTATCCCAATCTTTAAAAATGGCGACCCAAAAGAACCAAGGAATTATAGACCGATAAGCTTATTATCAGTGATAGGGAAAATCTACGCTAAGCACCTTTTATCTAAACTCCTCACCTGGATGAAAAATCTAAATTTACCAGGGAAAGAACAAATAGGTTTCTCCAAAGGTTGCTCTACATTAGACCACTGCCTTGTACTTATGCATTTGGTTGAAAAATATAGATCCCAAAGGCAATCTAAGATATATGCTGCTTTTGTAGATTTTCGTGGTGCATTCGACTCAATTGACCGCCCAAAGCTGTGGAGGAAACTTGCAGGATTAAAAATTGATCAGCGCTTATTGACTTTAATACAAAATCTATATTCTTCCAATGTCTGTCAAGTCAAACTTAACACCAAAGGTCACCTTTCATCAGACATCCCAAACTCGAAAGGGGTAAAACAAGGGTGTATTCTTGCCCCCTTTCTATTTAATTTATTTTTATCAGACTTGCCAGATCACCTTCAAAAAATAGAATCACATGCCCCTAAACTTAATCAGAAACCAGTTCCTCTCTTATTATATGCAGACGATGCAGTCCTACTATCATTAACGAGTTTGGGTCTGAAACGTCTTATATCTTCTCTGATCCTTTACTGCGAATGTAATAAACTCTCTATAAATTATGAGAAGACAAAAATCTTAGTCTTCTCGAATGGTTGGAAACTAGAGAAATGGAAAATAAGAGGGCAAGAAATCCAACAAATAAAAATCTATAGGTATCTGGGAATTTTATTCCAGAGCAATTTAGGGTGGGCAAATCATCGCACAAACGCCATAAAACAGGCAAAGTGCACCTCATCAGCAGTTGCCCGTTTTTATTATCAGAAAGGTAATCAATTTATTCCTGCGGCCAACCAGATATTTCAAACAAAAGTGCAAGCCCAGATACTCTATGGAATCCCGTTATGGGTCCAAGCATATAACAGTGACTTAAAAAAGATTCACTCCAGCTTTTTGAGACGTATTCTTGGACTCCCAGCTGTGATCAAATATGAAACAATGTGTGCAGAAATAGGTATACACACAATGGAATACTGGGCCTGGTCCACCTCAATAAAGTACTGGTTACGCTGCCATTTTCGCTGCTCTCCATCAAGCCTGCTCGCTGATTTGCTCAAAGACTCCTATAAATCAAGATGGTATCAGTTCCTCGAAAAAAAGATTGAATCTTTAGGCATCGAGCTGGAGCCCCTGTACAATTCTAACGAGCAATACATTTTCCATAATATCCTAACTAGACTAAAGGATGTCGAGAGACAAAATATTATGGCAGCTGTAAACAAAATTTGCTCCCCCATATTCTATGATTTAAATATCTTAGATAGCAGAGCCAATTACATCACTAAATTAATAATCCCAGCCCAACGTAGGGCTTTTATGCTGGCCCGGTTGAATGTTTTTCCCTCAGCATTTGTCTGGGGAAGATATCAAAACATCCCTAGAAACAAGAGATTCTGCAGATGCTCTATGAATGTCCCGGACACTGTAGAGCATATTCTCTTCCATTGCCCATTGTACGGTACGCTCCGTCAACGCGTGCTGTCCCCCCTTTTGGGTGGTCTGGAACCCCAGCAAGGTGAATGTGTGGGATTCTGCCTATCCGACGTTGACCAAAGGGTAACGGCGGGGGTAGCTGAGTTTTTGGCAGCAGCCCTCCAAGGAGCAGGTTAACAAGGAAAACCACTGATTCTATATGTATATATATATATATGTATGTAGCCAACTGCTGCCTTTTTATATATATCTCAAGGCTTTTACATGTTATTCTCTCTTTTATGGTTTTTATTCGCATAATGCCTAATAAAGGTTTGATTTCATCACTTAACCCGAGGTACCACTGTATAGGTAAGGTTCCCCACCCCACCCCATGCCCCACAAGCCTGCTAATAATTTCTCTGTTGAAAAGGAACACTTTCAGATGCAACTGAAGATCTGGAAGCAAAAGACCGAGGAACTCCAGGCCCTGAAATTAGCTGAAGCGAGAAGACGCTTGAAACGTCTGGTAAGTCAGCAGTTCTCAGACGTAACACCTGATTGGAGTTTAAAACATGTGGAGGGCTGCCAGGTGGATGAAAGCCGTCCAAGTTGCCCATTTCCCCCCTTCTACCAGGCTTCTGTGCCTTTAAGAGGTGCATAACAAACAAAATATCAGCGAGTGGTGCTTTTCCACCGTGAATGCTGAGTGATGGGGGAAAGTCGGTGGTTCAGGTGTTAATGCCACAACTCTATACCATAACATTTTCTGTTGACCTTCCCTGCCTTCCTTTTGACCTGCTCTTTGCAGGAAAGGTTAGACTCCGAAGGGAAGAAGATTGTGTCTGAATTTGAGCAGCTCTATCAGTTTCTAGAAGATGAAGAAGAATTCCTGCTGGCCAGGCTAGAACAGCTGCAGAAGGAAGTGATAATGGAGGAGGAGACCACCACATCAGAGATTTCCAAGCTTTGTGACCTCGTCCACGATGTGGAAGAGAGATGTAAGCAGCCTGTGAGTGAATTCCTCCAGGTAAGGAGAGCAGGGATCCTTCCTCTGGGGCCTTGGGGCTACTAAATCTAGACAGGCATGGGGTAAATCTAGATTTAGCAATGGGGTGAGTTATCCTCCCATGTGTTTATTTGGAGGACGGCTCCTGCTTGTATTCAGGACCTAACTCACTGCCATGTACAGGGCTGGAAAAGGCCTAATGATCTAGACTGGAGCAGTGAACCTGGCTTTTTTTGGTCTTCACATGGGGCTTAGTGTTCTCGCTTGAATTTCCTGGAGGGAGCCAATTCAAGGGCTAGTCACACAACACTGGCAAATCAGCGGCGTAGCAGCGAAACTGCTAGCACATCTGCAAAGTTAAGCAGGGTCCGGTATGGTTTCAAATTGGACGGGGAACCAAGTGCTGAGATTTCCGGCATTGCAGGGAGTTGGACTAGGTGACCCTCGGGGTTCCTTCCAATTCTACGATTCTATGATTCTAAGAGTTTCAATTGAGGGACCGAAAGCATGTTGCGGTTGCAGGATCTCTCTCTGCAGATCGGATGTGTAGCAGCAGCACCTTTGGGCTCTTCCTGTACATTTGTAAGAAAAGCAAATATTACAGAAACACTCTAGAGCAGGAATAGGGGATCTGTCCAGTGGGCCGGATCATGATTTTCCCCACACCCCTGGAGGCTGCATGAAAAGTGGGTGGGGCTACCCACTTGTCAATCACCTTGCATCAGAGTGATGTCAGAGTTTGGCCAGTTGATGAACATGCCAAAGAGAGAGAGATGGTTAGGACCTGTTGTTATTTCTTTTATCTCTCTATTGTTTGAACAGCTGAAAACCTTTTATTTATTTACTTTTCAAAATAAAAAAAAGCCTTTGGGGGAAATAGCAAAAGGAAGATAGGAGGAAAAGGACCGACAGGGCAGAAGGAACGACTGCAAACAAATGACCTTACAAGTATTTAAAGTGTGTTTTCACCTGGGAATAAATATTAAGACGTTTAAGCAGAGAAAAGATGCAAGCGTTGCCCCTCTGCTTCAGGCAAAGTATCCGGAGAGATGCTGCAAATGAGAGAAGATAAGAGTAAAAACACTTAAAATCAGAGAATTGTAATGCTGGAAGGGACCATGCGGGTCATATTTGTTAGAATTCCTCCTCCGTGATTGCAGTCATGGGATTGTTGTCTATCACATGACGGTGTATGTTTTGACTCCACAGAGTGGGAAGTGACGGAGATGGGATGTTTGTGTTACTGTGTTCCATGAAGTGGCACTATTGTCCTTTGTTTTTTCACTTTGCTGTCTGATTCTGGAGAGAGAGGGAGCTATGTTGCAGTGCTCTGTGTGTGTTTATATGTAAATAAAGTAATTAGCCAAAATGCTGAGTTGCTGAGGTCTGTCACACAAGCTGCGAAGACTCTGCGGATCCCTAAGTGTGCCGGTGTCGGTTGGCATCGGTCGCTGTGATGTTCGGGCAGAAGAAAGCTTTTGAAGCTCCCGAACAATCAACCAGGAGGGAGGGAACATGCCAGTCGGGCATGTGTCTCTGCCACGGTCCTACTCGAGTGTAGGCTGAGCTCCTGACAATATTGCCCAACCGCCTGCAATGCAGGAATATGGAACTTTAACAATGAGCAATGGATGTCTGATTAGCATGATCTCACTTTGTCTTCTCTCTCCCATCTCTAGGATCTCAAAAACACCTTGAGCAGGTACGGTTCTCTCATGCGTTCAGGCCAGTACTAGAGACAAGCCTGAGGGCTGCAGGATGTGTGCTGGAGTGCAAGTGTCTCATTGACGCTGCTTCCTTCTCCAAGGGTGGCCTTGATCCACTTTACACACAATCACTGGTCCGGGGGTGGGGGTGGGGAATACGCTTATTCTGGGAATCACTAACTCCCAAGCTGGAGGCAGAGGCAAGGAACATGGGTTTGAGAATTCCCAAGTCTGTGGTTAAGGAGAGCCTTTTCCCCTTCCAGATGCGAGGATCAGAAGACCCAGAAACCAGCGGGTTGCTCTCAAGATCTGGAGAAGAGGCTGGATGCATTTTCCGAAAAAAGGATGCATCTGGAAGAGATCTTAAAGAAATTCAAAGGTGCCAAGGTGGGGGTGGGAGGGAAGGGAGGAATCATTATTTCTAGAAATAGTAAAATAGTCATTTTTAACATTCATTTGTCACTATATATATATACCGTACATATATATATAGGTAAAGGGACCCCTGACCATTAGGTCCAGTCGTGACCGACTCTGGGGTTGCGGCGCTCATCTCACTTTACTGGCCGAGGGAGCCAGCGTACAGCTTCCGGGTCATGTGGCCAGCATGACTAAGCTGCTTCTGGCAAACCAGAGCAGCGCACGGAAATGCCGTTTACCTTCCTGCCAGAGCGGTACCTATTTATCTACTTGCACTTTGAGGTGCTTTCGAACTGCTAGGTTGGCAGGAGCAGGGACCGGACAACGGGAGCTCACCCCGTCATGGGGATTCAAACCGCCGACCTTCTGATCGGCAAGTCCTAGGCTCTGTGGTTTAATCCACAGCGCCACCCGCATCCCATCTCTATCTCTCTCTCTCTCTCTCTCTCTCTCTCTATCTCTATCTCTATCTCTATCTATCTATCTATCATCTATCTAGTCTCAAAGCAACTTAACGACAAGATAAGTTGTGCTCCCGGATTATTGCAGAGGACGATTTAGGGGAGTGTGACCGGTTCACCTGCCCTGGGTGCCAAGCCAAGAGGGTGTTGCAGGAGGCGCCACACCAAGGAAGAAGGGAGGGAGGGGATTTTGGTGCCACACAGGGTGCGCTGAAATTTGAAAGCCCAAAGTTCGCCGCTGACATTGGGTTCCCAGCTGGTGATCAGGAGTGGCCAGCATGGTGGAGCAATGCCGTGGTACCACCCTTTTGATGGCAGTATTGCTGCTTTATACCTGGACAGTGCAGTGATGAGTCAGGGGAGTGGAGAGGTTGGAGCTATGTGGACACGCTGGCAGAGCCAGCCTGGCAGAGTATTTGTCCATCCCATACTTCTCTATGTGTTTCCTCATTACTTTCCTAACTGCAAAAAGTCTTTTCTTTTGAAGTGAATTTGGAGCACCAGGGCAACAGATCTACTTTATGTATTTTGTGTTTTTCACGTTATAATTTAATGTAAACTGCCCTGAGGTCTACGGGATATAGGGCAGCATGCAAATTTAATAAATAATAATAATAAATAATTTTGTAAAATTTTCCCATATGCTCTTGAATCCCTCCTGCAAAATATGGACAATCTGGAATCAATAAACAACTCTTGCTGATCCACTTCAAAATACCCTGAGCTCTACCAGTGCCCTGTCTACCTGCTGCCCACCCCTGCTCTAGATCATGTTTCTAGATCAGAGCTCCTCATTATATCAATTGAAGGGGAAAGAGTTCCTTGAATGTATAATTCTGAAAACCACTGGCCCAAGCGCACCATCTTTGTGGAATCTAATCCCCATTTTTCTCCTCTCTTCCTCCAGCTGCTGTGTCAGTTGAACTGGAGAGCATATCTTTGTCAAAAGAGGAACTAGGAGTCCGGAAAGGCAGGACAAGATTATTTGAGTTGCCTTATGCCGAAGTGAAAAAAAGAGGCACAAGAGGTGAATAGTTTTTGTGCTCAGTAGCGGTTGCACACTTTCTGGGTATGTTGCAGCAGTAGGGGCAGGGGAGATTTTTAATTCAGTTCCCAGGGAAAGGCAAATCTACTTAATTAGCACTTTCTGGAATTCTTCTTCTTCTTCTTTGGCGATCACTCGTAGCCGAGTAAGGTTGTCTTCCATAAACACGGTTTTAACAATGAGTCCATAAGTTACTGTGGAGGCCAATTCTGGATCCACACGTCCTTCCACAGTGGGGACATTGGTTTCCGGGTGGGAGTTGATCACAGCATGGATTTGCCAAGTGTGCCTTCCTCTTAGCATGTTTCTCCCTTGCATCCTGAGTGAGCATCTTCAAAGTCCATGACACCTTTGGTAAAGGCTGTCCTCCAATTGGAGCGCTCGCAGGCCAGTGTTTCCCAGTTGCCGGTGTTTACACTACATTTTTTTAGATTTCCCTTGAGAGAGTCTTTAAACCTCTTTTGTTGACCACCAGCATGACGCTTAACTTTTTTAAGTTCAGAATAGAGTAGTTGCTTTGGAAGACGATAATCAGGCATCTGCACAACATGACTAGTCCAACGAAGTTGATGTTGAAGAATCATTGCTTCGACACTGGTGATCTTTGCATCTTCCAGTACACTGGTATTAGTTTGCCTGTCTTCCCAAGTGATGTGTAAATTTTTCCGGACAAATCAAAACAGCCACCCTTTGAAACTCCTTCTTTTAATGTTGCAGTGCGGTTCTCCGTAGCAACAAATAATGCATCACAAAAATACGTATATTCAGGAAAAGCGTGCATCAAAATACAGTATTAGAGAACATAACATACACAGATGCTTTGTAATAGGGAACCAGTTCTGTCTGTAACATGTTGTTGTTGTTTAGTCATGTCCGACTCTTCGTGACCCCATGGACCAGAGCACACCAGGCACACCTGTCTTCCATGGCCTCCTGCAGTTTGGTCAAACTCATGCTGGTAGCTTCGAGAACACTGTCCAACCATCTCGTCCTCTGTCGTCCCCTTCTCCTTGTGCCCTCCATCTTTCCCAGCATCAGGGTCTTTTCCATGGAGTCATCTCTTCTCATGAGGTGGCCAAAGTATTGGAGCCTCAGCTTCAGGACCTGTCCTTCCAGTGAGCACTCAGGGCTGATTTCCTTCAGAATGGATAGGTTGTCTGTAACATACACTCTCTCTTTTTCCTCCCTCCCTTCCAAGTGAACGTGACGCTGGATGGAGACACCGCAAACCCCTTCCTCGTCCTCTCGGCGGATCAGAAGAGTGTGAGACTCGGAGATGCATGGCAGGATGTAGCTGACAACCCCGAGAGATTTGATCCTTACCCCTGTGTGCTGGGCTGCGAGGGACTCACGTCGGGGAGGCATTATTGGGAAGTTGAAGTGGCCAGTGGGAAGCACTGGGCCGTGGGCTTTGCAAAAGAATCTGTTAAAAGGAAAGGGCAGATCACCCCTAGCCCTGAGGAGCAGATATGGGCTCTACAACAAAGTGGGGATCTCCTTGAAGCTCTAACCTATCCTCCGACTATCTTGCCGTCGGGCAACTGCCCCAGGAGAGTCTGGGTATTTCTGGACTATGAAGAGGAACGAGTGGCATTTTTTGATGCCGATACATCAATGTTAATCTATGTTTTCTCACCAGCGATGTTCAGTCAGGAAAGAATCTTCCCTTGGCTCTGGGTCTGGCCTGGAACCGAGCTGAGGATTTAGCAGCGAGTTTTGATGTTAGTGTATTGGGCTAACTGCAGCGAGGCTGAGTAACACACAAATATCGCAAAAATATCACTTGTCTAGGTTTGGGTAGCTATCTTCTCGACGGCCCGGGAAGAGTGGCTTTACAGGCCATGTCCCACTTGCAAGGCAAGGATCCTGTTGTGAAACAAATCCCAAATTTCCTTCAGCAAAAACCCACATTTTGTGCCAATAAAAAACAAAACACTAGCAAATTGTATTGTGCATATCAGTTCTAAATTACACAAACTTTGTGCTGATTTCAGCTCTTTTAAACACAGCTGATGTTATAAGAATACATACATCATATCAGGTCGAGATAGCCAACATGGTGCCACCAAGATGTTGCTAGACTACAACTCCCATCATCCCTGACCGCTGGCAGAGGCTGATGGGAGTTGTAGTACAACAACGTCTGGAAGTTTCATATTAAAGGAGCGGCACCGTTAGGCCTGGACTGCTGGGCACATCCCCTGCCCCTCACTGCAGATGGCTGGCGCCATCAGAGAGCACCCACAAAACCTTCCTTTAAAAAACAACAACAGTCCTTCACCATGAGCGCAATGCAGCCAGAGCAAAGCTCTCCACCCATTTAATTCTGCAGGGTGCCTCTGGGCCCCACATGAAGAAGACCGGCAGGTGCCTGTAAAAAGATGCGAGGATGTCACAGATGTCACAGAGACTGCTGCTGATGGCTGGCTGGCAAGGAAAGGACAAAATGAGGGAGGACCAAGCAAACAGGCAGTGTGAGAATACACCTTCCCCTCTTTCTAATTTTTCTGGGGTGGGGAGGACCCCATATCTCCCCTCCCCAACTTTTTACCAGGGTTCTTTCCCTTACACATGGCCTGCTAACTGGGTGGATGGAGGAAAGAGTGAGCAAACTGGACTGTGGCTGTGTGTAGAAATCGGTGGTGGAATGACAGACTCCCTCAAGAACTTGGAAATGGATGCTATCGAAGCGCAAGATTTTTTCACATCGTTCTGATTTTATTCAGAATAAACAATATGAATCAATGCAATATGTGCAAGGATAACTCTGCTCAACATACAAATAGAAAGGCAGAGTGACACCTGTTTTCATTCAAGTTTGGGTGTATTTTATCTTAATCCAGTTTGCCTTCCTGTGCAATGAACAGCTTGATCTGCAGCCGTGAGAAGCTTTTCATAGCATGGAGGTGAGCAGAAGCCAATCATTTTCTTGGCTAAGCTGCTTTTAAAACCCTTCCTGAAAGGTAGAGATTGATTGATGGACTGGCCAGTTAGGAAATGGAAAAATAACATGATCTGCTGCCAGGCTGATCATGGGAAAATGAAAAATTTGGGCTGATCCACATTAAGTCTGGACCTAGTTGTTCCATTTTTAGTTTGGTCCAGCGTTGGCCATTCCCACGGGTACTTTTTGCCTTTGGTTTTACTTGGGGAAAGACCCCTGAAAACCTGTGTTTTCCCATTCATTCTTCCTATTCTAAATAGTCTGCTTTTCGGGTTGTCTCCATCTCCACCCACCTTTGGCAATGGGGTTGAGCAGACACACTTATTCCACACACAGACACACCCCATACTGTGGCTACCCTTGCATTGCATTCAAACGTCTTGTCCTGCACACAAAACACTCCACTTTCGGTGATGCAGTGGGGGCCGAGGCTGTGGACTGATTACGTTTTTGCACAAAAACTTGGTTTTGGGCAACCCTGCTACTTTGAGTTCTGCAGGTCTCACAGCATTAACGCCCCATAAAGTCTTGCTTCTCCCATAACCACAGCCTTGGATTCCAGCAGAAATCAAGCATGTCTGTCCATCACGGGCTTCAGCCTGCCTCCTCCTAGCTTCCAACTCATACAACAGTGTCTTTAGTCCAGGGGTCAGCAAACTTTTTCAGCAGGTGGCCGGTCCACTGTCCCTCAGTGCTTGGGGGGGGGCGGACTATATTGGGGGGGAATGAACGAATTCCTATGCCCCACAAATAACCCAGAGATGCATTTTAAATAAAAGCACACATTCTACTCACGTAAAAGCATGCTGATTCCTGGACCGTCTGCGGGCCAAATTTAGAAGGTGATTGGGCCGGATCCGGCCCCTGGGCCTTGCCTACCCATTATTTGGTCCTTCTAAAATACCAGCCAGGTGAGGAGGGGGGCCCACCATTTGTCCTCTGACACAGAGCCACTTCCTTTGTTATTTTAAGGACTCGTACTTAAGCCACGACCACACCAGGAAGCTGGCCTGGCTATGCCAGCAATGTAATCCTCACTGGATCGAGGAATTGGAAGGGACTCAGGCCCCATATAGCCTAACACACACACACACCCTAACTCACAACAGTATTTATATATACAAGGCATAGGCAAACTCTGGCCCTCCAGATGTTTGGGACTACTATTCCCATCATCCCTAGTGAACAGAACCAGTGGTCAAGGATGATGGGAATCGTAGTCCCAAACATCTGGCGGGCCGGAGTTTGCCTATGCCTGATATATACCCTGCCTTTTTCCTGATGGGACTCATGGTGGGTTACATATAAAAATGAGAACTGCTAAAACCTCTTTTGAACTTGTGTTACCCTACAAAGGACGGTGGCATAAGAACGATGACCCTTCAGCCAAAAGAAGAGAAACTCAGCGTGTGGAAAGAGTTCAAATTTATTGCTGAAGAGTAAACAAACCTAGAGACCACAGTGGCAGTGGCGTAGCGTGGGTTGTCAGCACCCGGGGCAAGGCAAGTAATTTGCGCCCCCTAACCTGTGGATTTTAGCAGGGGGCAGAGAGCTGCGAGTGCGAGCGTGCCCCCCCAGATGTTGCGCCCGGTGCGGCCGCCCCCCCTGCACCCCCCACGCTACGCCACTGCACAGTGGATATCTCCGAAAAGCTGGAACCCCCAAACAAAGGGTTGTTGTTGTTCTTTAGTCGTGTCCGACTCTTTGTGACCCCATGGACCAGAGCATGCCAGGCACTCCTGTCTTCCACTGCCTCCCGCAGTTTGGTCAAACTCATGTTCGTAGCTTCAAGAACACTGTCCAACCATCTCATCATCTGTCGTCCCCTTCTCCTCGTGCCCTCAATCTTTCCCAACATCAGGGTCTTTTCCAGGGAGTCTTCTCTTCTCATGAGGTGGCCAAAGTATTGGAGCCTCAGCTTCAAAATCTGTCCTTCCAGTGAGCACTCAGGGCTGATTTCCTTCAGAATGGTGAGGTTTGATCTTCTTGCAGTCCATGGGACTCTCAAGAGTCTCCTCCAGCACCATAATTCAAAAGCATCAATTCTTTGGCGATCAGCCTTCTTGATGGTCCAGCTCTCACTTCCATACATCACTACTGGGAAAACCATGGCTTTAACTATACGGACCTTTGTTGGCAAGGTGATGTGTCTGCTTTTTAAGATGCTGTCTAGGTACACACAGCTTTAATAATATTACAGGAAGGAATGCAATTGTGACAGAAACTTAAACCATCCTCACTGGCTGCCTCTATACTTTCTCAAAACATGTTCTTATGTACTACGCAAAGCCATAGCAACAGATATCTTTAAGCAAAGTTATCAATTTGTCCCATGCAGAATATTGCACTTCTCTGCCAGTGTTATCTTGCTACATGAAGAATGTCTGAGTGTACAATGAAATTATTGTTCTGATGGCTTTGAAGCCAGCCCCCAGTCTTCTGACGAAGGTCAGTCTGCCCTTGGCACGCTTTACTTAAGCTGATTAGAAAACGAGAGGCAACAAGACGGAAATGCATTTTCAGTGGTATACTATCTCGACATTCACCGGCAGTCCTAAGTAGTGTGCTATGGGGATTGTTGCCTAATAAAAACAGTGAGGTGTTGCAGGTCCCTTTACAAGTGCCTCTGCCTCTTCCGTGACGGTTGTCGTGAGCTGCTTGGAGCAGAATTTGGAAAAACAGCACAGAAATAAACTTGATTCTGATGGTTCTAGAGTTACGCCATAAATACGTTTGTCCAGGCTTGCACTCTCTGTCTTTGACCTGGCTCTCAAGAGCAGCAAACACACTGCTATTCTCATATTGCAGAAGTCCAGATGTCCATAACATAAGACAAATTTTATGAAACTGTTTAAAAATAAATAAACAATAATAAAAGGGTCATCTCTGTTTAAAGGAAGCCATAGCTTCTCTATTGCTGAATCATTCTCCTGCCCCCAAGGCCTGTTCCAGGCTCATCTGATTCACTTAAAGTGATATTACCCTCACAGGCATGAGGGAAATTGGTTTTTTAATGAGCTAGGAGCTCACCTTAATTTATTCCCCTACATTTATACCCCACCTTTCTTCCATCATAAAGCCTAAGGTGACATATCTCCAGCAGGTCTCCCATCCAAGTTCTTAATAGACTCAGGTCTGATTGCTATAGCAAATAAAATAAATAAATAATAAAATAAAATAAAATTTCCTGCATAGAGAAAGCTAGATGTTAGAGGAGGTTTGCAGCCTGGCGTTCTTCCTCATGTACTAGAGAAATGTTGGGGTTTTTTCTCCTGAACCAGTGCATGGGCGTAGCTGCACCCCCAGATCAAGAAAACAATAAAAATACTTAACTAGCTGCCCAATCGCATTGGTTCTGCCCCCCCCAAACCTTGCTACGCCCATGAACCAGTGTGGTGTAGTGGTTAGAGTGTTGGACTAGGATCTAGAGAGATCAGGGTTCATTTTTCTATTCGTGTATGTAAAATGAACCATGGAAAGAGAAGAAGGGAAGTCATTGATATCTTAAGGATGATGCAAAATGTGTATTTTAAATTGGAAAACAGAAAATTTAATAAAAATTATTTATACACACACACATATATACACAAACACACGATAGATAGATAGATAGAGAGAGAGAGAGAGAGAGAGATGATAGATAGATAATTTATGCAAATTGATTTTTTCTGGTGTTAAAGATCTGACTGGGACAAACCTTGTTATGTTGAGCTCTTAATTTGCACACTTTGTATACGATGTCTGTTTGAGAATGTGTGGTTTGCTATGCCTAATAAAGGATATATTTGATTTGATAGATGATAGATAGATATATAGATAGACACACACACATATGCAACAAAACCCAACACCTACACTATATAAAAATATAAGCCTCACTACCCCACCCCTCCTCTCCTCCCTCTTTTCCCCCAACTTTATACTGTACTCAACACTAAGCTCTCACAACAAATGTAACCGATTTGTAAGAAAGACTGCACAACCTGAAAAAAAGAGCAAGGCTTTTGTAAACCAAGAAAATCTTTTAATGAAAATATTAAAAAAAAAAAAAAGCTGCCCCTTTGCACAACAGCCAATCGGATTGGAGAAGGAAGTTGCTCCCTTTGATCCTGCAGGCAGGGGCCCAGGCAAAGACTCACAACTTGGCTCCCACCTCCCAATGGATGCCGAGGAGGAGGAGGACCCCATGCGAGGCCTGCAAAAGGCTGCCCTTTGCTCCATCTGCCTGGAATATTTCCAAGACCCGGTGTCCATAGACTGCGGGCACAACTTCTGCCAGGCCTGCATCGCCCAGTGCTGCGACGACGCCCGGACCCGCTTCTCCTGCCCTCACTGCCGCAGGAGGTCTTGCAAGAAAGATTTCAGGCCGAACCGGGAACTGGCGGAGATGGTGGAGATCGCCAAGCGGTTCAAGAGCCAGGTGGAAGAAGCGCCGGGAGAGAGGATGGGCAGGTGCCAGAAGCACCGGGAGCCTCTGAAACTCTTCTGCCAAGATGACCAGAGCCTGATCTGCGTGGTCTGCGACAGGTCTAAGGAGCACAAAACTCATGCAGTGCTCCCTGCCAAGGAGGCAGCCCTGGACTATAAGGTAAGAAGGCAGTTGATATAATCCTTATTGTCATTGTCCCAAGCAGAACAATGAAACTGAAAAACCTACATAAAACATTCAAAACCCCTAAAAACTATGAAACCCCATTTTAAAATGCACTATACTACAGAGACCCCTCTATCCTTATAGAGACCCAGGTATCTTGCTTTTATATGTATTTAAATATTTTCCAAGATTTTCTTCAATCAACATTTTTTTCATTAACACCAAATTCATCTTGTCTGACTCCCCACCCCCCACGCCCACGTTTCCAAGTTTCACATTTATTTTCCCTTTCATAAACAACAAAGAAATAAACAACTACCTGACATTTAGAAGACATCTGAAGGCAGCCCTGTTCAGGGAAGTTTTTAATGTGTGACATTTTTATGTATTTTTTAATCTTGGTTGGAAACCGCCCAGAGTGGCTGGAGAAGCCCAGCCAGATGGGCGGGGTACAAATAATAAATTATTACTATTATCGCATATAATTAGTTTTGTCCAATTCATTTCCAGTTCTTATTTTTAGCTAAATTATCAAAATACTTCATGAATGCTCCCGGACGGATTTAGGTTTGATGAGGCCCTAAGCTACTGAAGGGAATGGGGCCCTTTATACAGTATGTCCAGCTGCCCTTTGTCAACAACAAATGGTGGTACCTCTGGTTACGTACTTAATTTGTTCTGGAGGTCTGTTCTTAACCTGAAACTGTTCTTAACCTGAAGCACCACTTTAGCTAATGGGGCCCCCCGCTGCCGCTGCACGGTTTCTGTTCTCATCCTAAAGCAAAGTTCTTAACCCGAGGTACTATTTCTGGGTTAGCGGAGTCTGTAACCTGAAGCGTATGTAACCTGAAGTGTATGTAACCCGAGGTACCACTGTATGCTATCTGGTAATTTATGGACCTAATAGGTATCTAAAGCCATTTGCACAAGTTACCATGCAACCAGTCCATGCAGAATGTAGGCACCCTATACATAGAAATGAGCAAACCAGTGATATTTTAGGGAGCAGGCTAGCAGGCCATTACATCCTAGGAGCCTACACAACACAAAACACTGTTGCCCTATGTAGGTTTTATTTTATTTGTTTTTCATCTTACATTTTGGAAATGTACATCCAGGTTTTTCTTTAATTTTCTTTAAGAGTGGGGTCCTAAGCTATAGGTTGTTTAGCTTATACGTAAATCCGGCACAAAATGCTACATCAATCCTGCTAATGTTTTAACACATTTACAGTGTTCCTTAACATACTTTCCCCCCCAATCTTGCTTACATTTCTTCTCGTCTTGATGCCTGATCTTCACAGTAAGTTTTGCCATTTTGGCATGCTCTTATCATCTTGATTGTCCATTCTTCCTTTGATGGTACGCCTTCTTCTTTCCACTTTTGGGCAAATAACGTTCTAGCAGCCATGGTAGCGTACATAAACAGTCTCTTTAGATTCCTTGGTATTTATTCCCCTGTCCGTGACCCAGGTTTCATTTAGATTTGTACAGTGGTGCCTCGCAAGACGAAATTAATTTGTTCCGCGAGTCACTTCGTCTTGCGGTTTTTTCGTCTCGCGAAGCACGGCTATTAGTGGCTTAGCGGCTATTAACGGCTTAGCGGCTTTAAGAAAAAGGAAACAAACTCGCAAGAACTCGCAAGACGTATCATCTTGCGAAGCAAGCCCTTAGGGAAATTCATCTTGCGGAACGACTCAACAAACTGAAAACTCTTTCGTCTAGCGAGTTTTTCGTCTTGCGAGGCATTCGTCTTGTGGGGCACCACTGTACTGGCAGATAACGTCTCTGACTCTGACAGTGTTGGTGGCAAACTGGATTGTGCACATGCTATATATTTAAACCATACCCACCCACACCCAAATCCTGGGGACTGTGGTTTGCACTTTAAGGAGCTACAAACCACTGTCCTTAAGGTCTAGGGACAGGATGTGCTGTAAATGCATGGTTTGTACACAGTTACTGCTGGAAAATGCATGCAGCAGAAATACCATGGGATTTAGTATGAAAAGAGTCGATTCCACAGAGAGAGTCCAAAACCATACGCTCATTTTCATGTCGCTTTTAATTTGTATACCATTTTTCTATGTTACTGTACACAAGGTGGTTTGCAACAACAAACTGCACAACAAAGAACACACCTTACAATAATCTGATTCCATGCCAAAAAAAACCATGATAAAGCATAACTTTAAAATGGAACGACATTCAATGCCCGTTTTCAATGTGTCGCAGGGGGGCAGTTAACTGGGTTTTTGTTTTTATCTTGTGATTTTACGTTGTAACTGCCCTGAGAGCTGTGGGTATAGGGCGGTATACAAATTTAATGATAATAATACCAAATAAAGTAATATTCAATAATCTATTAGAATATAATGGCACACAATAACATTTAAAACATCAGCAAGTGATAATTAAGCAGAAATTCCTTCTTAACAATTGCAATAAATAATGAGCAAACTATGATCAATGAAAATAACTGCAAGGCACAACGCAGAAAACACCGCAATACATACAAAGCCATGCAAATTGAGAAACAAAGACACACAACTTTAAAAACTAATTTTTAAAAATCCCTAGACCCCTCTTCTCCCTTCCCAGCTGTTTCTGGGAGAGGCTAATTAATTCCTCAGCTGGGCTTGAATGAGCTTGGAGTTGGTGAGGCTTTTCCCCTCTGCTTTGCATTTCCTCACTGAGAAAGCTGACTTCTGCCGAATTATTTTAGAGTCTCTCTGTAGGTTTTCTTTTGGTGGGACTTTTCCAAGCAACTTCCAGCCAGGAGCGCTGAGGACATAAGCCAGTTTGAGTTCGTCTGTACTTTTAGTGAAGTACCGGTAGTTCCTTGTGAAGAATTTGGCAATAACTTTGGGTGTGTGCCTTTAAAGCATGCATGCTCCCTCTAAAATCTCTTGACCGTTGTATAGTGGTACCTCGGGTTACAGATGCTTCAGGTTACAGACTCCACTAACCCTGAAATAGTGCTTCAGGTTAAGAACTTTGCTTCAGGATGAGAACAGAAATCGTGCTCCTGCGGCGTGGCAGCAGCAAGAGGCCCCATTAGCTAAAGTGGTGCTTCAGGTTAAGAACAGTTTCAGGTTAAGTACGGACCTCCGGAACGAATTAAGTACTTAACCCGAGATACCACTGTAGTTTATTAAGAGCTGAAGCTCTGAGGGAAGGAGTGTGCTTCAGATGTACAGCGTCTGCATCCTTTCCCTCAAAGAATTCTGGGTAGTGTAGTTTACCAATCACAGAGTTACAATTTCCAGCAGCCCTAAACAAACTACAGAATTTTGAAGGAATGAATATGCTTTGAATGTGCTTTAAAGGTGTATACAGTCAGCAGATGCATCAGGTCTGTAAACTGCAAGTGCAAAAGTCACTTACCACTAATAGTAATACAGACTGGCGGGGATTTACTTTTTAAAATAAAACATTCATACCGTTGTTAATTGTATGAATAGCATCTGATTTGTCTGTCCTAGCAAAAATAAGTATTTTTCCCTCCCCAGGAACAAATTCAGACTGAATCACAGAGTCTTAAGCAAGAGAGAGAGAAACTGGAGGAGCTTAAACAGGCCGGTAAAAGGACAACTGAAGAAAATCTTGTAAGTCCCTCTTTTAATTAGCGCTAACCTAAACTTTGTGGGGCGGTGGTTGTAAGAACAATCTTGAAAGTTATTTGTGGAATGAATAATATCCGCTGGGAGGATTGATGATGATTTTCATTATCTTCCTGCGTTCGTTCACAAACTGCTCTGGGACTAAGTGATTTTTTAATTATTGTACTACAGTTCTGACCCTGCAGTCTCTTGTGATGTGTAGGAGTCCTTATGTACCAGTGTGGCCTATTCTGACTGCTGTTGCAACATACAAATAGTCACATCTTATTCTACATCCCTCATTCTGTACCTTGAACAACATTAGAAATATATAAGAAAATCTGGCATTTATGTAGCATTTTTCCTAAATGGCTCACATACGTTATTACAGTATTTCTAGCCACATAGCAATACAGTGGTCCCTTGGTTCTCAAACTTAATCTGTTCTGGAAGTTCATGCCAAAACCAAAGCGTTCCAAAACCAAGGCGCTCTTTCCCATAGAAAGTAATGCAAAACGGATTAATCCGTTCCAAACTTTTTTAAAAAAACCCCACCTAAAACAGCAATTTAACATGAATTTTACTATTTAAGGAGACCATTGATCCATAAAATGAAAACAGTAATCAATGTACTGTACAGTGGTACCTCGGGTTACATATGCTTCAGGTTACAGACTCTGCTAACCCAGAAATATTACCTCGGGTTAAGAACTTTGCTTCAGGATGAGAACAGAAATTGTGCAGCAGCAGCAGCGGGAGGCCCCATTAGCTAAAGTGGTGCTTCAGGTTAAGAACAGTTTCAGGTTAAGTTCTTAACCCGAGGTACCACTGTACGTGTATGTGACATGAAGTATTTTATATAGGGGCACATTCAAAAGTCTGTATACGGTCCATTCTATCCAGGCCTGTTTACAGGATTGCATTGTTAGTACTTTACCCTTCTTACTTTACCCTGTAATTACAGGAAAAGTTGGGTGCTGAAAGGAGGAAAGTTGCATCTGCATTTGAGCTGCTGCATCAATTTCTTGAAGAACTGGAACAGCCCATTCTGGATCAACTGAATGAGCTGGAGCTGGAGATTAAGAATGGGCAGGAGGAAAACGTTGCCAAATACTCTAAGGCAGTTTCTGTCCTTGAGGACCTGATCAATGAGATGGAGGAGAAGTGTATGCAGCCGGATAACGAATTCCTGCAGGTGAGAACATGAATTTGTCAAGAGGTTTTGACTGAAGACTAAAATATGTGGAGTCCTGCAAATCCCGGATTTGGCGGCGATAATAGAATCCGTGGGTTATTTTATAGGCAGAGAATTTTGTGAAGCCTTAATGGCTGAACAAATATATTGGGGCATAAGCTTTTGCAGACGTCATCAGAGGTGTGAAGTGAAAACTTAGTTAGCAGGTATATAAATGAGAAAATTGGAAGTGAAATGGCAGTGAGGTGCAAAATTTACAGTCAGTCATAATGAGAGCCTAAATACAGAGGTACCTCAGGTTACAGACGCTTCAGGTTACAGACTCCGCTAACCCAGAAATAGTAGCTCAGGTTAAGAACTTTGCTTCAGGATGAGAACAGAAATCGTGCACCAGCAGCGCAGTGGCAGCTGGAAGCCCCATTAGCTAAAGTGGTACCTCAGGTTAAGAACAGTTTCGGGTTAAGAACGGACCTCCAGAACGAATTACGTTCTTAACCCGAGGTACCACTGTATGTTAAATGGGCACAGTTTAAAACTTTTACAACAGCAGATTGGTGATAATTGCTGAATTACTGTTTTGCCGCCTGTAGTTAGGGAGCCATTCACAAGAAAGTCACGGATAGCACAGATACAGGTTAGCACTGGAAAGCTAATAACACATATTGTGTGGTAGCAAACCTTTGTCTTGATTAAATCCACAAGTGATGGTACAGTGGTGCCCCGCAAGACGAATGCCTCGCAAGACGGAAAACCCGCTAGACGAAAGGGTTTTCCGTTTTTCAATGCGCTTCGCAGGACGAATTTCCCTATGGGCTTGCTTCGCAAGACGAAAATGTCTTGCGAGTCTTGAGATTTTTTTTCGCTTTCCCCCCCTTTTTCTAAGCCGCTAAGCCTTTAATAGCCGCTAAACCGCTAATAGCGCTAATCCGCTAATAGGGTTGCTTCGCAAGACGAAAAAACCACTAGACGAAGATACTCGCGGAACGGATTAATTTCGTCTTGCGAGGCACCATTAAACTTCTTGAAGAATTCTAATTAAACTTTCACATTGTCTTTAAGATGCTGCAAGATACTGTTTCAGTTCAAAATTTGGTTCTTTTATAATTAGTGTTATATGGCAGCATTGCCAAGTATATGCTAGCCACTGCTGCTAACATGGCTCTGGTTAATAGATTGCTAGGTTCTCTGTTTCAAGAGTATGGAAAAAGTAAACATAGCCATATTGGTCCATAAAAAAACCTGACAAAATGAATTTCCTTCCCGGAGGGCCTTGGTATAACCCTAGACCCATTTAGCACTTATCAGAGAGCCTCATTTGCACGTCTCCAACTACCTTCCGGGTGGCGACGCAGGTGGCGCTGTGGGTTAAACCACAGAGCCTAGGACTTGCTGATCAGAAGGTCGGTGGTTTGAATCCCCGCAACGGGGTGAGCTCCCGTTGCTCGGTCCCTGCTCCTGCCAATCTAGCAGTTCAAAAGCACGTCAAAGTGCAAGTAGATCAATAGGTACTGCTCCGGCGGGAAGGTAAACGGCATTTCTGTGCGCTGCTCTGGTTCGCCAGAAGTGGCTTAGTCATGCTGGCCACATGACCCAGAAGCTGTATGCCGGCTCCCTCGGCCAGTAAAGCGAGATGAGCGCCGCAACCCCAGAGTCGGTCACAACTGGACCTAATGGTCAGGGGTCCCTTTACTTTTACCTTTAACTACCTTCCACGTTTCATCTTGGAAGGTTTCTTCCATATTCATGGCTTCACCACCGGCCATTCCCTTCTCACACTTCCCCCTTGCTATGTTTTGCCATGTAGCCCGATGAAGAGTTCCTTTAGACCTTGAAAGCTTGCATGCTACCATGTGATGTTTTGGTTAGCCTGATAAAGGGGTTGCTTAAATAATGGATTTGGCGATCGTCAACATGTCTGCTCTTACGATTAGCTGAAGGAAGCAGAATGGCCTTGGAAAGGATTTTATGTCCATAATGTGAATTTCATTTTCCTCTACTTTTTCACCCTTCTAGAATGTCAAGGACACCTTGAGCAGGTATGTATGCGGTCCTTTCCATCTCCTCCTTCTGTAAAGGGTCTGAGGACTGACTTCATATGTGCATGTCCTAGGATAGCTCAGTTGGTAGAAGAGCATGAGACTCTTCATCTCTGGGTTCAAGCCCCGCCTTGGGCAGAAAGATTCCTGCATTGCGGGGATGACCCCCCCTTACAACTCTGCAATGCTATAATTCTAGGTCCATCATCTGAGCACTGAATGCATGATAACTTTCAGCTAAATGTGTGCATTGGCTCCGCTAAAAACAAAAGGAGCTGGTTGGATGTTGGTCGATAAAGACTTGAAATGGTGGCAAATCAATGAAGATCAGGCTGGAGTTGGGGCACAGCGTGAAATGATCCTAAAGGTTGCTTACAATAGACGGTGATACTTATGCACAAACCCACAGAATCTAGCAGTCCTGAGTCCCCTGGCTGATGGATGGTGGAAGAATAGGCTCCTCTTTGGCTCTGCAGTCCCAGAGCTGAGTAAATTTCCGGCAGGACGGGAAGTAAGCTCCCTGCAGCAACTTCTTTTCTGACCAGTGATTGGAGCCAGGCTGGTCATCTCTTTGCTCTGGTGTTCCTCAGCTTTCAGTTCCGCAGTGCCAGAAGAAGTTTAAATAAACCGGATGTGTGAAGTAAGGGCTTACCCACACTTTCCAGGCTCAGGTCTCTGCTTAAAAGCTCTGGGTCCAAGCATTTTTCCTTTTTTGTCCTGGAGTTTCCTCTATGAAAACCGCTCTTTAGCTCTCAGTTGCAGCAAATGTCAATTTGGGCTTTCCGTGGATTGCTATTTGTTCCAAGTGAACTTTAAAGAGTGGGTTTTCTTTTTTCCAAATAGATTTTTATTAAGGTTTAAAAATAAAAATACAAAGATTACTATCGAATATCTTTTTTGTCCCAACTGAAACATTAATCTAAAGGCAAAAAAGAGAAAGGAAATAGGAGAAAGGAAATAAGAGCGAGAGAGAGAGAGAAAGGATGATATAGAGAAAAAGGAATAGGAAATGATTTAAAAGAGTGAAAGAGAGTTGTTGAGAAGCTAAAAAACCTTTTTAATGATTTTATTTAAGGTTTTAAACACACTGAGCTCTGAATCCAAACATGTTTATAAAAAGATAATAAAACGCATTATATCGAAGAAGAATAAAGAGAAAGAAAATATAAAATAAAATACAGTGGTACCTCGGGTTACATACGCTTCAGGTTACAGACTCTGCTAACCCAGAAATAGTACCTCAGGTTAAGAACTTTGCTTCAGGATGAGAACAGAAATCGTGCTCTGGCGGCACGGCGGCAGCAGGAGGCCCCATTAGCTAAAGGCGTGCTTCAGGTTAAGAAGTTTCAGGTTAAGAACAGACCTCCGGAACGAATTAAGTACTTAACCCGAGGTACCACTGTACTCATGATCCTTACAAAACACAATTATTAAAAAATATAAAGAGAAAAAAAGAACAAAGGAGACATAATTAAGATAATAGAAAATAATAGAAAAATAATTAAAAAGAAACACTAAAGACCAGTTTTTTGTGGGGAAAGCTCTGGAACAAAAAAGAAAAAAGGTTTTTCAGACATGGAGCTTTAAAGCTCAAACTGTGCCTGGAAAGAGCAGAGATAGTTAAGTGTGGATGAGCCCTAAGAGTCAATGCAGAGAGCAGAAAAGGGAAGAAATGTGGGAGATGACAAGAACAGATCAGAGGAACTGATCAAGACAGTGGAAACGGGATTGATGGTAAGAAGTCCGAACAAAAGAGCATTGGATGCCAGAAAGCATTTTGATAAGGTGCAGCAAAGGAAGCCTATAGAAAACCTAGTTCCTAGGCTGTGTCTGCTCCTTAATCCAAACTTATCTTGCCACAGAATGCCTTCCAGAATAATTTCAGTTTGAGTTTTCCTCTCGCTAGGTCTAAGAAGAGACCGTTTTTGGAGGAGGTTACTCCAGACCTAAGAGAGAAACTCAGTGCATTTTCTCAGAAAAACATTTCCCTAGCAGAAACCCTGAAAAGAGTCAAAGGTAAAGGACAATTGGCCAAAGTCCTGTTTCTCCATCATTTCTTGCTGTGGGCTTTCCAACTTTCTTACTGGGTTTTTCTCCTGACGGTCCTACACTTTTCCTCCTTCAGTGTATTCGGAATGTATCTGGTTTTGTCAGTAGGGAGATTAAAGAGCTGAGAGAAGTATGCAGAAAAGACTCTCCTAAACCTATACTTATATAAATATTAAACAGTACAGATAAATCTGTTTTACATCAGGAACCTTAGGCAAAGGGAGAATAATAATTTTGCACATTGATTCTGCCCCTCAGTCCCTGGTATTTGACATGTAGGATTCTAGACTCTCCTTCTGTCTCTGAACTTCAGCTTCTTTCTCCAATATTTAGTATGAAATTGGAAGCCTTATGTCATATTATTTCCCCCCTTTTTTTCCAGAGTCTTTGTTACTTGAACTACAAGAGAAAGAAGACGATAAGAAGTCTTTAGAAATAGGTGTGTAGAAAAACAATTCAGAAAACGATAATATGAATGATCCGATTATATAAAAATAAAATACAGTGGTACTTCGGGTTACATACGCTTCAGGTTACATACGCTTCAGGTTGCAGACTCCGCTAACCCAGAAATAGTACCTCGGGTTTAGAACTTTGCTTCAGGGTGAGAACAGAAATTGCGTGGTGGCAGCGGGAGGCCCCATTAGCTAAAGTGGTGCTTCAGGTTAAGAACAGTTTCAGGTTAATAACAGACCTCCAGAACAAATTAAGTTCTTAACCCGAGGTACCACTGTATAATCTGTGTGGTGGCCCATGGAATAAAAAACCAGTAAAACCAAAGCAAAATGGTATAAAAATACTTGGTTTAAAGAAAAAAGAGCTTCCTCCATGTAATCTGTTCTCTGGCCGAAAAAAAGGTTATGGGGTTGCATGCAGCTAGCTTTTGTTCAGTCTCACAGTCATCATCATAATAATAAGTTTTATTTATATCCCGCCCTCCCCAGCCGAAGCCGGGCTCAGGGCGGCTAACAACAATAAAACAGTACAAAAGTACAGCATAAACAACACTCTAAAATCATTCATTATAAAATTAATTAATTCAAGCCACTGGCAACCATTGGGCCAGAGCTCCGTGAAGATTGCCGAGGGAGGGAGTCAGGCTGTGCCCTGGCCAAAGGCCTGGTGGAACAGCTCTGTCTTGCAGGCCCTGCGGAAAGATGTCAAGTCCCGCAGGGCCCTGGTCTCTTGTGACAGAGTGTTCCACCAGATCGGAGCCACAGCCGAAAAAGCCCTGGCTCTAGTTGAGGCCAGCCTAACTTCTCTGTGGCCTGGGACCTTCAAGATGTTTTTATTTGAAGACCGTAAGTTTCTCTGTGGGGCATACCAGGAGAGGCGGTCCAGTAGGTACGAGGGTCCTAGGCTGTATAGGGCTTTAAAGGTTAAAACCAGCACCTTAAACCTGATCCTGTACTCCACTGGGAGCCAGTGCAGCTGGTATAGCACCGGGTGAATGTGATCTCACAGCGAAGACCTCGTAAGGAGTCTCGCTGCAGCATTCTGCACCCGCTGGAGTTTCTGGGTCAGTCTCAAGGGCAGCCCCACGTAGAGCGAGTTACAATAATCCAGTCTGGAGGTGACCGTCGCGTGGATCACAGTGGCTAGGTCAGGGCGAGAGAGGTAAGGAGCCAACTGCTTAGCTTGGCGGAGATGGAAAAATGCCGCCTTTGTTATAGCTGCAATCTGCGCCTCCATGGAAAGGGAGGTGTCGAAGATTACACCCAAACTCTTAATGGACGGTGCTGGCACTAATTGCACCCCCGCAAGAGATGGGAGTTGCCCCCCCCCAATCCCATATCGCCCCGTCCCAGCCACAGGACCTCTGTCTTCGAAGGATTTAGCTTCAACCGGCTCCCACGTAACCATCCAGCCACAGCTTCCAAACATCTGGTCAGTGTGTCTGGGGCTGAGTCAGGATGGCCATCCATCAACAGATAGAGTTGGGTGTCATCGGCATACTGATGGCAACCCAGCCCAAAACTCCGAACAAGCTGGGCGTGGGGGCGCATAAAGATGTTGAAAAGCATCAGGGAGAGTATTGCACCCTGAGGTACTCCGCACACCAAGGAGCGGCGCGATGACAATTCCCCCCCAAGCGCCACCCTCTGTCCCCGACCAGAGAGAAACGAGCGCAGCCATTGAAGGACTGTACCCTGGATCCCCACGTCAGCAAGGCGGTGGTCCAGAAGTTCGTGATCGACCATGTCGAAAGCTGCTGACAGATCTAGAAGAATCAGCAGCCCCAACCCGCCTCGATCCAGCTGTCTACGAAGATCATCTGTTAGGGCAACCAGAGCCGTCTTGGTCCCATGACCAGCACGGAAGCCGGACTGGAATGGATCCAGAGCCGATGTTTCATCCAGAAACCCACCAAGCTGTTAATCAACCGCTCTCTCAATCACCTTACCCAGGAACGGAAGATTTGAAACCGGGCAGTAATTGGATAGATCTACAGGATCTAATGAGGTTTTCTTTAAGAGCGGACGCACCATTGCCTCCTTCAGTTCCCCTGAGAATGTCCCCGTGCCAAGGGACAAATTGATGATATCGCGCTTTGTGCATGCGGAGATGCGCAGCTGCAGGTTGCGAACGCTGCGGGTTGCAAATGTGCATCCCGCACGGATCACGTTCGCAACCCGAGCGTCCACTGTGATAGGATAGGACGTCCCTATTTTCATCAGAGAAACGTTGGCGGGTATGAGCAGCGGCACTCGACAAAGCTCAAGTACAAGATGTTAGGGCCCCGTGGCATTAAAAACAAGATGGCTGCCACCCCAGCTACTTTGCTCGCCACTCGCACTGATATATTTTCAAAGTATAAACACAAAGCAAGGCTAGGGGCTTGGGGAAGAGTCGCAAAGGCCAGGCAGAGAGGTTTGTAGGCCTGCATTTGGGGCCGGGGCCTGCCATTCTGGTTCCTAGCTTTGAATGGCCAATGGGTGCAGTCAGATTAAATGTGGCTCCTGTCAGTCTTGTGTCTGCCAGGCCCAAAAGACTGCAGGGTTCAGTGAACCCCAGGATGAGCTGCGATGGGTGACGGCAGCGGAAAGCATTGTGAAATCTTGGCTGTACAGAGAAGGCTGCGCAGGTGCGCGAGGCCTTGGCTGATAAGGCATTGTTCCCTGGCCCGGCGAGTGCTGACGCCACAAGACTGGGAGAGGTGCCAAAGTGACGTTTGTTTTGACATTTATTGTGGGTAAACAAAGAGTTCTGGGTCAGGAATCTTTTAGGTTTAAAGTAGGTGGGCTGCAAAGCATTGCAAGATGTTGTTTGTAACATACTGTGATGTGCGACTAGTTTTTCTGGTTCTAGCTAACTAAATCACTGCAGGTACAGAACAGTTGCCACAAGCGCAGCAGAGCTTCCCTTTACCCTTTGACACATACCCCAACTTGCTCTGAGTTTTCACCAATGCTACAGAGCAGATTTTGGGGTACTGTGAGGGGTGGAGAGAGAGAGAAAGTTCTGCTGTACTCCCAGAAGTCATTCTGTGCACACAGTGATACAGCTGCATGGAAGGAACTCTTCTTGTTTCCCTAGTTGCCTTGATTCTTTATCCACAGTCCAGTTACTGCGCCTCAGCCTTCAGTTCATTCCAGTTGCAATATTGAGCTGGTCTCTCTTACCTGTTCAGCCTCACCCACTGCAGTTCTGAATCCCGATTCTTTTCCCCCCAATGGTGCATTGACCAGGGAGGTTAGCTGAGACTGGAAGCCACTGTGTTGAACCCAAAGGGGAACTGTTCCGGAAGTTTTGCTTACGCCATCATGGTAGTCAGGATAACCCACAACTAATCTGTAGTCGCTGTAGCAATGAGCCCATATATTCACTTGCATTGATATGAGCTAATAGACTTGCTTTGATTCGTTACCCTTATCCGGGAAGCTTGGGGTGCTGGGCTCTGAGCCCAGAACAGGGGAACAATCTGTAAGACCTGGGTATTTGCCACATATGCCCTCATCTGGGCAGGCGAAGCGTTGGGAAGTCCTAGACAAAGTGTATAAAGAATGTATGCGTGTTTGCTTGGGTGCAGACGAGCCATCTCCTTGCTGTGGGGTCCACCCCAAATGTCTAACGGCTAGGAGACCTGGCAGACATTAAGTTTACACCTTTTTTTAATAAAAGGTGGGACTGAACTGGGACTGAACATACAGAGGGCTAGCTCAGTTGGTAGAGCATGAGACTCTTAATCTCAGGGTCATAGTCGAGCCTCACATTGGGCAAAACATTACTGCTTTGCAGGGGGTTGGACTAGGTGACCCTCGTGATCCCTGCCAACTCTGTAAATCGTAATTGTATTTTCTCACTCTGGTGTTTTTGGCATCCTTCAGTATAACTCAGGTGTCAGCAAACTTTTTCAGCAGAGGGCTGGTCCACTGTCCCTCAGACCTTGTGGGGAGCCAGACTATATTTTTTTTGGGGGGGGGGATGAACGAATTCCTATGCCCCACAAATAACTCAGACATGCATTTTAAATAAAAGCACACATTCTACTCATGTGAAAACACCAGGCAGGCCCCACAAATAACCCAGAGTTGCATTTTAAATAAAAGGGCACATTCTACTCATGTAAAAACACGCTGATTCCCGGACTGTCCGGGGGCCGGATTTAGAAGGCGATTGGGCCGGATCCAGCCCCTGGGCCTTAGTTTGTCTACCCATGGTATACCTGCGCCCAGCCGCTCCCGTGAGCATTCCTTTGGGCAAGTGTTTCAGAACAGTCACCGTAAGGCTCATGTGCCGCCTTTAGGTAAACAGGAGATGTTAGTGGCAAGCCTTAACTTTCTGTTCCTCTCTTCTCTATTTACAGCCAGTGTGACCCTGGATCCGGGCACAGCGGGCCCCTACCTCATCCTTTCGGACGACGGGAAAAGTGTGTGGTTGAGCGACACCCGTCAGAAACGTCCCAGCTCTCGGGGCCGGTTTAACTTGTACCCCTGTGTGCTGGGCTGCGAAGGGTTTTCCTCGGGGAAGCACTCCTGGGTGGTTGAGGTGGAGTCAGGCGGAAGTTGGGCTGTAGGTGTAGCTCAAGAGTCTGTGAAAAGGAAGAAGAAAATCAACTTCCAGCCTGAACAAGGGGTCTGGGCTTTGGAGCATTTGGGAGCCAATCATTACAGAGCTTTGACATCCCCTCCAACCCCGCTGCCCCTAAGAAAGGCCTACAAAAGAATCCAAGTGCATCTAGACTACGAAGCAGGTCAGGTGACCTTTTTTGATGCAGAGAATGAAGACTTGATCTTCGCCTTCCCATCCAGCCGCTTTGCGGGGGATATAATTCATCCCTGGATGTGGGTAGGGCTCCGGTCCCGGCTCAGACTGCGTCCCTGACTTTACATGCACTTTGGAGTAATGGAAGTTGATGTTGTTTGGCCTGAGAGCGGAGAAAAAGCATATTAGGCTCATTCACTTCCTTGCCCCCTCCCAATGAAATGTATTGCAAATCTGTATTTTCCCAGACACTGGTGAGAGACTCCAGTTTCAATGTGAACACAGCTTGTGTTTCAACTACTGGAAAAATTGCACGAGAATTTACTGGCCATCTGAAAAGCTATAAAATTATTGGAAGTTTCTGTTAGGCGTAGAATAGGATAATGTTAGCCACACAGGAAGGGAACAGGGTGGTGGCGGGTGTGGTTTTTTGTGTGGATTATACTTCACATTCCCAAGTATTCTGGGCCAGCCTTTGCCAGCATGAAACCCTCCATATATCAGCTCCCTGGGGCTTTTGGGAATTGTAGTCCAAAGTGTATGGAGGGAGCCAGGTTGATGGAGGCTGCTTCAAATACTTAGTATTGCTAGCTTGGCTGGGAACAGTGGACTTCTTGCAACTAGCCTGCACCAGAGGGACAGATTTTGTACTTTAACACAGCCCCAGACTAAAGTAGATCTTCTTGCTGTTAAAAAATAGTGCATACAAAAATTGGGGGAGAGCAAATGGGAAAGGGGAGCACCACATCCCATCTAGGAAATAAATTACTAGATGTAAGATACTGAGCCATGAGGATGAAATAGCTCACTAAGGCCTGTACTCCCAGTTTGCTTCTGTGTGAGATTTGGCGAAGAGTTTAAACCTCAGGTGTAATGCAGTGACAGTAACGTAGCATGGACCTTCTGAAAGATGTTCTGTTTGGTTGGATTTAGCACGTTAAGGGAGATTTGTAGGGTTCCTTACAATTGAGGGGTTAGAGGAGAACGAAAGCAGGGCAGCCAGGTAGGGTTTCTTCAACCAAATCTTTACCGTGTCCTGTTAAAGTGAATTAACAATTCATAACAGAAAATAAATGGTTATAACGTTCTTGTCAGTAGCGTGTATGTGTCCATAGAAGGTATTAAGAGAAAAGTGTGGGTTATGGTCAAGTGGAAAAGGGATTTATTATAATGGGAGGGGCTTATCTCAGTGTCGGAACTGGTGGGAATTTTGGCTTCTCCAGCATTCACGTACATTGCAAGGAAGCATGAAGTTGGCTTTACTCAGAGTAGGCACGTGAGAATCCAAGCCCATGTCCCATTTCAGACTTCTCTTGCTGTTCAGACTTCTTGTTGAATGCAGTTGCAAATTGGTCCTCAAGTGTGCAGCTTATAAAACCATACAGTTGTGAGCCCATACCCAGCGGTATGTGCGGTGGCACATGGATTTCAATGGGTCTGTTCTTAGCTGGATGCAGCGCAAGAGCGCTGAGCTCAAAAGTTCAGAGAGCTCAGGCCAGGAGCTTGGTCCTTCCGCAAGCTGCTATCCCTCGACCTTTCTAAAAGAGGAATACTGAATTACTGAAAGAATGTAGATGAAGCACCTTCACCCTAGAAAGGTACCCAAGAACGAGCACCCCTAAACTCGGCCCTCCAGCTGTTTTGGGACTACAACTCCCATCATCCCTAGCTAACAGGACCAGTGGTCAGGGATGATGGGAATTGTAGTCCCAAAACAGCTGGAGGGCCGAGTTTTGGGATGGCTGCCCTAGAAATAGTAACTGCTGGCAGGGGGCATTGTTAGGGTTGGGCAAGAGGCTCTGAGCCTCATGTAAATTGTGCCAAGCCTTTGATCTGTCCCTGCCCCCCTTTTTTGTAGAATAAAAGCCTTGCTTCCAACGCAGCGAGATGCTTTGAGAAGCTCTCAGCAATATTTCTGTTCACGCTTTTTTTAAAAAGCCACTTAAATGCAGGGGTGGGGAACTTGTCGCTTCCACATATCATAGGGCCAGAAGGGGCACCCAAAGGTGCTCAAGTCAAGCCCCCTGCAACGCAGAAATCACAGCTAAAGAATCCCTCACAGATGGCCATCTAACCTTGAAGGTGACTCCTCAACCTTCCGAGGAAGCCCACTCCACTTTTGAACAACTGTTACTGTCAGAAAGCTTATTCCTAATGATGAGTCGGAATTCCTTTCTTGCCACATGGACCCATTGCTTTGGGTCCTAACCTCAGGAGCAGAAGGCTTGCTTCATCATCAATGCAACAGCCCTTCAGATATTTGACAACCACATACCATGTTGTTGGACTCCCAACTCACATCGGCCCTAGCCACCGTGGCAAATGAGCAGGGATGATGAGAGTTACAGTCCTGCCAGCGTTTTGAGGGCCACAAGTTTTCCATCCCTGCTTTAGAAAGCTTGCTGTACCCCAATACTGTATCTCTAAACGTGTGCTTTTGTAAGGACACAACTCTATGTTTTAAAACAGACTGATAAGCAGAGTCGCTGTAGTCCAGTTCTTAAGAGCAAGGAAAGGTGTGCAAAAATATTTTAAACTATTTAAAAAATTTATTAAGCAGAGTAATACAAGAACAAAAGTTTTGGCTTACTTTACTAACTGTGCCAGAGAAGATTTTTTAAAAACCTTGCACGCTGTTCTGGGGGTGCCCCTGACCCTTGGGGTGTGTCGGGGGGAAAGTTTCCTTGCGTTAGCCGTTCCTTGTGCTGGTGTCTGCTAGTGAACAGGTTAGTTGCATCCGGCTGTATATATAAAGGTAAAGGGACCCCTGACCATTAGGTCTAGTCGCGGACAACTCTGGGGTTGCGGCACTCATCTCACTTTACTGGCCGAGGGAGCTGGCGTACAGCTTCTGAGTCATGTAGCCAGCATGACTAAGCCGCTTCTGGCGAACCAGAGCAGCACACGGAAACGCCGTTTGCCTTCCCACCGGAGCGGTACCTATTTATCTACTTGCACTTTGACGTGCTTTTGAACTGCTAGGTGGGCAGGCGCAAGGACCAAGCAATGGGAGCTCACTCCGTCCTGGGGATTCAAACCACCAACCTTCTGATCGGCAAGCCCTAGGCTCTGTGGTTTAACTCACAGCACCACCCATGTCCCATGGCTGTATATATAGATAAAGACACACACACACTCTCTACAGGAATTATTAAGCGATGGCCATAGTCTCTTGGGGCGGGTGGGCGATTATTTGTTTCCTACTTTCCAAGTCATAGAACCAGAGTTGGAAGGGACCCAGGGGTCATCTAGTCATCCCTTTTATTTCATGACCGAGTAACAAAACATAGCCATTCATTTCTTTTGTTTAAACGTACAGTTCCTCTTCCTTGTTAGACTACTGTACTCCTCCTCTCTTAAGATACAAGACAATGGAAGGTGGCAATTAGAAGCTGGTTGGAGCATGTCCAGGGACGCGGACTTAGAAAAAATATTGGGGGGGCCCGGGAAAGCTCATGAATAATAAATAAGCTCATGAATATGCAAATAAAGTGGCTCCGGCCCTAAATAGGGCAAGCCACGCCCCCCAGCCAGCCGATTGGCTGGCTGGGAGGTGTGGCCAGTCGGGATTCCCCTGTTCTCGCGGGATTTCCGGCCGGGGCTCTCCGATTAGGGCGCGCGGCTGGCTGGCTGGCGAAGGAGCAGGTGGGGAGGAGGCGGGGGACGGCGGCGGCGCTCTGCTGGAAGGGCGCCCGCCCGAGATTATTGGGGGGGCTGAGCCCCCCCAAAAATTTTTTTGAGGGGGCTCGAGCCCCCTCAAGCCCCATGGAGTCGGTGCCTATGAGCATGTCCTGTCTCATAAGCAACTGCCTAGCGTTACCAACATCAGACAGAGGAACCACAGAGAAAAGGAGCTCATTGCAGTTTAAAAACAGCTCTTTTGGTTTCTGTGTACCTCCTGGGGTCTGAAGGTCAACTTTCCCTTTTCTTCCCCCACCACCAAGAAATTTCAAAGGCTGAGTTGGCATCCAAACTAAATGATGCCACGGCTAACCTGCCCCATGGACTTCAATGGGACTAAAGCATGGCTAATTTAAGTTTAGTTACAGTCCCACTGTTCTACTGCAGTTCTCTTGAATTGAGTGGGAACCTCCACACCAATCCTGCGCCATGCACTCCTTGAGTGTTGAGGGTTCAAGTGGGTCCCTGAACTGTGAAAATGCCTCTCATCTATCTAGCTGGAGGAGGAGATGGGCATGGGCTGCATGTATGTAAAAACCTCTGACTTTTGCATTCCTGCAACGTAGCCTACTGCACCAATGCCAGAGGGCACACTTGTGGCTCCGCCCACTCTTTCCTCAGGCTCCACCCACCACCAGCATGGGGTTCCTGACAGACTGCAGAGGAGGGAGCATAACCCTTGGGCTAAAAGAAAAATAGGATTCCCCACTTCTAGAGTATATTCTGCACTCGCACAAGGACACAGGCCAGCGCACCGATTTCAGCAACACTCCATTTTTAAAAAGCACCGCATGCCCAAGTTTCTAGTCCTTAAGACAGCAAAGACAGACACTGCCCACACGTTTCCAGAAGGCAGAAGAGCTGAGCAAGATTTCCAAGGGCCAGAGGGCATAAGCCTCTGCGTCCTGCATCTCTCTCTGCCCTTTTCTATGACCTGCAAAATAGTTATACAAGAAGAGTTTGGATTTGATATCCTGCTTTATTACTACCTGAAGGAGTATCAAAGCGGCTAACATTCTCCTTTCCCTTCCTCCCCCACAACAAACACTCTGTGAGGTGAGTGGGGCTGAGAGACTTCAGAGAAGTGTGACTGGCCCAAGGTCACCCAGCAGCTGCATGTGGAGGAGCGGAGACGCGAACCCGGTTCACCAGATTATGAGTCCACTGCTCTTAACCACGTCAACCCCAAGGTACCCAATGCCGCAGAACTCTGCTTTCCTCGGCGAAGGATCTCAGCTGCCTTGGTGCAGAAACTTTCGTTTTTCCGGCACACAGAGTTCCTTGACAGTCCCTCCGTGCAAACCTCTTTCAGAAGAAAGCCAGATGGCGGCCTCCATAACTTACAGAAGGAGTTCCTTGCGGAAAGCGGCCTTCAGGAAGACTCGACTTCCTGCTCAGCCGGAGCGCCGACGTTCGCGCCCGGGTTTTTGGCGGCGCTTTTGAAGTGGACCCTCCGGTGGCTGACCAGGTGCGAGCTCTGGTTGAACCTCTTCCCGCACTCTGGGCACTCGTACGGCTTCTCGCCCGTGTGGATCCTCTGGTGCTTGTTCAAGTCCGAGTTGCGGATGAAGCTCCTGCCGCACTCGAGGCACTTGAAGGGCCTGTCTCCCGTGTGCATGCGCTGGTGCGCCAGCAGAGCCGAGCTGTAGCTGAAGGTCTTCCCGCAGAGGAGGCACTTGTAACGCCGGTCTTCCTGGTGGGACTTGCGGTGGACCAGCAGCTGGTGGGTCATGCGGAAGCTGGCGGGGCAGTCGGGGCAAGCGTGCAGCTTCTCCGTGTGCGTCTTCTGGTGGGAGATGAGGTGGGACTTGTGGCCGAAGCGCCGGTCGCACTCGGCGCAGATGTAGGGCTTCTCGCCCGTGTGCGTCCTCTGGTGGGCCGAGAGGTTGGAGCTGGTGCTGAAGCACTTGCCGCAGTCCCGGCACGCGTAGGGCTTCTCGCCCGTGTGCGTCCTCTCGTGGGCGCGCAGCTGCGAGCTCTGCCGGAAGCCCCTGCCGCAGATGGCGCACTTGTAGGGCTTCTCCCCCGTGTGGATGCGCCAGTGCTTAATGAGCACCGAGCCTTCGCTAAAGCACCTGCCGCAGTCCGAGCAGACGTAGGACTTCTCCCCGGTGTGCGTCCGGCGGTGCACGATGAGCGCCGAGCTGGTGTTGAAGCTCTTCCCGCAGTCGGTGCATTTGTACGGCTTCTCCCCCGTGTGGAGCCTCCGGTGGGTCAGCAGGCTGGAGCTGTGGCGGAAGCTTTTCTCGCACACGTCACATTTGAACGGCCGGTCGTTCGCGCGCATCCTCGGGGGGCCGTTCTCGTAGTCGAAACAAAGGTCTCCCGCAAACGTGTCCCGGCGGGCTTCCAGGCCCCTCTTACAGACTTCAGGCTGCTCAGAGTCAGGAAAATCCTCGCTCCCTTCTGATAACATCTCGTGCAATTGTTCAGCACCCGCTCGCCCAGGAGGTGGTTCCTCATTTTCTATCTTGATCCAGTCTTCGCCGGCTGGAAGAAAGATTACCATCAGTCATTCCCTCTCCACAATGCGGCCACAAGCTACTGGGAGGAAAGGGTGTTACAAACTGGAAAAGATAGTGAACTTTCAAGGAGGACTTGAGAGGTCAAGATTTTGCTGACGTGCCCAACTCTAGGGCCACTAGGAAATAGTCAGATTTTACCTGTATAAAAAACTCTCTTGCACAGAAACTTATTTTTTTACTCCTTGCACCTTGGTTTCTAGATACACTATTAAATCTCCCATCTTGCCTTCCCCCCAACACAGCAAATCATCACCCACCACAAGTGGGGTGGGAAACCTCCGGTTTGCAGGTCAAATTTGGCCAGCCAGATAAAAAAGTCTGCCAATCCCTGCAAAGCCCAGGCTTGAACTGCCCTGCCTACCAGCTGATGGGCAGCCAATGCAAGCCTGCTCGGTTCGGCTGTGCACATGAGCTCCTCGCAGGGAACTCATGCGCACATCCCATCCCTGCAGAAGCCGGACATGAACTTCCCACATACCAGCTGATGGGCAGGGAGTTCAAGCTTCCAAAGCACCTCACGGAGCTCTCTGCAAGCTATTTGCGGTGATTTGAAGTCACTGTCTCCCTGCATCCCCTGAACTGAGTTAAGGGAGTCAATGGTAGGGAAACAAGAAGAGGGCCAGTTGAGAAAGGGGGGGAAAGGGATGGGGCAGGAGGATACCTAGCGGAAGCAGAGGGCTCTGCCTCGGTTAATTATACTTTGACCTAACTACACTTTCCAGATGTAAGCATCACTAGTGTGATGCATATTGTGATTTGCTTTTCATTTTTAAGAGACCCAGATAATATTTTTTCAAGTGCTTTGAAAGTGGACTCTCTAGTTCCTAATGAGAAGCCTGGCAAGTGCCCCGTGCTGATGCTCTAGTGTGAATTCCCAATGAAGTGTCCTCTCCTCTCGAGGCACTCAAAAGGCCTGTCTCCAGCAAGCATCCTCAGATAACCAGCTGCAAGCGCAGCCCTTGACTACGAGGTCGTTTTCCTGACTGTCCCCTTGGGTACTTAAATGAAAGGCTGGTGCAACTGAATGCATGTGAAATCTCGCCACTTAAGGACCCAAAACAGACTCTCCCCAATGTGCCCTTTTGGATGAAAAAGGGAATCTTAAACACAGTTTACTTACAACTCCCATTTTGGAAACTTCTTACCTGCTGACACATTTAGTTCAGACGCTCACTGTGCCACTTTTTGTTCTGCCTGATGAGGAGCTTTGCGTTACTCAGAAAGCTTGCCCACTTTTGATTAGTCCAATAGCCTCCTTACCTGTTTTCTGATTTTAGGCGACAATCCTATACCCACCTGGGAACAAGCCCCAATGAACTAAGTTGGACTTACTTCTGAGCAGACACGTCTAAGGCTGCGCTGTCAGAGGCACATCCTCCAAACTGCCTTGTCCCTTGAAAATCACTAGTGGGATCAGCATACTTTTTCTAATGTGATGAATAGCAAGGCTGGGTATTTGTTATCCTAACACATCTATAGGTGAAGCAAGGATTTTAACCCAGGTACACATCACCAATGGCACAGCCACGGAAGGATCCTTAGTCCAAATTAATTGCAAGCATGGGTCTTGAGAGTAGGCAAAGATAAACTCAAAATTAAAGTAAAAACATCTCAACAGCGTGGTCACAGGAGGCGTTCCTGGGGCATCAAAAGACCAGCGAAGGCTGGGCAAGGAAGGATGTCAAATGACGTGCATTTTAAGTCTCCCGGTAGAGGTTTTAAGATGCGAGGTTCTGTGTTTGCCCTTGATGTGAAATCTGCAACCCTTGGCCGGCCCTGCTGCCTCAAGAGTCGCCTGCAAAAATACTCCAGCAATAACCGGATCACCATCAGTTTTCTTTTTTCTTTTTTGGCCGGGGGGGGGGCACCCACAAACTTGCCTCAGGCACTTACCGGGGTCCATTCCTATATGTATATATGTATATATGCGTCTGCCTGGGTTTAATCCTGGGGAGAAGCAGGGGTGCAGCGCAGCGGAGCGAACACCCAACCCGGAGCCAGACTGTGACCGCATTCCTGTGGCCTTTTGTACGGCCCCCGCTAAGCACCATGGGAAATGTAGTCCTGGTGGGCAAAGAGGGGGACGCATCGCTCTCGAGGCATTCTGGGAATTGAAGTTCGGCTCGGACTGGACTCTCCCCCCCCCCCGGCTCGTCGCTTTGCAGACTCGTTGGAAAGTGGTGCTTAATTGAAACGGGTGGGGGAAATGTGGGAAGAAGATCCAACACTTTTGTAGGGAGCAGACCTGCACCTGAACTCACTTTCCCGTGGGCCCTGAGTGCGAGTGCTGCTCGGTGTTCGAGATGCACTCTGCACATGCTTAAAGGGCACTCTTCTCTATTGTTCGCATGCTCCAAGCCTGCGTGGTTACGCATATGCTTCCATCTTCGGCTCGGGCAAATAATGCAAAAATCTGGTGGAAACCGACTGAAACAAGAGCTGGAAAAACTGAGGGGGCATGCAAAAGAAAAATGCAAAAATGGGGGCCAGGGAGAGCGCCCCTCTTGATCACCTCCTCTTCACTTAGCAAAAGACACACAAAAAACCCCGTGCATATGATTTGCAGATGGGAAAACATAGGCACATGAACTTTCTTGTATGAGCTCCATAGTGAAAAATAATAATAGCAATTTAGGAGCGAAAAGCTGGGTGTTTTGCGTTTCCTTCCAATTGTAAACTCCACTTGCATGTATAGATTTAAGAAACGCGTTTTCGGGGGAGTTGTGTTTTTGCATCTGTCACAACTGCCGAGGCCACTGGTCATTTTGGGGATTTGCTCCTAACGAAATACAGCAAGAACGGAAGAAATGAAAAAGCAAAAGCATGCGCCCAACGTGGGGCTCGAACCCACGACCCTGAGATTAAGAGTCTCATGCTCTACCGACTGAGCTAGCCGGGCGGCTGATGCTCTTGGCTGCAAGTAGTCTAGTTAATATGCAATTATTGCCTTCTCGGAGCTTTTCCAACATAGAATTACCGTAAATATGTTGTTCAGTGTGAATCATATAGTCAATGCAGTACTAGCTTAGCATATTACTCTAGTGTGCAGGAATTGAGCCATGCCTCAATTATGCACATGACACAGTGCCAACGCGTTGTTTGGTGGTTTAAAAATAAAAATTCAACGAGTTGCCTCTCATAGAAAATAGTAAAGCCCCGTTTCTCAAATCATCCCAAATTCTTTTCCGTTGTTTTTATCATGTACTCACAATTTATTATTAACTATTAGCAGTGCTTTTTTTCTTTAAAAAACCTTTAGGGGTACTCTCATTTTGACTCAAGAAAATCATCATTTTACAGTTCAAATCGGGAAAAATAAATACAGTAAATGGACAAAAGTACAAAAGTACAAAGATTCACAAAATGTGCGTCCCCCCCTCCGAAAAAGCACTATTAGATTTCTCACTGCCGCTACAAACGTCGCCTTATTTTGAAGATTTGCACATTTAAGGCTGTGATTTACGTATATTCCCATTGTGTGTATCCAGATTAATATTTTTGCGGGAAAAGCTATTTATAAAGTGCGCACTGTTAACAACTGCAAAAAAAAGACAAAGAGGTCTTTTGGGGGGAAAAAACCGATTGCTGTTTCTGCCCGGTTTCGAACCGGGGACCTTTCGCGTGTGAGGCGAACGTGATAACCACTACACTACAGAAACCAGCTGGCTACCAACTTTTCATATACACTACAATACTCTGAAAATAGAAAGGAAGGCTGAACAAAAACGGTTTTGAATTTTTTGCTGCTGCATAACTTTCCATGGGAACAAAGCTGATCAGTAGAAGGGCTTCATAATGTTCTGAAGAAAAACCATAAATGAAAAGCATCAGTGCCTGAGATCTTATGTTGCTTTGCAATTTTTCACATGGGGTGGGGAGGTCATTTTGTCATTAGCAGTGGTAATGACACAGAAAAAGTGTTGATAACACAGACATCCAGGCATTTGTAAGTCAATTAACACATGTAGCGAAATAGAAACACATTGTGAATTTGAAAACTGGGATAATATTTAATCAGATGAAATGGTCTGTAGCCCATGTTTAAGGTAACAGAAGACTCTTTGTTATTATGTCCCTAAGAACAGTGTTATTTTAGGGATGGAGAATGGAAAGCTCAGCACAAAATCAGAAGCCGTCCATGAGAATCAATTGCCTGAATTCACTGGACATCACTGGTTTGAAAAATAGTGGGATTGTATGGTGAATTATATCCATTGGTGGAAGGGTTTAATGGGGCGGGCAGGTAGAGGAAGGAAGGAGAAAGCTGATGCTGGAAGTGATACTATTTTTCTGGTGGAGCCTTAGTCGATGACAGTAGTTTATAGTGCAGTGTAGTTCTGTCATATTCTGTCCCTGTTGCAGGCTGGACTGATGCAGAGCAGCTTAAACGTTACAAGTCAGGGGTTGGCTTAAATCTGCAGCCACAACTCCCCCAACACAAAGCCCAATTTGGGCTCGCCCGCAGAGGCTGATGGACCCTGAGAGATTCCGCCAAGCCTTGCGGGACCTTGCTCCCCCTGGCGACTCATTGACTGAGCTTGTTGAGGGCTGGAATGCCCAGCTCCTGGCAGCCATCGATGAGATCGCACCTAAGCGCCCTCTGCGACCCCGCAGAAACCGGGCTCCCTGGTTTACCGAGGAGCTCCGGAAAATGAAGCGGGACCTCAGACGGCTAGAGCGAGTATGGCGGGGTGCCCGTGACGGAGCCTCAAGAACATCTTATAGGGCTTTTATGAAAACCTACGAGATGGCGGTGAAGGCTGCTAAGAAGTCATACTTCTCGGCCTCCATTGCATCCGCTAGCTCTCGCCCAGCGCAATTATTTAGTATAATCAGGTCTTTAACGTCCCTTGAGGGACAGCCAAATTTAAATAACAAATTGACACACGGCTGTGAGGCATTTGCGAGCTTTTTTGCGGAGAAGGTCTTGTCGCTCCGCCATGACCTCCCTGCCAATTTGGATACAATAAAGGAACTGGAGGCCCCTCGACTGTCCTCGGGTCCAGTATTGGACCACTTCGACCAGATATCCCCAGCCGATGTGGACAGACTCCTCCGAGCTGGAAAGCCCACCACCTGTCCTCTCGACCCGTGCCCGTCTTGGCTGATTAGAGCGTGTCCAGACGAGGTGCGGGCCCTCCTGGGGGATATCATCAATTTGTCCCTTGGCACGGGGACATTCCCAGGGGAACTGAAGGAGGCAGTGGTGCGCCCGCTCTTAAAGAAAACATCATTAGATCCTTTAGATCTATCCAATTACCGCCCGGTTTCGAATCTTCCGTTCCTGGGTAAGGTGATTGAGAGAGCGGCTGCTGAACAGCTTGGTGGGTTTCTGGATGAAACATCGGCTCTGGATCCATTCCAGTCCGGCTTCCGCGCTGGTCATGGGACCGAGACGGCTCTGGTCGCCCTAACAGATGACCTTCGTAGACAGCTGGATCGAGGCGGGTCGGGGCTGCTGATTCTTCTAGATCTATCAGCAGCTTTCGACATGGTCGATCACGAACTTCTGGACCACCGCCTTGCCGACGTGGGGATCCAGGGCACAGTCCTTCAATGGCTGCGCTCGTTTCTCTCTGGTCGGGGACAGAGGGTGGCGCTTGGGGGGGAATTGTCATCGCACCACTCCTTGGTGTGTGGAGTACCTCAGGGTGCGATACTCTCCCCGATGCTTTTCAACATCTTTATGCGCCCCCTCGCCCAGCTTGTTCGGAGTTTTGGGCTGGGTTGTCATCAGTATGCCGATGACACCCAACTCTATCTGTTGATGGATGGCCATCCTGACTCGGCCCCAGACACACTGACCAGATGTTTGGAAGCTGTGGCTGGATGGTTACGTGGGAGCCGGTTGAAGCTAAATCCTTCGAAGACAGAGGTCCTGTGGCTGGGACGGGGCGATATGGGATTGGGGGGGCAACTCCCATCTCTTGCGGGGGTGCAATTAGTGCCAGCACCGTCCGTTAAGAGTTTGGGTGTAATCTTCGACACCTCCCTTTCCATGGAGGCGCAGATTGCAGCTATAACAAAGGCGGCATTTTTCCATCTCTGCCAAGCTAAGCAGTTGGCTCCTTACCTCTCTCGCCCTGACCTAGCCACTGTGATCCACGCGACGGTCACCTCCAGACTGGATTATTGTAACTCGCTCTACGTGGGGCTGCCCTTGAGACTGACCCAGAAACTCCAGCGGGTGCAGAATGCTGCAGCGAGACTCCTTACAGGGTCCTCGCTGCGAGATCACATTCACCCGGTGCTATACCAGCTGCACTGGCTCCCGGTGGAGTACAGGATCAGGTTTAAGGTGCTGGTTTTAACCTTTAAAGCCCTATACGGCCTAGGACCCTCGTACCTACGGGACCGCCTCTCCTGGTATGCCCCACAGAGAAACCTACGGTCTTCAAATAAAAACATCCTGAAGGTCCCAGGCCTCAGAGAGGTTAGGCTGGCCTCAACTAGAGCCAGGGCTTTTTCGGCTGTGGCTCCGATCTGGTGGAACGCTCTGTCACAAGAGACCAGGGCCTTGCGGGACTTGACATCTTTCCGCAGGGCCTGCAAGACAGAGCTGTTCCACCAGGCCTTTGGCTAGGGCACAGCCTGACTCCCTCCCTCGGCAATCTTCGCAGAGCTCTGGCCCAATGGTTGCCAGTGGCTTGAATTAATTAGTTTTTATAATGAATGATTTTAGAATGTTGTTTATGTTGTACTTTTGTACTGTTTTATTGTTGTTAGCCGCCCTGAGCCCGGCTTCGGCTGGGGAGGGCGGGATATAAATAAAATTTATTATTATTATTTATTATGATCTGGTTGCATGCAACAAAGGCCTACTCTACTCAAGCTGTCCACTTAAAAAGCCTCTCCCAGGCTGCATTCTGACAGCGTTGTTTTTGTAAATTTGAAAATTAACTATTTCACACGAAACAAGAGCCTGCTCTTTCTGGCATGCGACTCTTTTCCTTGCTGGTAAAATCTTTCGCATTTTGCATCTGCTGCTGCGTGATCACCGCTCAGCTACCCTGAAACACTCGATTTTCTTTCCTTCCTTCCTTGCAACTGTTGCGGCCATAATCGCAAGCCTGGTGCACTTTTCATCCCTACTCAGGAAATTCCTTCTGGAAATCTGCATTCAATTCCATCCCAGGAGCCCAGCTGGTGCCCAGCCCCAATGTACGGGTCCTTCTGGGCCCAAGCAGCCCAAGCCTTTCCTGGGACCAGAAACCTGCTCGGTGGCTCTTTCACCCACTTCCCCTTCCAGGCCGGCTGCAGCTCCGCCTCGCCCGCCCATCTCACAGATGCGCCACCCTAGGCGACCATAGAGACGCAAACAACGTAGAGCGGCCTCCGGTTTCCGGCGCATTTCCTCGAAGGAATAGGGCTTTCCTGTTTAGCGGCCGCGGCGGCTTCGCGTCTCTCTAACCCTGGAGCTCTTTCAGTAAAACAAGCGCTGCGAGCCAGCCGGGAACTCGGTGTAGCCCAGAGGATTCGGCTGCGGGTAGAAAGGCCCCGTTCTCCCCACCAGCCACCGCCTCCCCGCCCCCTCCCACGCCGCATCATAGAAACCCCCCGCGGGTTGCTAGAGCGGCGCCGTAGCCCCGCCCTTCTCTTCCGGAGCCGAGGCGCACTTAACCGCCATAGAGACGCGGGCGGCGGCGGCGGCGGAGCCTCGGCGTGGCCAGTTGGGCGGCGGGAGTGGAGCGCGTGCCGAGGCGGCTTCTTGTTTCAGGGCTGGGCGGGGGGAGCCCGGAAGGGCCTCGGGCGGTTGGGCCTCGGGCGGTTGTACCTGCGACCAGGTGAGCCGCGGGGGGGGGAGGGGGGTTCCCCTCGGGCGGCGCCCCCATAACTGAGGCGCCGTGAGGAGAAGGGCTCAGCAGTGCCGAGGGGAGCGGCCTTGTGAGCGGGAGGAAGGCGCCTCCCTTCAAGGGGGGAGGCGAGGGAAGTGTGTGGGGCGACTGGGAAGAGCTCGGGGTCCCCATGGCGGCGGCGGCGCCCGCCAGTAGCGGCTCCCGGGCCGCCCCCAACCCGGTGGCGACCCTCCACGAGGAGGCGGTGTGCGCCATCTGCCTGGACTACTTCATCGACCCGGTGTCCATCGGCTGCGGCCACAACTTCTGCCGCGTGTGCATCACTCAGCTGTGGGGCTCGGGCTCGGAGGAAGGGGACGACGCGGGCGCCTCCGGCTCGGACGGAGGGTACGGGCCCGGCTCCGACGCGGGCGCGGATGACGGAGGGGTCGACGACCTGGGGCCGGAGGAGGACGCCGACCCCGACGAAGACGACCTGGAGGACAACGAGTACTTGGATGATGGCGGGGACATGGAAGAGGAGGAGGAGGTCGTGTCTCGGGAGGAGGAGTTCGACGACGAAGAGGACGACGTGTGGGATGATGAAGACGAGAGAGCGTACTGGGCCCAGCGCCCCGGGTCCGATGACATGTGGGACGATGACATGGGGAACGACTTGCTGTTCGACAGCTACGACGACGACGAGGTGATGGACGAGGAAGAGGAGCCGGAGGATGAGTATACCGTGCCCCCGACCCCGCCGACCCCCCAGATGCGCCCGGCTTTCAGCTGCCCCCAGTGCCGCAAGGTCTTCCCTCGCCGCAGCTTCCGCCCCAACCTTCAGCTGGCCAATATGGTGCAGATTATCCGCCAGATGCACCCGCAGCCATTCAACTCCGTGGCGGTGTCCACGGAGGCCGTGGAACTGGCGGCAGCAGGAGATTCATCCGGATCGCCTTCCGTGTTAGCGGCGGGACGAGCTCTGAGTGCTGAGCGAACCCTGTGCGAGAAGCACCAGGAGCCCCTCAAGCTTTTCTGTGAGGCAGATGAAGAGCCCATCTGTGTTGTGTGCAGAGAATCGCGGGCCCATAAGCACCACAGCGTCATGCCGCTGGAAGAGGTTGTGCAAGAATACAAGGTATGCAGGAGGCTGGGGTCAATGTGAATGTTAGGACTGTACAGTCTGAACCTATAGTACAGTAGTACCTGGGGTTAAGTACTTAATTTGTTCCAGAGGTCCGTTCTTAACCTGAAACTGTTCTTAACCTGAAGCACCACTCCTACTGCCGCCATGCCACCAGAGCACAATTTCTGTTCTCATCCTGAAGCAAAATTCATAACCCGAGGTAATATTTCTGGGTTAGCGGAGTCTGTAACCTGAAGTGTGTGTAACCTGAAGTGTCTGTAACCTGAGGTACCACTATATGTGTCCTCTTGCTTAGGGGAACATCTGTTCTGTGTGTCGTGCTACTGGCAAAGAGGCAAGGGGCGTAGCCCTGTGCTAGAACTTATGCAAAACATCCCAGGTTCAAATCCTAACATTTCTAGTGAAAGCCTTTTATGTAGCAAAGCTAGGATAGTCCACTGACTGAGTTGCATCTTGTCAGAGTTGACAATATTGGACTAGATGGACTTAGGGTGTGTCCGTTTAAGGCAGCCTTCTATTCATAAAATCTTTTATTTTTGGATTAGGACTTTAGGAGTTTTCTAACAATTGCAGTCGGTTGATCTGTATGATAATTGCTGATATGCAGTAAGAAACAATAAAGGGATAAAAGCTCTATTGTTTAACTTCTATTACTCTTCAAAGCATTTCATTTGTATTTTGTGCCTAACATCCAGTTATATAACTAGAAAACCTGTATGAAGAATGCATGAATTTTATGTTTCACTTTATGCACACCAGTGGCACAAACTTCGGTATGCCACTTGTGAGTGGCATGCAGATGTGTGTTGAACTTTTTTAAAAAATGCTGCATGTAGCTTCTTTTTAGTTTTATTACTACTACTAGAATCTAAATTTTGCACTTTGATTTCCCTCTGTGAACACTGATGTGCAGTACAGAAAGCTCAATCTCCTTCAGGATGATGTATTTGTATGCATTTCTTCATGCAACTAGGTCAGTAAGACCCTGAGGGGCAGAACAGAGGAATGAGAGATAACATTAAGCAAATATTTTCCATTGGACACTATCTGATTTCAAATCCTTTATTAAAAAAACAGGCAATAAACTTTTATAGTTTAACCTCCACCCCCCTGAATCCTTAAGCTATAGGGACTAGAAACTTGTGCTCCCTTTTCTAAACAATAGCTGAGATTTTCAGGATTTGTGGAAGCAGTTGTGTGGAGGCTACAACTGTTTATACCAGTTGCATCCAAGTGTGACAAGTAGGTGGCCAGAAAGCAATGATCTGAAAAGTGGAGGCATGATATAAACTTTTTTTTTAAAAGGGCAAATGTCTTTGAGTAACAAGTTTATTCCCAAGCTCTTACTCCAGGCATAGGCAAACTCCGGCCCGCCAGCCGTTTGGGACTACAATTCCCATCATTCCCAGCTAACAGGACCAGTGGTCAAGGATTATGGGAATTGTAGTCCCAAACATCTGGAAGGCCGGAGTTTGCCTATGCCTGTCCTACTCCTTATGTATGAACAGGAAGCTCTGTAAAATGTAATTGGACCATTTATTCTATTTGCAGTGTCTTTAGAATTCAGACACTGAAGCAACTTGAATGGCTGTTTCTCCAAGGTTCTAGTATTTTATTTTTCAGGCCAAACTTCAAGGCCACTTGGATCCACTGAAGAAGAAACTGGAGACTGTTATGAAGCAGAAGTCGGTCGAACAGGAGAAAATAGCAGACCTCAGGGTAAGTTACAAGCTTATTTTATCCTCCTGCAAACCACCTGAAAAGAAGAGAGAGCTTGGTTTTTTTCAGATGATGGATGCACATGTTGCAGCAGGTGGAATCTTGGAAAGAGGCATTTTCTTACACGAGAGAAAGGGGGAAATGTCTAAGATGGTACCTCCCATCCCCATTATTTTCTAAGTTACATTTCATATTTTTTAAAAAATGTTTCCCATTGATCAATGTTTGTGGATTGGTTGCATTGTTTCTATGGATAGTACTGAGATTCCGTGCTTATAATGTGAATTCGGTAGCTTATAAAGGGGCTTAAGTAAAGGTTAAAGGGACTCCTGACCATTAGGTCCAGTTGTGGCCAACTCTGGGGTTGCGGCGCTCATCTCGCTTTATTGGCTGAGGGAGCCGGCGTACAGCTTCTGGGTCATGTGGCCAGCATGACTAAGCCGCCTCTGGTGAACCAGAGCAGCGCAGGGAAACACTGTTTATCTTCCCGTCGGAGTGGTACCTATTTATCTACTTGCACTTTGAGGTGCTTTCGAACTGCTAGGTTGGCAGGAGCAGGGACCGAGCAACGGGAGCTCACCCCGTCGCGGGGATTTGAACCCCGACCTTCTGATTGGCAAGTCCTAGGCTCTGTGGTTTAACCCGCAGCGCCACCCGCGTCCCTCATAAAGGGGCTTACCTGCTAAGAAAAGAGGTGCATAATTCCAGTGTGCTTCGCCATGAAACCTTTGCTCCAGCCACCTTCACGCTTGCTTTCCTCACCCTTACCTATCCTCCCGCAGAACAAGATGAAGCTCGATATGAAAGACTTTGAGGCGGACTTTGAGCGGCTGCACCAGTTCCTCATTGGGGAGCAGGCGCTGATGCTGCACCAGCTGGAGGACCGCTACGAGGTGCTTCTTGCCAGCCAGAGTAACAACGTCTCCCACCTCGAGGAGCAAGCTGCTGCCCTCAGCCGCCTCATTGCAGAAGCGGAGGACAAGAGCAAGCAGGATGGCTTGCAGATGATCAAGGTGAATGAATCCCTTTTCTACTTGCCTGGCTTCAGGGTGACCAGTGGCCAAGAATCTGCCCGGCTGTGGTGCCACAGTGATTTACAAGTGGTACAGTGGTACAGATCCTGGGCACAAAGAGTTTAGTGTAGGATTGTGGTTTTTTTAAGTGTGAGTTTGCTATATGGAATTCGAGTAGCTCTAATTCAGGGGTCAGCAAACTTTTTCAGTAGTTGGCCAGTCCACTGTTCCTCATACCTTGTCGGGGGCCGGACTATATCTGGGGGGGGGGGGATGAACGAATTCCTATGCTCCACAAATAACCCAGAGATGCATTTTAAATAAAAGCACACATTCTACTCATGTAAAAACACGCTGACTCCCGGACCGTCCACGGGCTGGATTTAGAAGGCAGTTGGGCCAGATCTGGCCCCCAGGCCTTTGTTTACCTACCCATGATCTAATTCCATGAGACAGACTTGTCTTCGACGATTCCAATGCAGGGGTGGGGAACCTGTGGCCTTTTATATGTTGCTTGAGTACAACTCCCCTCATTTCTGAACTGTTGGCCATGCTGGCAGACAGATGGAGTCCAGTGATGTCTGGAAGATAACACTATTCTTTCTCTGCTCATAAAGTCTAGAATGTAAGACCACCACCACCAATAAGACCACCCTGTGCAGGAAATAATAATGTTGAAGATTTGGAGATTCTAAGGGTGTTGACTTTATAAATTCCCTGGGCAAATAATCATTATATTCAGTCCTCCTAAGGGTTACGTCTGAACATTCAGCCCTTCCTTGTACTAGGAAGTCACTGCTGCATGCTCCCTCTCAGTAGGACTGGAAGAGATCAAATCTTCATCTTAAGTGGCTACAGACTCTTAAATTTTGTTTTCCCCCACATTTGCCTGTCTTCCTGACTTTTTTGTCTCTTCTTTTTTTCTAGGACTTCAAAGGCACTTTAGTCAGGTTAGTTGATGTTGGTTTTTGCTTTCAATTTCTCCTTGACGGTTACCCTGTGTGTATCTGAAAGGCCTTGAGATGTTTGGTAGTTTTCCATCTGCTCATTTGATCAAACTCCATGAATGATAAGAGATCTGCAGCTTCCACAGTCCATAAATCTCTGGCACTGGTGTCTCAAGGCCATCTTAAGGTAGCCTCTGCTTTGTCAGCCGAGGTTCTCCAATTTTTGCCATCAGCTGCCCACCCCCAGGGAAAAATACATTTGAGGGAATAATCTAAAGGCACATCATGCACCAACCTTGCTGAAGCAAAGCAGGTTTGGTGCTGGTTAGCCTTTGGAATTGCTGCAGTATTTCGGTGCATGGTGGCATAGTTGCTACTGCTTCATAAAATCCAGATCTGCATAAAACGTTTTTCACAGAGTCTAATTGAAGCAGTGTTCGAAACTCCCATTGTTCTAATCGCATTTTGCGACGGGGAATTTCATTAGTTCGAGCAGTTTCTGAGCTGCGGGTGCAGTACTGCACCCAAGATTTCAGATTAAAACTGCAGAGTGGAAGGAAAGGAGGACCTTTTTCCGCCTCCTCACTTCCAGGTACTCTCTGAAGACTGGAAAAGAGACCCTCTTAAGAATATTGGGGGGGGGGCAGCAGAAGGAATAGGTCATGTGAAAAATGAACTTCATATTTTAGCTGCAGTTCATTCATTTTCAGCTTTGTATTGTTATAAAAAAGGATGCCTAGACATTCAGTTGCTGCACCCATAACCGAGGTTTAATGTACCATTTAGCTCCTAGCTTTCATACCTCAGTTTCTAACACTGAATTGAAGTCTATAATTGTGTTTGACTCTCCCAGATCAAGGGAAGGCAGAGTAACTTGAAAGGCTAAATGTTTACAGAGTGGGTATTAAGAAGCTTTGTTAAAACACATAGTAACATCTTACCCAGCAATTTCTCCTTTGAGTCAACAGACAGGTGTTTGTGTAAGCTATCAAAAATGACATTTCCCGGCACCGCTAAAAATTTGTTTTGTTTATTTGTTTCGTAAAATTTCTTTACTGCTTGTGTATATTTTTCTAAAAACCCTCAAAGGAATTTACAAAAAGAATAAAACAGTAAGATTATCATTAAAAAAAATTGTTTACACAGCTATTTAAAATATGTGCTAAACTAAAAACATGAGAAAAATACATCTGTGGTAGGCTTGTCTGAACAAAAATGTTTCTAGAAGGAGCTGAAAAGAATACACAGTGGAGGCGCCTGCCTGCTATCAAACTGCTGGAAATAAGGCCCCATGAACTGGTGTATGTTTTCAAAGTCACTCAGTACTTTACAGGTGGATGAAAAGAAATAATTACATTTTTAAAAAATCAGGTTTTTTATTTAAATTGGATTTTTAAAATAAAATGCTTTTGGAGGAAAAAAATCTTTCTAAAGATAGTTTTCTATTTAAGTTACATTATAGTCCAAAGGCCATCAGGAAATAAGGATTTGTTTTAAGTTTTTCATGTGTGCTGAAACTCAGTCTAAGTTTTTTTTAAAAAAAATAAAATAAAAATGTTTAACCACATCAGTCAACAAACATGGATACATATGCTATAATGTTATTGCTTTAGTTAAACAACAACAACAACAATTTATTATTTATACCCCGTCCATCTGGCTGGGTTAAATTACTTAAACAAATTTAATTAAATAAATGATTATTTTTCTCCTTCCAATAAAGTACAGCAGAAAAGTTGTCCAAATATAAACAGTTAACTTATTAAACCTCATAATAATTTCATAATTATCTATGTATTTCTAATAGTATAACCGAATCAGTAATTTTTGATATAACTGTAAAAACTACTCTGAAAATGTATTATTCCAAAAATGAAACCTTCACCTCGTTGTAAATATTAAGATTATACCAGCAGGAATGCCTTTCTGTAAAAAAAAGGATTTAGATCAAGTCTTGCTGACTAGTGATTTAAATCGTGATTTAAATCAAATCCACCCTGGTACTTTGCCTAACAGTCTGGCTCCCCTAGACCTGAGGCTATCCTCCCCTGACCTCCAAGACCGTGTGCCCCTGAATACCAGTTGCTAGGAGCTTCATTCAGGTGCTGCTTGTGGACCTTCCCGGGACATCTGATGGTCCACTGCGATGTCCAGCGTCAGGGAAGAGTTAGAAGTTTCCAGTTTCTCAGAGGGAGAAAGCATTCCCCAAGGGGGGAAGGAGAGCAGTGAATCTAATAGAAGACAACAACAGGGAGGGACCAGCTGTTCACAGGAAAGGCAAGGGTTCAGTTCTAGCTCAGATTCGGAGGAGGGGAGATACAAGCCAGCTCTAGCCAGGAGGTTAGAAAAAAGAGCAGGAAAGCAAAAGGAAGGGCGCTGTCAGAGCTGCTTGAAGATCCTAGCTCACAGAGGATCACGCTAGCCAGCGATCATTAAGTAAAAGTCTTTATTGAATTGCAGTTTCCATTCTCACGCTGCTGCGCGCAACTCTACGTCTAGTAGCTAGATCGGCGAAGCTCCATCTGAGTCTCCGCCCCTTGTGCACCAACTTAATATCCTAGCCCTGCTCCACCTTTTCCGCCTGACTGTCCTCCTCTGGGTCCCTCTACCCCCCGGGGTTTCTTCCTTCCTGGATTCTTCTGACGCTGACCCGGACCCTCCTGCCTCCTTGCGCCGGGCTTTAGGACCTGGTTCCCTTTCCGGGCTGCTTACTGCGCCGCCTTCCTCTGCATTTGAACTTGGCGCGCGCGCCCAACCTTCCACTTTCCTCTTAACCGTTTCTTCGCTCCCCGATGGAGGTGTGGCCACTCCTGACTCATGCCCTCCCTCCTGTGGTGAGCTGCCAGCGCTTGCCCCCTGGCTCCCTTCTTCTTCCCTGCTCCCTGGCGGTGACGCTGGTCCCGATTTCCAACTGCTCTCCCCTGAGTCCCCTCTGGCTCTATCTTCCTGGGGTGCCCCCCTAGACTCCCCCCTTGCCCTGGCCACTGGTGCTCCTTTCTGTGAATCCTCTGATTCACTGGAAAGACTAGGAGATCTCGGGTCGTCGTCATCACTCATCTTTTCTTCTGCCTCCTCCCCTTCGCTCTCTGTTTCCTCCCTTGGCCTTGCCTCTGCTCCTAAATCCCTGACATCCATCCCCCCCTCGAAGCCCCCCATTCCCCCCTCCCCTCCTTCCGGTGCTGGAGCTGGGTGCTGCTGTTGCAAAGGGACGAACGTCGGATATCGTTCGCTTCCCGTGGCGGGCCTCCATCTGAAGTCTCGCGGGTCTCCCTCCCTGCTCTCGTCGACGACGGTCACCTCCGCTTCCATCTCTGTGCCGCCGTGCTCGAAACCAGGGTCGTCCCCGAAAACGTCCATGTCCGTTTCTCCCTCACTTCCTCCTGGCGGCGTTGCTCGTCCTGGGCCTTCCAGCCACCTTCTGCGGAACTGCTCCTCTGGTCTATCGTCCCACCAATACGAGGGTTCTGATGCAGATCCCGAGGGTGACCCCTCCGGGGAACGGACGTCTTGTGTCGGGTCCTCTTCCGAGTCGAACCCCCGGAAAGTGCTGGCCGAAAGCGTGGGCGTGAAAAGCCAGTCGTCGAAAAAGTCTGCTGGCATAGGTCTATGTGGGAAGAGGGCATGAAACTCGTCTTTGAGTAGAGGTTCGTCCAAGGCGTAGCCCGGCACCCAGCTGTTCGCACTGGCCGGGGTGCCCTCCTTGGCGAGAAAGTATTCTACCCCCTCTTCCCCCCATCTGGAGTCCAAAATCTCCGTGACTTCGTTGATGCGCTCCTTCTGTGCCACTCCCGCGTGCCCTGTTCTGTCTCTGACCGGACTCGGCGCCGTTCCGGGTTCCTGGAACCTGTGCGGTGCCTTGTAGGGAGTGAGCACCGATCTGTGGAACACCGGATGCATTCTGGAACCCTCCGGAAGTGCCAGTCTGAAAGCTACCGGGTTGACCTGCTCTTCGACTTGGTAGGGCCCCAGTTGTTTATGCCCTAGTTTCTTCTTGGCCAACGACCTGGCCGGCACTGCGTGGGCTGCTAACCAGACCCAGTCTCCCACGTGGAGCTCTTCGCCAACCCTTCTGTGTCTGTCCGCTTGTACCTTGTATGCGTGTTTGGCCAGCTCCAGGTGGCGCCTCAGCTGATCGTGGACTTCCTGCAGCTCCGACGCGAACGCATCTGCCGTCTGCGGCTCCCCCTCCCCCATTCTTTCCAGTCCCGGGAAGGTTCTGGGGTGCCTCCCGTTGTTGGCGAAGAACGGCGTGACCCCCGTGGACACGTGCTTCGTGTTGTTGTAGGCGAACTCGGCAAGCGGCAGGTAATCCACCCACGTCGCAGGCTGTTGATTCGCATAGCATCTCAGGTACTGCTGCATGATGGCATTGACCCGCTCCGCTTGCCCGTTGGTCTGCGGGTGTCTCGCCGACGCCAGGTTGATCTTGACGTTCAGGAAGCCCATCAGCTTCTGCCAGAAATTCGAGATGAACTGCCGCCCGCGGTCGGACAGAATAGACCGTGGCAGACCGTGAACCTTGAACACGTGGTCTATGAACAGTTTGGCGGTTTGCTCCGCCGTGGCCACCTTAGCACACGGAATGAAATGGGCCATCTTGGAAAACAGGTCCACCACCACCAGCACTGCCGTCTTGCCCCTCGAGCTGGGCAGATCTGTGACAAAGTCCAGAGCCACCCTTTCCCAAGGTTCGACCGGAGTTTGCAGCGGTTCCAACAGTCCGGCCGGCGGTCTGTGCACTGGTTTGGCCCTCTGGCAGGTGTCACACCTCGCCACGTAGTCTGCGACCTCCCCTCTCATTCCAGGCCACCAGAAATCCCTGGCTACTAATTCCACCGTCTTCTCCTTGCCAAAGTGCCCGGCTGTGGGCGCGTCGTGCAGCTGCTGCAGCACCTTGGCGCGAAGGTCGTCTCCCGGCACGTAGATGGCCCCTTTACGGATGAGCAATCCATCTCGTAGCTGGAAACCGTCGGCCACAGCCTTGCCCCTTTGCACCTCTGCCATCTTTGCTTGCGCGAAGGAGTCATCCTGCAACGCTCGTCGCACCGCCTCCAGGTCCACGGTGGCCGCGGCGCACGCCCATACTGTTGGTGCGAAGATGTGCATGGCTGCCGCTGGCGTTGCGTCCTCCAGATACTGTGGCTTACGGGAGAGGGCGTCCGCCATGATGTTAGTGTCCCCCGGGACATACTCTATGCGGAAGTCGAAGTTCGCAAAAAACTCAGCCCAGCGTATCTGCCTCTGGTTTAGGAACTGTGCCGTGCGCCAGTGCTCCAGATTCTTGTGGTCCGTGCAAACCTGCACCGTGTGCTTGGCGCCGATCAGGAAGTGCCGCCACGCTTTGAACGCTGCATGAATGGCCAGCAACTCCCTGTCCCAGATGGTGTAGTTCTGCTCGGACTTGCTGAGCTTCCTGGAGTAAAATGCTCCCGGTCGCCACACCCCCTGCTGGTCCTTTTGCAGCAGGACCGCCCCCACGGCTCTGTCCGAGGCGTCTGTCTCCACCCTCATCGGCCTGCTGGGGTTGACGTGAAGCAGCTGCTCTTCCGACGCGAAGAGACGCTTGAGTGCCTGAAAGGACTGCTCCGCCTCCTCCGTCCAAACGAACTTCTTTTTCTTGGAGCTAAGCGTGTCTGTGATGGCTGCTGTCTGCATAGCGAAGCCCTTGATAAACTTGCGATAGAAGTTCGCAAAGCCGACAAACCTTTGGACCTCTTTCCGGTTGCGTGGGCTCTTCCAGTCCAATACCGCTCGAACCTTGGCGCTGTCCATGGCGAGCCCCTTGTCAGACAACTTGTAGCCCAGAAAATCCACCTCCGTCACGTCGAATTGGCACTTCTCCAGCTTGGCGTAGAGCCTATGTTGCTTTAGTCTGGTCAGCACTTCCTTGACGTGCCTGTCATGCTCCTGCTGCGATTCCGAAAAGATCAGGATGTCATCTAAGAAACAGACGCACGTCTTGTAGAGAAGTCCCGCCAACACGTGATGCATGAAAGCTTGAAAAACGTGGGAGCCATTTTGCAGTCCAAAAGGCATAACTCTGTATTCGTAGGTACCCAGTGGCGTGAACATGGCCGTCTTCCACTCATCCCCCTCCCGCATGCGAATGAGGTTGTACGCCCCTCGCAGGTCTAATTTGGTGAACACTTTTCCCTTTCGCACCTTCGCCAGGAGGTCGTCGATTCGGGGCATGGGGAAGTCCGACGGCTTGGTCACACTGTTTAAAATGCGATAGTCCACGACCAGTCTTTTTTGGGGCGTGTCTCGCTTTTTAACAAAGAATACAGGACTGCCCCCCGCTGCCTTGGACTCTCGGATGAAACCGCGCTCCAAATTATGATCGATGAACTCTTTGAGTTCCTGCAGCTCGTCCTCCGACATGGAATACAGTTTCCCTTTAGGCAGCGCCGCCCCCGGCAGCAGGTCAATTTTGCAGTCATATGGTCTGTGAGGGGGTAGCCTGTCCGCCTCCTTCTCGCAGAAAACTTCCAAAAATTCTGCGTACTTGTGGGGAATCGCTTGCAGCGTGCCTAGCAGCAGCTGTGACTCCTCTTCCTCTCCTTCCTGCCGGTGCACGATGCAGTGTTCAGCACAAAAGGAAGAGCCGAAGACCAGCTGCCTCTGGTACCAAGCCAGCGTTGGGCTGTGCTTGTCCAGCCAACTCATTCCCAATACAATGGGCGTATCCGATAGTTGAGTGACATTGAAGCTGATGATTTCTTTGTGATTCCCAAGTCGCATCGCCATTGGCGGCGTCTGCTTCACCACTTGCCCCCCTAGCAACTCCCTGCCATCCACCGTGACAACCTGCAGGGGCAGTGTGGCCGGCAGCAACTGTATAGCGTGCTTGTCGACAAAGTCCTGCCCTATAAAGTCCGCGTTGCTGCCCGAGTCCACTGTGATGGGCACGTCCATGGTGATTCCATTGGGCAGCTGGAGAGATGCGGTGAGCCTCACCACTGGTTTGGGCGGGAGGGGGTTCACGGGCTGTAAAATCTCTGGGGACTGCGGCACTAACACGTCTGGCTGGGCCCCAGGGCCTCTTCCTCCAGCCAGACTGCTTCGTTTCCCTGCTGTGTTCCTCCTTGCTGCGTTGCTGCAGTCACCATTGCCGAGGCTGCAGTGAGCTTGTGGAGCCTCTGGGGACACTCTTTCGCCATATGCCCTGGCTCCTCACAGACGTAACACTTCCTGTTCCCTCTAGGAGGCTTCGCTTTCACTGCTGCCGGTGCTAGGGCTCTGGTTGCTGACTGAGCCCTTGCACCTCCAACCTCCATAGGTTCGGCTCCTCCTCCTGGCGGAGGCGTGGATTGCGCCCGCGCTGCTTCTCTGGGAAGGAAGGAGGGGCCCCTGGCTGGTTCGCGCCCTCCACGCCCTTCGTCCCTGCTCCACGGGCGTTCTTCCAGCCTCACCCCCACTGCCAGTGCCCTCTGAACGACCTCCTGGGTGGTTCGGAGTCTCTCCCCCCTCGCGATCTCATCTTTAATCGAGCTGTGCAACCCCTCCCAAAAGAGGTCTCTTACAGGGGCCGAATCTCTGTCCCATTCCAGGGCACTGACCAAGGCGAAAAAGCGGGCATGGTACTGCCTGACGCTGGCCCTCCCTTGTCTTAGCCCATGCACCTCCTTCCGGGCAAGATCCACGTCAATGCTTGATAAAAAACACCCATCCATCGCTTTAATAAAGGCATCTGCATTCTGGAGCGCCGGATCCTTATCTCTCCATAAATTGCGTAGCCATGCTTTAGCATCCCCATGCAAATGAGACATGATGAATCCCACTCTCTCTTGCTCATCTCTAAAGTCTTTATGCAGCAGTTGCAGTGCGCACAGTACGTCTGCTCTAAAGTTGGGATACTGTTGCAGGTTCCCATCGAAGTGAGAGACCAGCCCGCCTGTGCGTCTCGCCAACCCAATTCCCTCCTGCCGGGGTGTCTGCTTTGTCAGCACATCTAACCTGACCTGGAGATCCCTGCAGGCGGCAGCTGCCTCCTCCTCTCTCTTCCTGGATGCGAGAGCCTCGGCATTCAGTTGTGCCACTGCTTTTCTGAGTTCCTCTATCTGCTGCTCCGCCGTCATGTCGTCTGCCGTTCGTGAGCTCGCTAGTGGGCACCTGCTTCTCTCCCCTCCTCGAGGTTGTAGATGCCCACAATTGAGTGAGACGGAGCTTACTGTCAGAGCTGCTTGAAGATCCTAGCTCACAGAGGATCACGCTAGCCAGCGATCATTAAGTAAAAGTCTTTATTGAATTGCAGTTTCCATTCTCACGCTGCTGCGCGCAACTCTACGTCTAGTAGCTAGATCGGCGAAGCTCCGTCTGAGTCTCCGCCCCTTGTGCACCAACTTAATATCCTAGCCCTGCTCCACCTTTTCCGCCTGACTGTCCTCCTCTGGGTCCCTCTACCCCCCGGGGTTTCTTCCTTCCTGGATTCTTCTGACGCTGACCCAGACCCTCCTGCCTCCTTGCGCCGGGCTTTAGGACCTGGTTCCCTTTCCGGGCTGCTTACTGCGCCGCCTTCCTCTGCATTTGAACTTGGCGCGCGCGCCCAACCTTCCACTTTCCTCTTAACCGTTTCTTCGCTCCCCGATGGAGGTGTGGCCACTCCTGACTCATGCCCTCCCTCCTGTGGTGAGCTGCCAGCGCTTGCCCCCTGGCTCCCTTCTTCTTCCCTGCTCCCTGGCGGTGACGCTGGTCCCGATTTCCAACTGCTCTCCCCTGAGTCCCCTCTGGCTCTATCTTCCTGGGGTGCCCCCCTAGACTCCCCCCTTGCCCTGGCCACTGGTGCTCCTTTCTGTGAATCCTCTGATTCACTGGAAAGACTAGGAGATCTCGGGTCGTCGTCATCACTCATCTTTTCTTCTGCCTCCTCCCCTTCGCTCTCTGTTTCCTCCCTTGGCCTTGCCTCTGCTCCTAAATCCCTGACAGGCGCGTTCGACATTTTGAGAGTGGCTGGTCACGGAGAAGCAGAGCTCAGAAGGTATCTGAAATAAGTGACTCTGAGGAATAATATTTAAGAACCGTTTATAAGATTGTTTTGTTAATACGCAATAAAAGTTACAAAAGAACAAGAAGCGTTTGTGTGGGGATCTGAAGAGGACAACGACCAGTCCTGACATCCAGATGCTGGACTAGATGGGCCTTTGGTCAGATCCAGAACGGCTCTTCTTATGTTCCCATTTTTTTACTGCAAAACTGTTAACAAGTTCACAAATCTATGGATCAATATTTGAGCTCGTTACGGAGAGCACAGCGTACGAGAAGTAAGCTTGGAATCTTGGCAGAATTCATTGAACCTTGTTCTTGAAGGTGAGGACCAAAAAGTGTGAAAAGCCACCTTGTCGTCTCACCTCTTTGTTAGCTTAATCTCCTCGCTTCTGTTCCCTCTCAGTGTGCAGTGTTCTTGTGTTAAAAGCAAAGGATTGAAGCGGACTGTTAGGTGCCGCTGCAGCAATATGGAGGAGGTTGGACGAGCCGAGCTAGGAATAGTCCCATGTCCCATTGTGGTGTGGGCGGTCGTGTTCCTTTCTTCTGAACCAATGCTTTATCCCCTGGCTGCCAAGCCCACCCTTAACGTATTTGTGCTCTAAATTATCAACTTGCCAGGTGTGAGAACATTACGTTCCAGGATCCAGAGATGGTGCCAGTGGATGCAGGAAAGAAATTTCGAAACTACTTCCTTATAGACGTCTTAATGAAGAAGATGGGGAAGATCTTCTGCCAAGTCCCTCAAGGTAAAAGGCTCCTGGCTCCTCCTTGCTGCTGTGTCTCCTGCTCCTGTAGTCAATTGAAGCAACTGCTTAAGGGATGTGGGTGGACTTTTGCAGTATAGCTGTGTTGGCAGAGCATGAGGCTCTTACCCTCAGGGTTGTGAGTTTGAGCCCCACGTTGGGCAAAATATTCCTTCATTGGACTAGATGACCCCCCCATCCCCTTCAACTCTGCAGTTCTATGAAAAGACAAAAAGCATTGAGATTGTCTTTTGGAGGTAGTGCAGCACAGTGGTAAAGAGACTGAACTGAAAACCAGGAAGTTTCACTATGACCATTAGCTCACTGAGTAGTCTGAGACATATGACTATTCCATAAGCTTCTGCCCTGTATCTGCTATCATATCGGTGCTGATTCACCATCTTTATGGTTAAAGCTTTGGGAACACCAATATAGATAGGAGCTTCTTTCCACTCACCATCAGAATTTCATACACTGACATATCAGAGTTGGCCTGAGTGGGAAGCTGACCACTAGGCTGGTGTGCTAGGGCTATGTCTTTATTGATTTCCCCTCCTTCTCATTCTGTATGAACTGGTGAAATTCTAGAGCTTGGAAAACCACTTTTTACGCTGTGACTCTGCTCTCATAATACATCCATTAAGGTAAAAAGGTAAAGGACGCCTGGACAGTTAAGTCGAGTCAAAGGCTTGCAGTGCTCATCTCGCTTTCAGGCCAAGGTCCACTGACAGCTTTCCGGGTCATGTGGCCAGCAGGACTAAACCGCTTCTGCTGCGGTGGGACACCGTGACAGAAACCAGAGCGCACGAAAACACTGTTTACCTTCCTGCTGCAGCAGTGGCTATTTATCTACTTGCACTGGTGTACTTTCTGCTAGGTTGGCAGGAGCTGGGACAGAGCAATGGAAGCTCACCCTGTCGCAGGGATTCAAACTGCTGGCCTTCTGATCAGCAAGCCCAAGAGGCTCAGTGGTTTAGATCACAGCGCCACCCACCTCCCTAAAACATCCATTATATTGTATGGGAATGAGCAGAGGCCAATCTGTCGTGTAAAATATGCCAAGGCCGAAGTAGCTGTCTTCACAGTCATGTTGCATGTGTGTAATTGAGCAAATGAAAGATTTTAATTTTGTATAGGGTGTAAATCTTGAGCTGCCACTTGACCACGCCTGTATTAAAGACTTCCTGTGTATTTGCATCATAAACTACAATGGTTATTACCATCCCCGTGGGCTAGAAACTGCTGAATTAAAACCAGCTGTGGGAGTTGTCCTGTTCTGTGAGAGGTGGTCACTGCCATGCCAGAGCCCTTCTTAAGGACATGGTTCCATTCAACTCTTGAGAGTAACTTTGCTATTAACCTGCCCTGAGCCATTTGAATAAGGCAGGCTGAATCGGAGGAATTCCATGCTTGGAACCTGCTAAATGTATACGGAACCAAATGCGCAACCTCCTTTTTTTAGCGTTTTGTTTTCTTGATCTCTTTCTCTCTCTCTCTCTCTTTCCTGCAGCTGAATTGATTCTGGACCCCGAGACGGCCCACCCGCGCCTCACCGTTTCCTCGGACTGCCTTGGCGTCCGGCTCGGAGAGCGCTGGCGGGACCTGCCCGACAGCCCCAAGCGCTTCGACTCCGACTACTGCGTTCTGGCCTTGCAGGGTTTCACCTACGGCCGCCACTACTGGGAAGTGGAGGTGGGGGGCCGGCGGGGGTGGGCTGTGGGGGTGGCCCGCGAATCGGCCCGGCGCAAAGAGAAGTCCGCCGGCGGCGGCTCCCACCAGAAACGGGAGATCTGGTGCGTGGGGACCAACGGCAAGAAGTACCAGGCTCTGACGACCACTGAGCAGACCTCCCTTTCCCCATCTGAGAAGCTCCGCCGCTTCTGCGTCTTCCTGGACTATGAACGGGGCCAGCTGAGCTTCTACAATGCCGAGAGCATGGGCCATATCCATACCTTCAACGCCTCGTTCCGCGAGCGCATCTTCCCCTTCTTCCGCATTCTTTCTAAGGGGACCCGCATCAAAATCTGCAATTGATACGGTCGCTGCTGTTTCTCTTGCACGTAGCTAAATGCAACCCCCTCCCTAGCGATAAATCCTCCTGTCACAGCCGATTGACCCTGACAAGATCCCTGGTCTGTTTCAGTGTTGGACCTTGGAGGATTCCTTACCTTGCTGTCTTCTTGTGGGTTCGCTCTGAGCAGGGGTTCCCACCCCCACTTCCATACATCTATTATTGCACAGATAACCTTTTTTTGGTGCTCGGCCAGATAAATTTTTATTTCTTTCCTGTGGCTCACTTCCATCCTAGCAAGAATCTCTTTCTCTTCCCCCACGGGGTTCTCTTTCCTCCTGTCCTCCAGGATCTCTGGGACCTGGATCTCTCTGACGAGCTGAGGCCCATTTGGCATGTCGCTCTCTGACAGTGGTGGCTGAGTAGTCGGAGGTTCATCTTTGACATTCCAAAGACACTTGAACTGTCTTACGCCAGGCCCTCGGGTCTTGTGGATTGTGTTAACTTTTGGTGCCCAGACAAGATAGCTAGTCCCAACATGTTCTTGGAGCTGTATCCAGTCCATGCTGTGAATCAGTTCGTTCTCTCTCCCCCCCCCCCCCGTCCCCCTGCCTTGCCGTCCCAAGGCACCAGTCACCTCCTGAAACCACCTAATAGTGCTGAGTACATCTAAATTCAACTCTACACAGAATTGTCCAGCCTGGTTTCCTGTTCGGGTATAGTTCCTTCTTCAACTTCCTCAGTGTCTTGTCTCCTGATGATCTCCTGTTTTGCATCTTCCAGTGTTTACACACATCAGATTTCATTTTATTTTTACGGAACGCATAGGAGCCAGTTTTGCCCCTCTGTTCCAGGTGTGGTTTGGATGCCCCTGTTTGTCCCTCTTTCCTTTATGTTATCCCCATCTCTTATACCTGGAGGGAGGTATTCATCAATAATACTAGTAAGATAGAAAGATAGATATAACGGCCATTTGGGAGGTGGGGGTGGAGAAATGACAGGTCCAAGGGTGGTTGTTATTTTCTGGGGCACCATTGGAGTGCTGTGGCTCTTGGGATGAATGTAATCCCACTAGGAGCTTTGGTGATCAAACTTCATCACTGCTGCCTCACACACCCCTCACCCTTGTAGGACTTAATTAACTTATTTTTAATTGCTTTTTCCTCTCACGCCCCAGGATCTGCAGTGTGGAGTCTCTTCTCTCCTGACTGCAAGACACTGGAGGCCTTAGCTGTGCCAGCTGTTATGTGTTGGTTCCCCCGCCCCCTCAATTCTTTTTGGCATTACAGAGCTCCTTTTGAACTATTTTTCGCTATATATGTAAAAAAGACTTACAATGGAGATCTAGTTTTTTGGGAAAAGTTGAGTAAATAAATACAATTCTACAAGTGAACTCTTGTGTTTATGGTCTGTTCAAATATTGAAAATGGGCTGCCATCTCTTAGGGCTGCCATACAACCTCTGGGTCTTCCTAAGAAAAGCGCGGGGTATCCTGGTTTTTACTTTTTGAAATATGGCAACACCTCCCTCCCTCTCTCTCTCTCTCTCTCTCTCTCTCTCTCTCTCTCTCCCCGACACACAGAGAGAGGGAGGGAGGAAGTGTCTATACAGTGGTACCTCGGGTTAAGTACTTAATTCGTTCTGGAGGTCCGTTCTTAACCTGAAACTGTTCTTAACCTGAAGCACCACTTTAGCTAATGGGGCCTCCTGCTGCCGCTGCGCCAACGAAGCACAGTTTCTGTTCTCATCCCAAAGCAAAGTTCTTAACCCGAGGTACTATTTCTGGGTTAGCGGAGTCTGTAACCTGAAGCATCTGTAACATGAAGCGTATGTAACCCGAGGTACCACTGTATAGGGAAGATGGGAAACTGCCTTATGGTATGTCAGGCTGCTGCACAATATTGTCTCCCAGGGTCTCCCAACCTTAGCTGGAACTGGGACCTGCTTGTATGGAAAACGTGTATTCCTTTCTAGCTGTCAGTAGACACCTGGGCCAAGTGCTTTTAGCCCTAGCCACATCATTGGCCTTGTCGCCATGGATGCAGGAAGGATCTGGGGAAGAGGTCCTTCTGTTTCCTTCTTCCAAGCTAGTGATCTGACAGGCACTGTGTGAGCATAGACCTGGCTGCTGGATTGGGCTAGGAAATCCCCAAGCGTATGCCAATAGCCGGAGTGCATTTTTACTTGTCCCCCTCTCAAAAAACAACAAAACACCTTTCTAAAGTTTTAAATCACTCTGATGCCACAGTGACTACAGAACTCTCATGTTAGCGGGGGAGATTTCAGAAAATATCTGAGGTCCAGCACCAAGGGCCTTCTGGCAGTTCCCTAACTGCGAGAAGCAAAACTACAGGGAACCAGGCAGAGGGCCTTCTTGGTAGTGGCGCCCGCCCTGTGGAACACCCTCCCATCAGATGTCAAGGAAATAAACAACTATCTGACTTTTAGGAGACATCTGTTTGAAGCCGCCCAGAGTGGCTGGGGAAACCCAGCTAGATGGGCGGGGTACAAATAATTTTTTTAAAAATTATATCTACAATTGCCCTATTAAAACATTTACATTCTGCCTGACTAGAGCCCTCAAAGACAGCACTGCAGAAATTAATACATAACAGAGACCTGATTCTTTTTTTAAAGGCCCAGTAATGACCACATAAGCTGAGAGCCCAAAACTCTTCCGCCTTGTGGGATATCTTGGAGAGACACACAAATCTGGAGTGAAGTCCCTAAGGCTGGCGTCTTGTACGCTTCCTTCTGGCAACTGCTGCTGCCAAGCTGGTGCTAAACGTCTTGCTCTGCTTTCCTTTGGAGCACAGCAGCAAGGCCGAGAGAAGGGTCTTGTCTTATCTAGGCAGCCCAGGACTTCCATACACACTGCCCCGGCTTGCACCCCTGGGAGGTCACTTGGTTGCTGCCAAAAACAACACGGGAGGCCACGTCTACAAGTCTCCCTGCACCACCTCCAACAAAACTGCTCTGGGTTTTTCCCAACCCCCAAACCAGATTTGGGGAGGGTGTGCGGGGAATGGAAGTTCCATTGCGCAAATGGAGCAACTTCATTGGTGAACACTCACTAAGCTTTCTTAGTTTGTGTTTGGTCTCGGCAGTGTTCAAAATCAAAAGACAGGATGATTTTTTACATAAGGCAACATGATACGGACCATTTTATATCAGTATGTCATAATCCCAAAGCATGGACTTTGTTTCACTGCAGCTCTGCATTGAATTAATGGTTGCATTGGGTTTTCTGCCACAACTCTGAAGATCTCTTGACAAGTTAGGGTCTCAACCAGCAGTTACTATCAGTGGGAATTTGGGATGTTCCACCCATGTGTGTCCTAACTTAACACTAAACCTCATTTGCTGTTGACCCTCTTTGGCAGGGGTCAGCAAACGTTTCCAGCAGGGGGCCAGTCCACTGTCCCTCAGAACTTGTGGGGGGCAGAACTTGTGGGGGGGGAATGAATTCCTATGCCCCACAAATAACCCAGAGGTGCATTTTAAATAAAAGCCCACATTCTACTCATGTCAAAACACCAGGCAGGCTCCACAAATAACCCAGAGATGCATTTTAAATCAAAAGACACATTCTACTCATGTAAAAACACGCTGATTCCCAGACCGTTCGCAGGCCGGATTTAGAAGGCGATTGAAAGCCCACAGGCCTTAGTTTGCCTACCCATGCTCTTTGGAAACACACTGGGTGTTTTTTAGCAGCAGGGGGAATAAATCACTGAGCTTCCCTGCAGTCTTCCCAAACTCCTTTAACAGTTTTCCTTTATTCTGATTTCTTGCTTCTGATATATTTAAAGGAGGTTGCTTTGGGGTTTTTTTGTTTTTAAACATACTGGGCAGTAATATACTTCCTTTTTGCAAAGGAAGCTCTCTTATCCTGCATAAGCTGCACATACCAGCATCCGCTTGGGGTTCCAGTTTCCTGATCGCTGCAGAAACCTGAGCTCATTCAAAATAACCTCCAATTTGACTCAATGGAGTCTCCCTTGGAAACCAACTTTTTCTAAGCAACACTACTTTCACAATGTCTATATGCAGTCTCTGTGAAGGTAAAATTGAAATCATAGGTTTCTCTTTCACTTGCCTGTGACCTTTTTCTTAAGTCTCAAAACCACCACCGGTACTCTAAATCATAGGCGCCAGGGTGGGTGGGGGGTTAGCTATTATGCGCCTTTCCCTAAATTGCTTCTGTCCTGGTATTTGCATCCGGTGATCTTATGATGCATTTGTCACCAGTTTTTGAATAGTGGACCCAGTATGAGCATCATACCCTTCCTTTTAAGATTTTTATGTCCAGGGAAAACTGTATTCATGTTCTTTAAGACCCATACAATCCAGCTTCCCTGTCCGTTTAACGCAGTACATAAGCAGCTGGGTTTGAACAGGGCTTTTGTAACAAGATTTTTTTTTAAAAAAAACCCCAAACCATGCAAGTTGTCTTGAGTTGCATGGGCTTTCAAAGTTTAGAATCTCTTATCCAAGACAGGCATGTTGACGTTCGACAGCTGTTACCTTCACAGCAAAGGTAGGTGACCTTTTTCAGTCTGAGGGCGAAATGAACGTGTGGCCAACGTTGGTATACATGCACAACAACACATGCAGCCTCCCTATACATACACACAAAGCAGACCTGCAGTCAGGCAGGAAGACAGGTCTTACCAAGTCCTCCCCAGTGGTTGGGCTGTAGGGTGGGGAACAGAGTGGATAAAAATCAATGATTTATATATATTTTTAAATCGGATTTTTAAAATAAAATGCTTTTGGAGGAAAAATCTTTCTAAAGATAGTTTTCTATTTAAGTTACATTATAGTCCAAAGGCTATTCATCAGGAAATGATTTGTTTTAGTTTTTCATGTGTGCTAAAACTCAGTCTGGTTTTTTTTTTTTTTTAATTGTTTAACCACACCAGTTAACAAACATGGATACATATGCTATGTTTAAATTGTTAAGGAAATGATTATTTTTCTACTTCCAATAAAGTTCTGCAAATATAAACAGTCAACTTATTAAACCTCACAATAATTTCATAATTATCTGTATGTATTTCCAATAGTTTAACCAAATCAGTAATGTTTGATGTGACTGTAAATACTCTGAAAATTTATTATTCCAAAAATGAAGTCTTTCTGTAAAAAAATGATTTAAATCAAGTCTTACTACTGATTTAAATTGTGATTTAAATCCACCCTGGTGGGGAATATGCTGCTTTTTACTCTTCCTCTCTGAAGAGCTCTGTAGAGCATTTTATCACCCCATCTCAGCACTGAGATTTGCAGGGATCTTTGGTCTACTCCTTGCAGTTTCTGGGTTGCCCCTGGTGCACAGGTTTATCATTCCTGATCTAAAGGGACAAGGTGCTTTATTTATTCCTGGTTGAAGCGATGGCAGCTTCCATCAGCCGAGTGGGTTGGGAGAGAAAGCTTGTAGAAAACAGGTAAGTGAATAGCGATTCTCAGGTATATCTGGGGGGGGGGGAGAGAAGCAGGACACAGTGATAACGTTCAGCACAAAAAGTTTTATTGTTTCTGTTTTGTACATAATTATAATTCTGTGCCTTGTGGTCAACTGCACTCTCTCATCTGGTCCCGATGGTGACCTGCCAGACCCGAACAAGGTTATCCGTGTAGCCGGCAAACAGAGTCTGATGGAACAGAGAGGGAGAAACAGCGTTAGGAAGCGACTGGGCGACAGCTTTTTGACAAGGGAGCAACAATCACTTTGCATGAACCAACTGTTGGATAGAAAGTCAATGGGAGACTTTGCTGAGAAGCCAGGTTCCTCAGGATGCAGCAGAAAGGGATGGGGTAGAGGCAGGGCTACCCCACATTGGCACAGCAATTTCTGGGACCTCCTCTAGACAGCTGTTCACTAGATGCACATGTAACCAAGATCATTTTACCAATCGCATTCTCCTTTAGTGTCCTATCTTTTTAGGTAGTTCCTGCCCCCAGGCTTACAGAGTCTTCCTTAGTGATCTGCAAGCTGCTCTGACAGTTGCTTAGGGCTGAATAGTAGGGTAAAAATGCCTTGAATGAATGAACAAACAGCAGATTGTGACAAACCCAATGTGTTCACTTTTTATTCTATTGGAGGATGAGAAGTATCCAGCCCACAGGAAGACCAGAAGGGATAAAATTTGATCACTTTCTGCTCTGTAAGTGGAGAGGGGGAAACTCGCTCCTGAATATTCCCGCCTTGCAAGGTCAGCTGTCATTCCCTCAAACTCCACAACTTGTGTACTTTAATCAGGCAGTGCCTAATGTCCCTGGGGCAGAATAAGGGAAGACAGCCACCAAAAGCCTGGCTGCAGGGCCATTCCCCTCATCTTCACATCTTAAGACAATACACTGTTTATCTGTCAGTTCAAATAATGGGCAGTCTTCTTGGGCAGTGTATCTGTATTTTATACATAACAAACTTGACTGGGAAAAAACTTTTTTAAAACTCAAGACGAGTGTCCGTGTCAAATTTTTAGGAGCCCAGGAAACCAGGATTAGCTGCAGCACTGCTAAAACCTCTTTCCTTGGTTGCCCTTCAAGTGCTGATCAGGAGAAACGGTCAGCTGCAGTTGGGGTGAAAAGTTCTGGTTCCTCAAGAAAACCCACATGCCACAAGCCCTGTATGGCAAAGGTGGAAGCTCAGAAATGCAGGCTTTAACAAATCCCGCTTTCCCAGTTCTTCCCTGGCTGGAGGAGGCAACAGCTCTTTTTAACTTCCTGCACGGCCCTCGGCATCTTGCACAGCCTGCTGCGAAATGCTGTTTTATAGCAACACGGACTACTGATTTTAATCTCCTGAATACAGATTTTAGCTGAAGGAGTGATATTTTTAATGTAAATAAGTTTATAGGGGATTTTTAATTACATCCGCTTCTTTATGTGGTTGTGGCATTTGTTGTTGTTAGCTTTGCTGTCTGGTCTTTGACCGCAAAGAAGATTGATTGCACAGCCCGGTTCTTACCTGTCCGTCAGCAGACCAGGCCAATGAGGTGCACTGGGGTGGCTCCGCCTTGCTGCTGGTGCTGATCACTTCCTGCTTGAGCTCATCCACAATGATCTTGCCTTCCAGGTCCTGATGTTAAGAAAGCAGGGGTTAGATGGTCAAATGGGAGTTGCAGACTTCGAGGCTGAACGTTTTGTTCAATTTCCACCTGCTATTTGCATGCTGTATGTAGTTTGGGCAACAGGCTCAGAAACAGCCTCTGGTTTTCCACACGGAAGCAAAATCAGACGGCATAGTGTGTTTCATCACAGCACGTCAGTCCCCTCGCTCTCAAGCCTGAAATCACCACTCACAATGCATTCCCTTGCATTGCCACTGGTAGCTGTTGCTGCTTCTCTGCTTCACAGAATTGTAGAGTTGGGTGGGCCCTAACAGTCATCTGAATATCATCACTGCTACTATCTGCAACTACCAGTTCTCTTACCAGAGAGGCTACTTCTTCTTAAGTAAGAATGTCTGTCTCCTCTACCACCGTGGCAGTTCAGATTTTAACTTGGAATAAAAGTATGCAAACACATTCAGCCACAATTAGATTTGCATCTTCTGTTCAAAAATGAGAAGGCTGGGTGTTGCAGTTGCAGGGAGCAGGAGGCATCCAGGCAACTGAATCTTCTGCACACTGACATTAAGAGAAAGGCCCCTTGCTCTTTAGACGGCAGAATGAGAAAACCACATTTAGCCTTGAAACAGTAATTATCTGCCAGAGAAAGGCACATTCCGCAGCCCATACAAATTAATTTGTGTACAATACTTTGCATAACTTAAGTTTGTTTTTACCATATAAGGAGCTATGCCAGCCTGACCCCTGAACATCCTGCTCTGGCCTGCTGAGATCTCAGAAGCTCAAACTATAAATTCAAGGAACTTCAGCTGCAGGAACCTAACATGACTCTCCCAGGACTGCCAAGGAAGAAATGTCAAGGGAACAGCAACTTAATTCTGACAAGGAAAACAAGACCTAGGCTGGGAGAAGAGTTAATCTCCTCCCTTCTTCCCAAACCTTCAACAGCCAACATCAAGCTCTGAACTTACCCATATCTTGATGCTGGGTCCAGTGGCTGCACACAGCCAGTAGCGGTTGGGGCTGAAGCATAAGGCGTTGATGATGTCTCCACCATCCAGGGTGTACAGGTGCTTGCCTTCGTTCAAGTCCCACAGCATAGCCTGCCCGTCCTGCGGTGGAAGAAAGCAGACGTTAGATTTAAAGCCCCCAAGTCCAGAATGGTTTTGCAATGGAAAAGGGCAATAGGCTGCGAATCTTAATGCGTCCGAGTCTCCCCATTCCTCCCAGCACCTACTCAAGGCCCCTAAAAAATCTGAGGCATTTAACTTATTAATTCATGCACCCCCTGTCCCTCAAACAGAAATTGTCAAGGGCGGGGGGGGGGGGGGACATTTCTCCAAAGCAACAGATCTCCCACCCAATGTTTGACAGCTCAGAAACAGCCTCTGAGTATCAGCATGGTAGTAAGTCAGATGGCATGTATGTTTCATCACAGCACAGTCAGGATTCTCTGACTAGATCTCTACAGGATGGTAAAGTGCTAAATGTCACTAAGCAGGCAAGAGCACTGAGCTAGGCAGAAGAAAAGGGGGCAGCAGTTTATAGGGGATCTTGCTCACATACTCCGTTTAAAAGCATGATTTCATGTAGATCAAGCATCCCGGAAACCCCCCCCCCCATGAGACCTCCTCCTTCCTTGAAGGTTTCAAAGCAGAGGATGGTTGAAGCTTCTGGCATTGCAGGGGGGTTGGACTAGATAACCCTTGAGATCCCTCCCAACTCTACAATTCTAAATTAGCCTGCAAAGCTTCCTCTGCTCCTAGATTGCTTTTAATTAGGAAGTTATTTCTGCAGTCTATTCTGAGGATATCTCCACAATACAAACTCCAGAACTGTTTTTAACGCTACACTCCCTATGTTATCAGCAGAAGGGACAGTGTTCCTTGGGCTGGGAAAAAGCCCCCCCTGATCGATACTTAGAAGAGCTGAGGAAGCTGTGCCTTGTTTCTGTAACCGCCACCTGTTACGCAGAGACACCCATTTCCTCACCACAAAGAGGACCATGTTTAGCATATAAATGGCAGTGGCAATTGTGGCCTGGGGAGAATCCAGAGGACCATATTTGGCCCCCAAGCCATCGATTCAGGGAAAGGGCATAGCCCAGTGGTACAGCACCTGCTCTCATGCAGAAGCTCCTAGGCTCAGTCCCCAGTCCTCAGTACCATTGCATGAAGAGCTGCTGCCACTCAGCATATATGACACTGAGCGAGACAGACCAACGGTCTGACTCTGTCTAAGGCAGCTTCCTGTATTGCTGTCGTTGTAGCTGTGCAGGTAAGAAAGACGGACCCTCAGCTCTAACTCCCCTCTGTCCGCAATTAGAAGGCTGGTGAAGAGGAATCCTGGATTTCCTTACTGGAAATAGAAGAGGGCTTCCCCCTCCCTCCATGACAAGCATGGCTATGCCCATAGCAGACTAGTAACTTATTTTTACAAGTCTAGGTTAGATGCTTCTAGCGAGAACACGACACCCATGAGCTAACTCCCCCTAAGTACCTTGAGCTAAGCAACCTCTGGTTCACAGTGACTGCCCATGCTTCCTTCTGTCTCCCTCCCTCCCTAATAAACAACACACTTGGCCAATTTATAGTGGCTGGCTTCCCAATTTACCAGATAAGCAGAAGTGTAGAGAAAGATGAAAAGTAGTTCCTCTCCACCCCCTCTGGTTTATTATTTATTAACAAGTAAATAGTTACACTGCTTTGTATTAAAAGTATCTAAAGCAACGTATAACGCAGAATTTATAAAATGCAATGAATAAATCAATACAAAACCATACTTCATGAATTCATACACAATCCAATTTGATGGTTGTGTGTGGAGGTAACATGACTTACTGGGCAAAGTTTGTCTGAACAAGAAAGCTTTAGGCACATGGCTATACCTTTGCACAGGTTCAACCTCTTGAGCGGAGGCTTGCCACAGAGACTTACCTTGCCACCTGAAGCACACAGGGAGCCGTCAGGCGAGACTGTCACTGTGTTCAAGTAGCCAGTGTGCCCAATGTGGTTGGTCTTCAGCTTGCAGTTAGCTAAGTTCCACACCTGCAAGATGGGGAGAGTACAAATTCAAAACTGATTTGCTGATGCTGTTAATCTCAAGGTGAGCTCTTGCCGTGTGATCAAATTCCTGATCCAGTGATTGTTGAAAAGTGTCTCACCCACTGCCTAACAAAACTGGTGCCTGTCTAATAGAAGTATAACTGAACATCCGATACATAATAAAACATGGCTGTTTGATGCATGCCTATTTAGTGAAAAGAGCAGTCAACCAATATATCTCCTCTCTTTGCAAGACTGACTAAGCAGAATTCTACTCCTGCTCCAATCGGGGCACCAACAAAGAGACTGTATTACTCATTGAGTCACCTATGCTAAGAGGACAAGAGAACACCCGACTGTTTATAAGCTGCTGCAAATCTGATGGACCCCGTGGCCCCAATTCTCCCTCCAATCCCCCCTCCCGCACCTCCACAACTCATTGGCTTGGCTTCAGGACTTTTGCTTTGCTAGTTGAGTAGAGAGGTGGTGAGATTCCAGCACACCCCAAAGTCCTGCCCCTCCTTACCAGAAGATCTGAAGGGCTGGTTCCAGATTATCAAAAGAGAGGACAGGAAAGAGAATGCTTGTGCATTATTTAGACACTTCCAGGGGGAGGCCCTAGACAGAGATTTGAGGATTAAGGCTGATACTCGACTCACCTTCACGAGTTTGTCCCAGCCACAGGACACAATGATGGGGTTGCTGCTGTTGGGGGAGAAGCGCACACAGGACACCCACTCTGAGTGGCTCTCGTCCTGAGTGGAGAAAAAAGAAGGTATGACAGCTCTTAGTAAAAGCTGATAACAGGATGTTACAGAGAAACAACCATTCTGAAAATTAATATTTAAGCACGTGTCACCTCCTAGTTCTAACTCCTTATCAATAAGGAAAACTGAGCACATCTAACTGCATTTGCACATGTATTCCCCATTCCCTCCATCCTTCCCTGCCTTCTGTTGTCTCCACATCCTGTCAAAATTTATAGCTTGTAAGCTCCTTGGGGCACAGACTTCTCCTTTTTTTCTCCCTTTATGAACTGCTATAAAGTGTCATGAGCATTGACAGAGCTTAACATTTGAGCAATTAAAGCCCTTAACAACTTGGGATCAGGGTACACAAGAGATCTCCTCACCCAATATATATCCTGGGCTGGCAACTGTGCTCTGCAGAAGGGGCACTGCTAAGAGGACTGCCTGCCCCACTAGGGTGCTTAGTTTGTACTAGAAATCAGGCTCTTAAGTGTTGCAGCTCCAGCCCCCTAGAAGGTTGAGGAGAGACTGGAAGGGTAGGATCAAAATGTTACTTCTATGTAAAACGCAGAGTATGCTCTCAGACCCAAGAAGGATCCAACCCATCCTTTCTCCACAAACATGAATTGAGACGTGCAAGTTTTCCCTTTTTTGAGCACCTGCAGCAACTGTCTGGATGAACAGCCACTAAAGGCACATCAAGGCTTTTGTAGATTTGGTGCTTCATTTAAATGATATCACGGTGTTGCTTTTAAAATACTGTTTATTGTGTTTGATTTATTTTACATTTGTGACCCATACAGAGGACACAGTTGATTGGGTGATGTAGATTTTAAAAATCTAAAACAAAGGGAGGTGAACTTTAGTGGTATTCAATGCCCAGATCTGGGAGGGAGGAGAGACTCACCTGTACAGTGTACTTGCAGACTCCCAGAGTGTTCCAGAGCTTGATGGTTTTGTCCCTGGAACCTGAGACGATCTGGCGGTTGTCAGAAGAGAAAGCCACACTCAGCACATCCTTGGTGTGGCCCACAAAACGCCGGGTGGTGGTGCCTCTGAAAGGGAGGTGTCATTTCATTACAAACCCAGTGCAACACAGGAAAGAAAAAGCCCCTCAGACCAAATCTCGTTTTTCCCTGCCTTGCCATGCTACTTCCTGTAACCCTCTTCCCCTGCAAAGACCCTTCCCTTCTGGCCTTGAGCTCCTCCTAGGGCCCATAAGTTTAATTTTCAAAGAGGATCTCCTGCTTCAATGGAACTTTTCCTGGAGACGAGACTGGACCACGTCCCTCACTCCAATTTCAGTAGCCAATGAGTCCTAAAGAGAGAGAAGCAGAGCTTCTCCTGCCACCTTGTGCAGCTCTCATAGGGTGAGCAACTAACAAACCAGCAACAAGAGGTTTTCCCTTTGATCTACACTGAACCGAGTCCATAACCCTCCCCAAACTTTGGGAAATGAAAGGAGCATGAAGGATCTGAGAATTTCTTAGTACCCTCACTGTGGAACATGACAAGGGCAACCTGAAATGTCCTGTATGGGGAAATGTGGAATTCCAAAAACCCGCCAGAAACAGATGTCTCCTTCCAACTGATTTCCCCTTCCCCTCGCCTTTCCAATAAAACAGAAAGCTTCCATTTTCTCAGTCTCTCTTGTAGTGTCCCATCATAATTGCAGGACGTATCATCAAACCCCAGTGGAGTCTGTAGATATTGTGTCAGATCTAATCATCGGGACAGGAGGAAGCAAGCACAAAACCCTGATCCCAAAGCAACCAGTGATAAAAACAGGAAACCGTACTTAGGAATAAAAACCTAGAAGAAAGTGGGAAACCACGGGAGAACTTGGCAGAGTGAAACATATAATCAGTCTGCTGAGGACAATCCTTTTCAATCAACACAGACCCTGTTTCCCCAATCTACACTCACGTGGTAAGATCCCAGAGGCGCAGGGTGCCGTCCCATGAGCCAGAGAGGGCAAACTGCCCATCTGAGGAGATAACCACATCGCTGACAAAGTGGGAGTGGCCCCGAAGGGCTCTCTGGGGGATCCCGTAGTTGGTTTCATCCCGAGTCAGCTTCCACATGATGATCGTCTTGTCTGCAAGAGGAAAAAGATAGCAAATGGTTCTTCCACAGATTTTCTCAAATCTGAGATAGATATTACTTGAGGGGCGGGAGGCATCTCATTCCTTTACTACTCATTCCCTGAAGCAGGCTGCTGCACTCCACTGTGACCAAGTTCCTAGTGAGGGAGTAAAGTCATGCCTGGACTGTACCACTTCAGACTGGAGGTGGGGACTTGCCTAGTTGAATGTGCCACCTTGCCAAACACTTTCCAGCACACAGAAAGCTAGCATTTCAGGGAGTTGGCTAGGTTAGAATACTTCTCCCCAACATCTAGTTTTCCATGTGAAGGGAAGTGTATGGCTGGAGGAGCACTCAAGTTATACCAGCCCCCACTTGCATTCTGAAGTGTTACAATACTCTGCTTTACCATCTCAGTGAGGAGCGGACTAGCCAAGGCTTCCTGCAAACTCTTAACATGCCCTCATGTGAAACCACACAAAAAATTCTCCAATTCCCTTGGAGAGAAAAGTCCTCTCAAACCAGAGACTGCCTTCAAATACACACAATTATGACCCAGCTTTTACAGCTTCACCAGAAATTAACTGTAGGTCTCAGCATCTAGATCCAAATACGAGGTATCCTTTGTCACACCCCAGTACTACCCCCTTTTAGTCATCCACCTGTGCACTAATATCACAGAGAAAGCTATCCTCAATTGCTCACCAGAGCTGTGGACTCCTCCGGCTTCAGCAGTTGCTATAAAAGTTAGTACTGGCTCACATCACCAAATAGGTTGCTTGCTCCTTCTCTGGCATAATCGAGGCTCAGAAAGGAACCACCCTATGAACCATGTGCTAAGGATGTAATGCGTGGTATAGCAGTTAGAGCAGAGGATGTCTATGAGGTGCCAACCAACAGGGATCATGGGAGTTGTAGTCCAACACCTGGAGAGCACCACTTTGGCTTACCGCCTCCCCCCCCCCCCGGGTTACCATGTCAGACTAGGACCAGAGAGACCTCAGGGTTCATTCAAATCCCCACTAAGCAACAAAGCTCCCAGGGCCAGTGGCAAAATTGCTTAGCCTCACCTGCCTTACAAGATATGACACTAAGCTGGATGCCACACACATCAACTTGAGTGTATTGGGAGTAAAGATGGGGTATAAATTAACAATACAGAAATTAAAGCCGGAAATCAATCCCTCCTAAGCTGGAGGTGCTAATTAATGGAGGAAATTCACTGCCCTTCCCCTCTAACCCACAAGTATGAATGACCAGCTGTAGAGCCCCATTGTTCCTGAATTGCAGGCTTGCTCCTGGCCACTTTTGGTTGGCTTCGAAGGCCAACCAAAGAGAACAGATCCTCTCCTGCCCCATCATAATTGCAGGACATGTCTTCAGACCTCATGAAGATCAGCAGACAAATGTCAAATTTAATCATCAGGGCTGGGAAGAAAGAGAAGCAGGTGGGCCTTACTACATACACCTCATTTTCTGCCTCAATCTGCTGAGACAGCTTAAGTCAGTACAGCATGACGCTCTTAAATCTCAGGGTTGTGGGTTCGAGCCCCACATTGGACAAAAGATTATTGCATTGCAGGGGGTTGAACTAGATGACCCTCATGGTCCCTTCCCGCTCACATGATTCTGTGGCTGACCGCTTGCTATTCATTTGGTTTTCTATCCTCTTACCTTAACCCCCCCAAAAAAAACCCCTTGGGGCGTGGGAGCCTCCCCAAACCCTCACCCTGTCTAGCACGTGATTGTCTCTCTCCTCATGCCCCATTCCCTATTACACGTAGATGGGGCTGCATGGTCGCGTCCTTCACGCGACAACTGGGCGTTTCTCTCCCCCCCCCGCATCACACGGTGGTCTCTCCCATCCCGTTCCACGCTTCCCTCCCCCCGTCCCCCGCGCGAGTTGGTCTTTCCCGGCCCGGCCCTCCGTTACCGCGTGAGGCGGAGAGGATCATGTCCGGGAACTGAGGGGTGGTGGCGATCTGGGTCACCCATCCGTTGTGGCCCTTCAGGGTGCCACGCAGGGTCATCTGCTCCGTCATGACGGCGGCTGAGAAGGCTCGAGCTCCCGCGGCAGGCGGAGGATGGAGGCGGATTCACCGGCGGCCCTTAGCCCGGACCTGCCAGCTCGCTGAGGCCCAGGGAGAGAAAGGAAGCGGCGGCCTCTTCCGGAAGCGGAAATAGCCTCTCGCGGCGCCCTCTCGCGGCGCCGGCGCCGACGTACAGCAACATGGCGGCCCCCACGTCAACCGTACGAACGACCCGACGGAGCGCCTTGCGCTGGGCCGCGCTTCCTCAGCCTCGCGGAGGCAAATTGCGACGCGCAATGCTGCGAATCCATAAGCACGAAACGCGGCGGCACGCTCCGTAGAAAAGACTCTTTGCCGCAGCCGCTTCCCCACCAGCAGCCAACATGGCGGCGCCCTGGCGTTTCACCTCTCGCGATATCTTGCGACGAGACTCCTCCGTCCGCGCGTGCGGCGTGAGCATGGTGGTCTCCTGGAGGGGGTCGCTAATGGGCAGATCTGCTCGTGTGAGACTCATTCCGAGCCCTTCGTTGCTCAGTGAACTGATCCATCTCCAACTGATTTGGGGCCGGCGGTTCTTCCTTGATATGCCGCCTTTCTGCCAAGGCGGGTTACCAGAATATTAATAATAATATTTTATTATTTATACCCCGCCCATCTGGCTGGGTTGTCCCAGTCGCTCTGAGTGGCTTCCAACACAAACGTGCGGTACAAAATTGCGGCACTAGTTCTCTTCCTCTCTTAGGTACGCGCAGATCTTTTTTTCCCGAGGAGGGTTACATGGATCTGTTGCATCAAGCAGACTCCTGGACCAAGAAAATAATTACGGTGCCATTAGCTGCAGTCAAAACTGACTAAACCAGAAATAGTACCTCGAGTTAAGAATTTTGCTTCAGGATGAGGACAGAAATTGTGCAGGGGCACAGCAGCAGGAGGCCCCATTAGCTAAAGTGGTGCTTCAGGTTAAGAACAGTTTCAGGTTAAGAACGGACCTCCAGAACGAATTAAGTTCTTAACCCGAGGTACCACTGTAGTTGTTTTTCCTAACTAGTTATAGGACTAAATAGCCCGACAGCCCCTTCTCTGTGGCTGGTATGAAAACAGGGCAATCAATAAAAATATTCTCTTTTTTTAAATCAGATGGACAAGTGGAGAGAGGGAAGGATCCATCCTTCTGTTGCTCTCACTGCCATCCTCCCCACTGTGTTTCCGTGCTGGCTGTAGACTTGAGGGCAAAATCAATCTACTAGTCCCCTGCCAACTCCTTCATTCTCCTGCGTGAAAATCCATGTTGCATACGGCAACCAGGCACGTTGCTAAATACAAGGCTAGTTTAGCATTCCCAGGAGATCCATTAGAATCATAATCCTAATCCCACAGAAGTCTTAGGAAGATGACATTCATTTCCATGATAAATGCCTTGATGTACTACAGCCATCACCAACTTTGTACTCTCCAGATGGTTTTGGACCCTTAACTATTGAGAGCTGCAGTCCAAAACATCTGGAATCAGAGTTGGAATGGTCCATGAGGATCATCTAGTCCAGCCCCCTGCAATGTAGGAATTTTTCGCCCAACGTGGGGCTCAAAACCCACAACCATGGGATTAAGTGTCTCATGCTCAAACCGACTGAGCTATCCAGCTGGAGCACCAGGTTTGTGAAAGCTGATGTCGTTGGCATCCAGATATCTCAAGAAGCAATGGAGTGTGCCTTTGGGGGTGAAGTCAAATGGCTACACAAGCAGCACCAAAGTGACCTTTCCAGGGTGCAAGCCTGAACAGTGTGTATGGAGGTTCTGGGCTGCCCAGATGACAAGACCCCCCCAGTGGCGTAGCGTGGGGGTGCAGGGGGGCCGGCCGCACCGGGCGCAACATCTGGGGGTTAGGGTTAGGGGGCGCAAATCCACGGGTTAGGGGGCGCAAATTACTTGCCTTGCCCCGGGTGCTGACAACCCACGCTACGCCACTGGACCCCCCTCCCCTTGCTGATGTGGTCCAAAGGAAACCACAGCAATATGTTTGGCACCAGCTTGGCTGCAGGAGTTGCTGGAAGGAGGGGTACAAGATGCCACCCAACCATCTTAAGGACTCCACTCCAGATTTGTTTTGGGTTTACTCCTTAGCTTTTTCTTCTCCTGAAAATATCCTGCAAGGCAGTGGAGGTTTAGCACCAGAGTTTTCCTTCTCCTAGACGGGCAGCCTTCCCAGGTTGATGAGCCCCATATCTGCTCCTCATGTCTCTGTACAGGGTGTGCAGAAACCGCCTTCTTGACCATTGGACCCACTTAATATCCTTTAATGATGGAATCATAGCTCCTTCTTTCAAAGCTAGATACAACAGCCGGTTGACACCCTTCTCCCCCTTCTTTTCCACCCTTTCCCCAATTGCTAACTTGCGTTTGCTGATTTTTCCATGAAATATTGGTGACGGGGATTTAATGGTTATACCCTGTTTTTCTATTAAAACCACCCTCATCGCAGCCTATAGTGAAAAGCAACAGAAATGCAATGTAAAAATGTTGAAATCACATATTCAATATACAGTGGTACCTCGGGTTAAGTACTTAATTCATTCCAGAGGTCCGTACTTAACCTGAAACTGTTCTTAACCTGAAGCACCACTTTAGCTAATGGGACCTCCTGCTGCTGCCGCGCAGCCAGAGCACAATTTCTGTTCTCATCCTGAAGCGAAGTTCTTAACCTGAAGCACTATTTCTGGTTTAGCGGAGTCTGTAACCTGAAGTGTATGTAACCTGAAGCGTATGTAACCCGAGGTACCACTGTAATATCAAGGACAGCAGTAATATTTTCCGGTTGTTAAGTCTCCCGTTGCTTGGTCCCTGCTCCTGCCCACCTAGCAGTTTGAAAGCACGTCAAAGTGCAAGTATGCCGACGGGAAGGTAAATGGCATTTCCGTGCGCTGCTCTGGTTCGCCAGAAGCAGCTTAGTCATGCTGGCCACATGACCCGGAAGCTGCACGCCGGCTCCCTCGGCCAATAAAGTGAGATGAGCGCCACAACCCTAGAGACGTCCATGACTGGACCTAACGGTCAGGGGTCCCTTTACCTTTACCCTTAAGTCTCTTGCTACCCTCCTGTACAGAAGAGTTTTGGGGATCTGTCTCAGATTTCCCAAAGGATCATCACTCCACAGTGTTGTTTTCCCTTTGGCAACCGGCTGGAGGTTATGACCAGAACCAATACACAGTCCCTGTTCTTGAGAACCTAAATGCTCTACATTTTTGCACACAAATCTATGCATGTTGCTGCTGTAGATGCTGTTGAGCTGCTGTGAGAATAAACTCTGCCTGCAATCCTTGTACACTCAGTAAGTTCAATTTATAGCCTGAAGGTCTTAGCAGTGGCAGTAATTACAGGCAATAACTCCCACTGAGACTAGAGTGACTCAGACCCAAGAATGATGTGTCAGCAGATTCCTTTTGACTGCCATGGCTTTCATACCAGTCATACTTTCCCAATCAGCCACAGTAGCTCAGAGAAGGCATACAGCTGGGTTTCTGTAGTGTAGTGGTTATCACGTTCGCCTCACACGCGAAAGGTCCCCGGTTCGAAACCGGGCAGAAACAGCCTGACATACATTTTTTGCCTTTACATTAATAGAGACTGCAGATCAAAACTTCAATTGAAGTTGATAAGTTAAAAAAAGTCTGTTTTATCTCCCATTGGTATTTATTTGTAGATTCATTAACCAACAAAATAAGTCTGTTTTGTTTCAAAGTAGGACTTTGTGCTGATACTTAGAAATGAAATGCTTGCGGTTTGCAAGCCCATTAAATTTTGGAGAAGTTCAGCGAAAACTGAATAAAGTGCGTGACTTAATTTTTTAAAATTTTTATTAAAAAGACACATAAAATCATACAAACTATAACCTGTAGGTTTATTGCTTGTTCACAATCAAGTTTGAATATTATATCCAGTCTGGCAGGTATGTCTGATCACTCATTGTTTCAGACATCCATATTCTACCAGTACTATTCATATTTTGTAAGTCCCATTTACTCAATGAAGATAAAACTTCATTGAAATCAATAGGATTTACTTCAGAGTAGTTGTAGAGGACTGTGCTGGAAGGCTGCAATCTTATGCACACTTACCTGGGAGCAAGGTCCACTGGATACATGGGGTGTGTGTGTGTTTTCTGCATGTTATTCATTAAACTCTGGTCTAGAATGGGGATGGGGAATATGGGATTCTCCAGATGTTGCTGGACAACCCCCCCCCCCCAATTTCATTTATGAATCAGTAGCTTCAGCTTCTGGGTCACCCTGAAGGGCAGCCCTGCATGCAGCACATTGCAGTAATCCAGTCTGGAGATTTCCAGTGCATTGACAACAATAGTCAGACTATCCCTGTTCAGAAACAGCCATAGCTGTCTTACCTACCCAAACTGGTAAAAGATAGCCATTGAGGCCACCTTGCAATAAAGATGGGTCGGGTGAAACCCCAGACTACAACTTTCTTCAATTCCTCAATGTTGGCCATGATGGTTGGGGCTGATGGGGATCTATTTTATTTTATTAGATTTGTATGCCACCCTTAATCATAAGATTTCAGGGCGGTTCACAGAATAAAATATAGGATAAACAAGTAAATGTTGGAAGGCCCAAAAAACTTTGAAGGACTATTTTGAAATAAATTTAAACACCATGGTGGAAAGAAGAGTAATCTGGGATGCAAGCAAAGCTGTAATGAGGGGGTTTCTGATACAACAGAACACCATAAAGAAAAGAGCACAGAATGAGAAAAAGGACAAGATTTTGGAGAAAATTAGGGAAGGTGAGAAAAAGCTAAGATCGAAACCGAAGTCACAGGAGATTCTGAGAGAAATTAAACTTTATCAAGCACAATATTCAAAATTGATAAATCAGGAAGTTGAATGAAAAATCAAACAAATGAAACAAAGGACTTTTGAATCGGCAAACAAATGTGGAAAACTGCTAGCTTGGCAGTTGAAAAAGAGACAAAAATTGAATACGGTTACCAACCTAGAGATTGAAGGGAGAAACATTCAGAATCCGGTGGAGATTAGAAAGTGCTTCCAGAGATACTTTAAACAACTTTATACTCAAGGGCCGCAAAATGAGATAGAGATAGAGCAATTTTTGAAAAGGAATGGTCTACCAAAATTGTCTCAAGAAAACAGAACAACTCTGAATTACAAAATAACACAACAAGAGATTGAAGGTGCCATTCAGAATATGCAATTGGGCAAATCTCCAGGGCCCAAGCTTTCATCACATTGATACCTAAATTAGAAACTGAAAAGACACAACTTAAGAACTACCGTCCCATCTCTCTCCTGAATGTGGATTACAAAATTTTTGCAGATATTTTGGCAAGTAGACTTAAAAAAGTGTTAAAGGAAGTAATTCATAAAGACCAGGCAGGTTTTCTCCCAGGCAGACATTTGTTCGACAACACTAGAAACAACATTATTGACATTTTGGAACTTTTACAAACGAACATTAATACAAAAGCAGTGTTGATTTTTATAGATGCGGAGAAGGCCTTTGACAACATTTCTTGGAAGTTTATGAAGAAAAATCTTGAAGGGATGGGAGTGGGACGGGGGTTTGAAAATGGCATAGAGGCAATCTATTCAGAACAAAAAGCTAAATTAATAGTTAATGTGGTGACAGAAGAGTTCAAGATTGAGAAAGGAACACGACAAGGTTGTCCTATTTCCCCTTTGCTATTTATTTCGGTCCTGGAGGTGCTCCTAAATATGATTAGAGGGGACCGGTTGGTTGAAGGGATTCAGGTCGGAGCCAAACAGTACAAACTTAAAGCCTTCGCAGATGATTTGGTTTTGACATTGCAAGAGCCAGAATCTAGTACGAAAAGAGCTTTAGAATTGATTCATGAGTTTGGTCGGGTGGCGGGTTTTAAATTAAACAAGCAAAAGACAAAGGTTTTGGAAAAAAATTTGACAACTGAGGAATCAGAAAGGTTTCAGAAAGAGACAGACCTAAAAGTTGTTAAGAAGGTGAAATACCTAGGGGTTAATATGACTGCCAAAAATTTGAATTTATTCAAGGACAATTATGAAAAGTGTTGGACAGAAATTTAAAAGGATTTAGAAAGTTGGTCAAGATTAAAACTTTCCTTGTTGGGCCGAATTGCTGCGATAAAGATGAATGTATTGCCAAGAATGTTGTTTCTGTTTCAGACCCTACAGATTGTGGACAGAGTGGAATGTTTTACAAAGTGGCAGAGAGATATTTCTAAATTTGTCTGGCAGGGCAAAAAGCCCCGAATAAAATTTAAAATACTAACTGATGCTAAGGAGAGAGGGGGGTTTGCCCTGCCAGATTTGAGGTTGTATTATGAATCTGCAGCTTTCTGCTGGCTGAAAGATTGGTTTCTTCTTGAGAACACTGATGTCCTAGATCTGGAAGGGTTTAACAATGCTTTTGGATGGCATGCATACTTGTGGTACGACAAGGTAAAAATCCATAAGGCTTTCAAGAACCATATTGTCAGGAAGGCGGTGTTTAATGTCTGGACAAAATACAAAGACTTACTAGAAAACAAGACCCCAAGGTGGCTGTCACCAATGGAAGCTAAGGCTCAGAAAAGACTCAATATGGAGGCCAATTGGCTGAAATATTGGGAGTTATTAGAGAAAGAAGGAGATACTTGGAGACTGCAAAGTTTTGAGAAATTAAAGGATAAAGTGCGAGATCGGTTACATTATGCTCAGATTAAGGAGGTTTTTAAGGCAGATAAAAAAGTAGGTTTCCAGGTGGAAAAATCGAAATTAGAAACAGAACTGTTAGAACCTAAGGCCAAGGTACTTTCAAAAATGTATAACTTGCTGTTGAAATGGAATACGCAGGATGAAACTGTCAAATCAGCTATGATAAAATGGGCACAGGATATTGGGCATAACATTATGTTTGCTGACTGAGAAAAGTTATGGACCACCGGAGTGAGGTTCACGGCATGTAATGCCTTGAAAGAAAATATTATGAAAATGATATATAGGTGGTACATGACCCCAGTCAAGCTGGCAAAAATATATCACTTGTCTGATAACAAATGCTGGAAATGTAAGGAAACTGAAGGAACATTCTTTCACCTCTGGTGGACGTGCCCGAGGGTTAAGGCTTTCTGGGAAATGATCTACAATGAGTTAAAAAAGGTATTTAAGTATACCTTCCTTAAGAAACCAGAGGCCTTCCTTCTGGGCATTGTCGGCCAAGGGGTGTTAAAGAAAGACAAAACTTTTTTTATGTATGCGACAACAGCAGCAAGAATACTTATTGCAAAGTACTGGAAGACCCAAGATTTACCCACACTGGAAGAATGGCAGACGCAACTGATAGACTACATGGAGTTGGCTGAAATGACTGGCAGAATTCGAGACCTGGGAGAAGAGACGGTGGAAGAGGACTGGAAAAAATTTAAGGACTATTTACAAAAACACTATAAATTGTATGAATGCTAGGAGAATGCACGATTGAAAGAAACATGGCAGCAGTAATTTTATTGTAAGACATACGAGAATATGTGATGTTTTAAGGAAAAGATGAAATTCGAAGCAGTATTATGTTATATACAAAATACTACTCCAAAATCCCGCAAATCCCCTAGACGCAATCAAAAAACAATGGGAGAATGACATAGGCTATGAGATTAACCCCACTCAATGGACCAGAATGTGGTCTAAACCCCCCTTTAAATCCATATCAACGAAAAGAAAAGAACTCACACTGAAACTCACCTACAGGTGGTACCTAACACCAAGGAAACTAGCGCTAATACACCCAGGAACCTCACCAAAATGATGGAGAGGGTGCACCTCCACAGGCACATATCTCCACATGTGGTGGGAGTGTCCCAAAATCCAACTATTCTGGACAACAGCCATACAAGAAATATGTAAAATAACTATGCAAGTAATAGACATCACCCCAGAATTGGCCCTACTAAACATCTTCCAAGACAACAATGCCCATTTACACCACAAAGAACTCATAACCCACCTGCTCTCAGCAGCCAGAAACACCATAACCAGACACTGGAGAGACCTGTCAGGAGTAAGCATGGACCAATGGTACCAAATAGTATGGGAAACAGCCCTACTAGAAAAATTAACTAACAAACTGAAACTGACACGGGGACAAACAGAAGAAGACGCCTTCACCCCGGTATGGCTCCCCTTTATCACATACACAGCCCAACAGGACAGTGACAATAATCCACCAACAGCATACAAATCAATATGGCTAACCTGATCCAAAACACCCACCCACCTCACCCACACATGAAAACAAAGATCACCACAGCCAATCACAAGCAAACAATCACACCCTAGGCCAACCCCAACCTCTCTCACCACCAAAGGAACACAAGGGAACAACACAAGCAACGCTGACACCAAACTCTACACACATTAAACATAATAGAAACACCGCCACCCGACCCCACCCCTATCCATCCTCCCTCCCTCCACCCCCTCTCTTTTTTCTTTTTTCTTTTCTTCTCCCCCTAATGCCTCAACAAATGAAACGGATTTGTAAAAATGTTACATGAAAAAAAAATACGAGGCACTACACCTCTGTAAAACAAAAAAATCCTGAATAAAATATATATATATTAAAAAAAAAAGAAGCAGTATTATGTTCAAACCAAGCAGTGTAATTTATGATAAAGTCAATTTAAAGTTGGAACATAATATTTGAGATTTATAAGACAAGAAAGAAAGCAAGGTAACAAATTGCTGTATATAACTATATGATTGAGAACGCAGGGAAGGGCGATGTGAGGAAGTCCAAAGATTATGAAAGCATGATTGTGAATAACCTTTATCTTATCCCTATTTTCTTTTTTCATTCTTTCTTTATTCTATAATTCTACTTTATTTCTTTGTTTGTTATATGGTGACGGTATTTTGTATGTTTGGTGTTTTTAAAAATTGTAATAAATATCTTTTTTAAAAAAAACAAGTAAATGTTGGAGTCCGACAACATATGGTGGACAACAAGTACCCCATCAGTAATTTCCAAGCTCATAAAAGGTGGTGTCTCTCTCCTTCCTCCCCTATTTTCTTTCCAGGACACAAAGGCACAAATTATATGTGGTTTAAGCCTCCACATCTCAGTAACCTGCAGAGCTGCTGCCAGCCAGTGTCCATAATATGGAGCTATAAAGCAGTGTTTCCCAACCACTGTTCCGCGGCACACTAGTGTGCCGCGAGATGTTGCCTGGTGTGCCGCGAGATGTTGCCTGGAGGGAGGCGGGCGAGTCGGGCGGCGAGAGGCGGGGCGGCGAGGAGAGGCCGCCCAGCACGGGGCTCTCGCTGTCTGCTTGCCTGGCTGCCTGCGAGCTCGGCGGGCAGCGCCTCCGTCCACAGCGCCCGCCTCACGGCTCTCATTCCCTGCCCCTGCCAAAGCTCACCCAGCCAAGCCGCGCTCTCCTTCCTGCCTCGCTTTGCTGCCTCCTCCCCCCCCCCACCCCCAAAGCTTGGAGGTTCCCCGGCAAGGGGGAGGGAAAAAAATTGAAACTTACACTTTCGTGCGTCCCTCCCGGCGTGACGCTGCGCGCTGACGTCACGGGGCTGTAATGGTGGTGTGCCTCGAGATTTTTTTCATCAAACAAGTGTGCCTTTGCCCAAAAAAGGTTGGGAAACACTGCTATAAAGACCAGTGGCCCAACTAAGTATAAGGCAGTTTATCTTGCTGGCCTGGAAATGTGATGCTCCTTCTAAATCCTGCCACTAGGCTGGATGCTTTATGGTTCACCTGCGTATTAATATTTTTGATTTCTGGCTATTGCAGATGCATGTTTTCTGGAAGCCACTCTTGAGAGACTTGCCACTCTTGCATTATAACATTTGAAATAAACAATAAATCCGTTGCACTCGGTGGGACCTTCTTCGAATATGTGCAGGATAGCACTGTTGGTAGTTTTCATGCAGCATTTGCCCAGTAATTAACGCGTGGGGACGGAATGCCAAATACAAAAGGGCTACCAATTATGTAAGTATGCATGCAGCTCCATCATCGCGGAATCAAATTTCAGGAGCTCTCATACAGCTCGGCGATTACCTGCTCTAAACGTTAGCTGAATGTTACCTTCGTCCATTCCCTATTAGGCGCCTCCTGTGCTTCCTCGCACCTGGAAAGTGGGGGGTGAGTACCCCCCCCCAAAAAAAGACCCCAACCAACCAGCACATTTAAGAAACAAATGATTAGATACAAGATAGTAAAAAAGAATAAAAACCCGCATCTCTCTCTCTCCTCCCGCCCCCCGCCCGCCCCGCGGTGGTAATACTGAAGCTAGGCATGTAGTCGGCGAGTTCAAGATCGGGCCTGAGTGAAAACTGTCACTAATAAGGTTCTCTCCAACGGTGTGACAGAAGGAAGGCGGGGGTGGGGTGGGGGAGAAGAGACGGCCATATGCAAATTTGTTCTTTTACGTCAGCCTCGCCACACTATATATACCCTGATGGCCGGTTTATTTCTCAGTGGCGCTCCGGACAGCTGGCAGCGCGCTGCTTTCGCGGGAGGGTGGAAGGATGGGTAGCGGAAGGCGGCCGGGATCCCGACAGGGAAGGCGTCAAGGAACTCGGCAGGGGCCAAGGCGTCAAGGAATCCGACAGGGTATCCGGCAGGGAAGCCCCGTACTTCACACCGAGGCAGAAGGCTCGAGCGCCCCTCCGCCTGCACCTATTTCCGAACCGTCCACTTCCGAATCCTCGGGGAGAGGAAAGAAGCGCCTTACCGGCCCTTTGTCTCAGCTGATCCTGAAGGCTTTCGAAGGCTCCAGCCTGCGGAAAGGCGTGTCGCTGGCAGCCCTGAAGAAATTCCTCAGGGATGGAGGCTACAACCTGAACAGGAACAAAAATAGCCACCTCAAACGGGAGCTGTATAAACTGGTATCGAATGGGGTCTTGATCCGCTTAACCGGCAGCGGAGCTTCGGGATCCTTCAAGCATGGCGGGAAAACCCTGCCGAAGAAATCTGCCAAGCCTGAGGCGAGGAAAGTGAAGAAAACGGCGGCTGCCAACAAAAGGCTGGCGTCGGGTAGCAGGGAGCCGAGAAAGAAGTCGCCGAAGAAACAGCCGGCCGTTTCTAAACCAAGAGGTGTCCGAAGTAGAAAGACAGCCGTCCCTGGCAGGAGACGGCAGCTCGACAAGCATTCAACGGTGAAAAGTTCTTAAATACAGAGAAAACCCGGCAGTTTACTTTAATATCTTTAAAAAGGCTCTTTTAAGAGCCACTCAAGACTCGCTGAAAGAGCTGCTGCATTTCCAGATTAAAAGCGCGCTGCTTAAAGACCTCTGAAGTGCTTTGCCTATTAGTACTGCTCGTCTCCTGACATCTGGTTTTCTCGCCTTGGTAGTTTTAGATTAGGTGTAATAGAAAGGTTAAATGTGATGGTAATAAAAACCGAGAGTGCTGTGGGGTGGAAACTCAGGACCTTCTGGTGGCTTTTCGTGGAAAGTTCAGGTGTTAAAAAAGCCAGGATGGTGTGGCTGATAAGAGCTTATGGTCTGTCTGATCATATAGACTTGTCACCATCTCAGCCTAGCCCACAAGACAGGGTTATTGCATGGATAAAACACTGAAAGTTGGGCTAATCCAGTATTGATCCATAAAAATACCTGCATTGTTTATTTCATTACTTATTTTTACACATTCTACCAAATTGAAAAAAACAGAGCCACAATCCAATTTATGCATGTTAAACTAAAGACTGGGTTACAGAGATGCTTCAGCTCAATTCAGTTTTAACAAAATACTGATTTGTACATTTAAATATATATTAATCCAAATCTCAGCACAACATTGTAAAAAGAAGCATGAGCAGAGCCAGGATTTATGTTGTGGGGAGGCAGAACACTCACTGGTCATCATCCTCTGTCCAGCAGATTTGGAATGAAATGTCTGAACGACAGTTGTTTTAAATTACGTTCTTTTGACCCCAAGTGCTCAGAAAATTCTGTAAAAAATATTGCTGCAATATCTACTTTTAGTTAAGTTTATTTATTTACTTGGTTTTTTTGGGGGAGGCAGCTGTCCCCCTGCCCTCCCTGGCTACACCCATGAAATGAAGACCCACTGGCTTTATTTTTGACAACCAAAAAAATCCACTCCAAACTGCAGCCTTCTGAAAATGGTCATTTCCAATATCAGTAGACAAAAGTAAAAAAAAAAAAGTAATTAGAGAAGTGGGGAGGAAACTAAGTTATTGGCCCTGTACTTTTGTTCCAAATATTTTATAATTAACAATAAGGTTTAGCTCAGCTGGTAGAGCATGAGACTCTTGATTTTAGGGTCATGGGTTCGAATCCCACACTGGGAAAAAGATTTCTGCATCGCAGGGGGTTGGAATGGATGATCTTTGTGATCCCTTCCAGCTCTACAATATCCATAAAATAAAATCTGAAACACGTGCAGCAGCAGAATCCTATACATACAGGCAAAGATTTCAATGGAACCTCCAAGCAAGTGGGGGGTACAATTGCAGCTAAAGGGACTTTTCACTCATCAGTTATGGAAAATGAGTTCAACACTACTCTTCCAGCTCTTAGAAAGATTTGGATTGGCTCTGAAAAGAGCCTCTGGGTTTTCTGACACCGTGCAGAGAAATGTCTTCATTGTCCTTTGACAGGGACACAACCAGATTTTACTGTCGCACTGGAAGATCCAGCAGCTTCACCATTGCTTGCGTTCATCATCTTTTCAGTTTTGTTGACGGTAGCAAAGCTTGAACATCACCCTGCACAATGGCAACTCCTTCTACCAGTTTCTGCAGCTCCTCATCATTCTGCACAACAAGCTGGATGCGGTGTAGGATAATTCACTGCTTTTAGCCAGCCAGCTCCAGGATTTCAGCACTGAGATATTCCAGGACTGCAGCCAGATAGACAGGGGCTCCTGCTTCAATTTGCTTTGCTTACTTCCCTTTCTGAAGCAGCCTGTGTACTCTAACCACTGGAAACTGCAACCTTGCCCTTGTGGACTGAGTCTTTGTCTTGACTCTCATTCCCCCCCTAGTCGTGCCACAAGCAGACACAATTCTGCTTTCCATCCTGCTCTACAGCAAAAGCATTCATAGACTTTAAAGTGGGGCAGGGAGGGAATAAGCCTGCCTAAATCTGATTGGTCAAGGCCTGTAAACCAATAAGGAATGAGATTCTGATTTCTCCAATAAGGAAAAAAGGGCATATTATTCTCAGTGAGAACTATCAAGTCTGTGCTCATATATTTATTTATAAAGTCATTTGCACTGTGTACTGCTTTTCATTTTAAAAAAAACCAAAGCAGATTACAAATAAGCATGCACATATACGATTAAAAAAACAAAACCCCTAGAAATTAAAAAATGAGATATTCAGCTATTGTATACCTGAAGGAGTGTCTCCACCCCCATCATTCAGCCCGGACACTGAGGTCTAGCGTCGATGGCCTTCTGACAGTTCCCTCATTTCACCGTGCTCACTTAGAAGTTACCTGTGCTATTGCAACCAGTCAAGAAATTTGCTGGCACCTCCAATACACAGGGCAAGAAGGATGTGTTGGAAGGATTCACAGGAAATCCCTGAAACTCAGGAACCCTTAAACACCGTTATAACTCATTGTTTTAAAATAAGCAATCTGAGTGGATGTGTTCCCTCCGTTTCCTTTCCGCAAGCAGCTACCATTGTTAAACCTGAGGCATGTTTAACAGTGGGGGGGGGGGCAGAGGGGCATTCCTTGCAATAATAAAAGCAACGGATACTGAGTACTGATAGATGGTACCTAAATGGCAACCCAGAGACCACCAAGCTTTTAGGGCCAGTGTGCCCGTTTGGAATGTCAGGAGAGCGCAACGGGCGGCAGCCACAAAATGGCTGCTGTGGAGCGTGTGGCATAGCACAAAATGGCTGCCACTTCTGAAAGAGGAGGAGGAGGGGAGATAGGACTGCAAAATGGTGGTGGTTAACCCTAGGGCTGTCACCTGCCCCTAGAAAAACGTAGTTGTCTTTTGGGGGGGGGGTGGAGCCGGAAGTGTGAAAGGAAGAGGTTTGCACGGGCCTGGTCTGTGCAGTGGAGAGTGAGGGCGGGGGAGAGGGAGGGATATTTTCATACTCTCCAACATTTCTCTGATGAAAACAGGGACATCCTACCTCTCTATTTTTTAAAAATATTATTATTATTATTATTATTATTATTATTATTATTATTATTATTATTATTATTATTTTCTTCCTGCCCAGCTTACTGTTGCTCCAGAAGCTCTGGGCAGCTTCTAACATATATAAAAACAGAATAAAACAATAAACTTTTTTTAAAAAAAACACCTATCCTACACAGTGCCTCCTTCAGATGTCTTCTAAAGGTTGTATAGTTACTTATCTCCTTGGCTCAGGGGTCACTTAGCTCCATACCGTCCAACATTTCTCCGATGAAAATAGGGATGTCCTTCCATGCCCTCCAATATTTATCAGGCGAAAATAGGGACGTCCTAAGGAAAAGCGGGACATTCTGGGATCAAATCAGAAACCAGGATGGCTTCTGTAAATCCAGGACTGTCCCTGGGAAATAGGGACACTTGGAGGGTCTGCAGGCATCTGTGGGGCTGCAGTGAGAATAGGGAGCTGGACTATATATGGACCTTTGGCCTGATCTGGGGGGCTCTTTGGAAATGCCCATGGCTTTGAATCGAAACCTATGAACAGATAAAATACTCTGGCTGCCTATGAATAGTTATGAATACCTATAAACAGATAAAATAAAAAAATTCCTTCCAGTAGCACCTTAAAGACCAACTAAGCTAGTTCTTGGTATGAGCTTTCGTGTGCATGGTATCTGAAGAAGTGTGCATGCACACGAAATCTCATACCAAGAACTAACTTAGTTGGTCTTTAAGGTGCTACTGGAAGGAATTTTTTTATTTTGACTATGGCAGACCAACACGGCTACCTACCTGTATATGAATAGATAAAATACTCTGGCTCATAAGACAGTAAAACCGTTCTTGCAGGCTGCTTGTTTGGGCTTATTAGTTATCTTTATTGAATTTTACATAGTTCTGAAAAAAAGACACACATCTATATTAGCAAAATGCAACCTTTCTAAGGCCTTTCCTGCCTTGGGCTTTGGTACTGCTATCTCCTTCGTCTAGCTCTGCGCTTGGGCCTTCGTGGGGGAAACGCAGCTTTCCCCTTGGGGCTTTGTTCTTTGGCAGAGGAAACATCTCTGCTCCTGCAGAACCTTGTTTTCTTTGCACTGGGTGTTTCCTTGCTGTAGGGCTTCCCCACACCTTTCGGAGAGGCTGTGCTGTTGCTCTTAGAAGACCTTGACCTTTCCAAGGTGCTTTTGCTGCTAGCCCTTTTCGATTTCTCTGCAGAGGCAGGCCTGCTCCTCAGGTTCCTGGTGGTCTTCAAAGCAGATGCAGCACTCCTGCTGGAACAGCACTGATCTTCGGCTTTGCTATCCGAGTTGTCAGACGTGCCAGAAGCAGCTTTTTCGGCAAGCCTCTGCGACCTCCGGGCAGAGCCATTTTTCCTGGGGCATCTTCTCCTTCTGTTGGGGATTCGGAGTTTCTGGTGAGCCTCTCCCGTCTTATCTGCAGAGCTCTTGGCTTGCTCCGCTTCTCCTTTCGTTTTTGCGCCAGTGCGTGCGCCATGCCTTCGCCCAACTCGGACTTTCCTCGCCCCGGCAGTCCTTTTGGGGTTTTCAAATATTTTGCTGGCCTTGCTCTGGTGCTTCCTGATGACGAAAAACTTTGAGCCATCGCTGTGAGTCATGCGCACCACGGCGCCTTTCAACACCAAGGCGTGCATTTTCCTCTGAGTTCTGGGGCTTTGCCTCCTCACATTGTAGCCTTTGGCGCTCAGCACTTCTTTCAGCTCTGTGAGGGTGAGGCCGTTCGACGCACTTGCGGCAATCGCTTGGACAACTAGCCCTGAGATATTAGGGAGGGGCTTGATGGTCTTACCAGGATTCAAGCTTCTCCTCCTTTGCATTGACCTCGTAATTATTGACGACTTTTCGGGGAAACGAGTTTCTCCTCTCTTGCCTCGGCCTGGCCTCTTTCTCCTAGGAACTGAGGCCTGTGTTCCTACAGGCGTCATCACCTCAGTCATTGTCACTTCTTGTGGGGTTGCTGCCCTTCTTTGGGACTCTGTTACTCACTGCATGGAGCCTCTGATGAGACTGACTTGTGTGACTCCTGTCCGAAGTATTTATAGATGGAACGGAATCAATCCCAGCCTGCTTCTGTTCCCAACAGCCAATCACTTTCCTCCGTTTTGTTCTTGAGAACTCACCTTTCATAAACTTGCCTCACCTGCTCCATCCCCCTCGTCCTATTAAAAAAAGTAGAGCTGGCATGGAAATTTAGCAGGTTACACTTTCCCCCACGAGACATCTCCATGTCAGGAAAAGCCTTTTTCTTTTTTCCCCCCTCAATACTAGATTGCTACTTCGTAAAACTACAAAAAGCAAGAGCACCTACTTTATTATTAATTTGGCCTAACAGTCGGAGCTGATGGGAGGCACTCCACACCAGAGAGGCCACCAGAGCCTCAAGAAACAGCCCTGCTGGCCTTTTTCCTTAACAATGGCCTCGCCTGCCTGCCTGCCGCTCAAAGGAGGTGTGGTGTGAATGGGAAGGGAAGATAAAGAGCCTCCATTTCCCAGCAGCTCACATTCTCCAGAGCAGGTTTTTTACAAATGTTCCATCCCAGTATTGCCTTCTGAAACAGGGCTAGGGAACCAGTAGCACTCCCAAATGTTGTTGGAACTCCATCAGTCCCAGCCGGCAGAGACAATGATTGGAGGGATGGGAGCTTTTGGCCAACAGTATCTGGAGGGCCACAGTCCCCTCAAGGTGCTGTAAAGGAAATATAAGCCCTGTTAAGTTGGCCAAGACAAGGGGCAGGCATGTGAGAGATACAACATTTTGACCGCTGGTCCTGATGCCGATCTGCATGAGTGGGTCTATCTCTTCTTCATGAGGTCTTTGCATATGCATGTGGTAGACACATTGACTCTGCACAGAAGAGCAGAATCAACTAATGGAGGTCAGGAATGGGACTAGCAGGTACAACCCCTAACCCACATTTACTATTTCGTTTGGTCCATTGATCAGGGTGACAAGACGATGATAATCAAAATAAAAAGGGCGAGGTTGATAATCGTATTTAAAAAGGAGTACACCTATGGGATTTGGGAAACACCTGCCTTATTCCTGTAAGTAACTGTGTCATCACAATGTTGCTCTGTGATGCAACCATGTGACCAGGCTTCCTACAGAACTATCACATGGTTCAGTAACTGGCCAGCTCTGAGCCTCTGAGCTGCAGAGGCCTTGCTTAGCGGTGTTGCCCAATCTTGGGTCCCCAGCTGTTTTCGGACTACAACTCCCACCATCCCTAGCTCGCAAGACCAGTGGTAAGGGATGTTGGGAATTATAGTCTGAAAACAGCAGGAGACCAAAGGTTGGGAAACTTCTCACTTAGTTAGGCTTTGGGTGTGGTCAGGAGGACTAGATAAGGGTTATGAAAAGGGAGAGGGATTTCTTCCTCAGGGAAAAACAAAAAACTTGGGGTGGAGTTCAGTCTCCGGCAACTCCCTCTTAAAAGAATCATGGCCAGAAGACCACTGGAGAGCTGTCGTGCAGAATGTATTGAACTAGTTGGTTAAAAAGTCTGACACAGTAGAAGGCTTCTAATGTCAAAAGAACATAAAAAGAACCTCCCAGATCAGGCTGGAAGCCTAATCTCACTGGTCAAGCATCCCGTTTTCTCTGTGGCCCTTCGGATCCCTGTGGAAGCCCACAAGCAACAGTCCACTCTCAGTTTGTGAATCACAGAAACTAATATTCAGAAGCTTATGTTCTTGTAATGTAGCACAGCCATTGGAGCTAGTAGCCACTCATAGCTTTATCCTGCATGCATGTGTCTAATCGCTTTTGAAACCTATCAGACCCTCCAAGTCCAGACCTGCTATTTCCAGGGGTGCCCCTGATTTAGAGAAGCCATCCCGGTTTCTGACTTGATCCCAGAATGTTCCGCTTTTCCTTAGGATGTCCCTATTTTCATTGGAGAAATGTTGGAGGGTACAGTGGTACCTCGGGTTAAGTACTTAATTCGTTCCGGAGGTCCGTTCTTAACCTGAAACTCTTCTTAACCTGAAGCACCACTTTAGCTAATGGGGCCTCCTGCTGCTGCCAGGGAGGGGGGATGTTCTGTTTGTTATTTTTTTATTTTCAATATTCAACAATTAATAGTTTTATAATAATAAAAACCCCGACAGACTATCAGCCAGGAATCTGACCGCAGCATTTTTGACCAATTGAAGTTTCTATGATGATGATAAACAGTCTATCTGACTGGGCTGCCCCAGCCACTCTAGGTGGCTTCCGACAAAATGTTCAAACACAAAGAACCTAAATCATTAAAAGCCTCCCTGTACAGGGCTGCCTTCAGATGTCTTCTAAAAGTCAGAAATAATAATAATACAGTGGTACCTTGGGTTACATACGCTTCAGGTTACATACGCTTCAGGTTACAGACTCCACTAACCCAGAAATATTACCTCGGGTTAAGAACTTTGCTTCAGGATGAGAACAGAAATTGTGCTCCGGCAGCAGCAGGAGGCCCCATTAGCTAAAGTGGTGCTTCAGGTTAAGAACAGTTTCAGGTTAAGAACAGACCTCCAGAACGAATTAAGTTCTTAACCCGAGGTACCACTGTAATAATAATCTTCAAGGGCAAGCCCATGTACTCTCTGTGGTCTGAAGATCTCTCTGCCCTTTCTGTGCTTGACTGCATAGTGTATGATCATCACTCTAATACCTACTTGGATATATGGACTGCCCATATAATTTTTGTAAGGCTTACATCATTGATCAATGTAACACAAAGCAATTAAAGTTGACGTCAGGCTCGATGGCATGTTATTTTGCTAAGAAGTCAGCTGATGACATTTCTTTCTCTCTCTTCTATTTGTAAAAAGAAAAAAGAAAAGCTACAATGGGTACAACATGTGTTGGAACCGGTTGTACGTCTCATTGTCCATTTTAATTGTTGTACGCCACTTCCCGGGCCCCATGGAGGCGTAAGTGATACTGGCACAAACAATTGCTTTCGTCGAGCAGCTCGCTGGATCATTGCCAGGATGCTGGTTTCATCAATGGGACCGAAACTGAAGTTCTCTCTTGTGTTTTAAATATGAAAGCCTTCAGAGGTTGGGAGTGGAAATGATGAGGGAGGCGTCCAACCCTGGCATTTGGGGCACTTTTGGGAACAGACAGTGAGTGAGCAGTTAGACAGACCTAAAGACAGCTTGTGAACAGCTCTCTGTCTCTGGGAGTCTGGCGCGAGACAGCAGATCATCTACAAGGTAAGACACCTTATCCTCTCCTGGCACATTTGTATATAAAGTGCCTCAAGTCAACAGCGCTTTCTCTTCTAAAGGAACCCCAACTCCAGGCAGCAGTTTCTGGAACTTCCTACCACCTGAGTGTGCAACAATATCATTTCTCAATATGTGGTAAGGTAAAGGTAAAGGGACCCCTGACCATTAGGTCCAGTCATGGCCGACTCTGGGGTTGTGGCGCTCATCTCGCTTTATTGGCCGAGGGAGCCGGCATACAGCTTCCGGGTCATGTGGCCATCATGACTAAGCCGCTTCTGGTGAACCAGAGCAGCGCACGGAAACGCCGTTTACCTTCCCACCGGAGTGGTACCTATTTATCTACTTGCACTTTGTGCTTTCGAACTGCTAGGTTGGCAGGAGCAGGGACCGAGCAACGGGAGCTCACCCCGTCACGGGGATTCAAACCGCTGACCTTCTGATTGGCAAGTCCTAGGCTCTGTGGTTTAGACCACAGCACCACCCGGGTTCCCAATATGTGGTACAACGGCTAAAAGAAAGACCTTCTCTTCCTAAATGAAGTCTTTCTGGGGGCTTGCAATGTTTCCTGAACTTGCATCAACTAAAACTTAATGAATTCAAAAAGAAAGAATAAACTTTTACTTGCTAGCTCCCCTATAAGCCGCTTGGAGAGTGCTATAGAACAGGCTCAACAGGTTGTTTTGCAATCTAGGAAAGGGTTAGATGTGTCCCCACATCCTTGTTGGAAGACTTGCCACGTCCTTGCTAGATCATTTAAAAGCCCTCAGCGAAGTGAGCTCCAGTCATTAACCACAGAGAAGTCCTGCCAGCTTCCTGGAATAGTCTGGGCACTGACAGCGCAAATAAAAATAAGTTTCTTTCTGGAAAACAAGGTAAGCTATTACAATGCGGGTATAAGTGTTGATTGCTGGAACAATTGTTTGTGAAATGCAAAGCATCATCTATTGAACATCTTGTACAGGATCATGTGATGCAAGGAATATTTTGTGTGTTTTATTTCATTGCGGAATGGGTTACGTGGCTTCAAAGTCTGTAAATGGTGATGGCTGAAATCCAAAGACTAACAGCATACCAGAATTTGGCTTTTTGAATGTTTTGAACATTTCTCATTCACAAATCTTGTGGTCCAGCACAAATACCTTTACTTTCTGCATAAACATGTCTAAATTTCATCGAAAATAAAAATTAAAGGTTATGCCTTTCAAAACACATGTCAGGACGTGGTGATCTGCCACCCGAATGCTATGCTGATTGAAAATGTGAGACTGATTCGTCACCTTAAATCGTGATCCCTGATGATTAAAGCACGTCTCGACTTGCCGAACTGGGTACTTTTGGACTTTTTATTGCCCCCAAATTAAAAGTGTCCACAGCTGGAAATCCTACACCCACCCTAGTTTTTAGCTCCCCCCTTGATCTCCATGAAAGTGCAATACATAAACTGAATAAATTGTGGAAGTGCTGCAATTCTGTGAGTTGTTGTGCAAGGGCTAGCGGAAAACATGTAGTGTGACCTAGTGCATGTATTCTGTTAGCAAGCTTCATTATGGAAGGCCTTAAAAAGAAAACAAAAAAAGAGGCTGTGTGTTGGCTGGACAAAGTATTACTTTTGGTTTTTAATACTGTTTCCCCCCCAAATTCCATGAGTATGAAATATATAATTGCCTTACAAACCTAAGAGATATACAGTTAAATGCATTATATCTAATAGCTCCATAATTACTGCTTTGTTTCTTTTGTGTTGATTCCAGTGTAACAAAAACAGTAACAACTTTCCCCCTAAAAGTTTCTTTTTTATATAAATTTTTTATTAACAATTTCAACATAACAAAATATCAAAACATATCATATTCATTATTTCCCCCTTTCCCCCCCACCTCCCCTTCCAACCCTTCCTGCTGAGACTGCCCTCAGCTCCTCTCTCTTATTTCTCAACACATATTATTCTCTGCGTACTGTAAAATTGTGTATATCCTTACATTATCTGTCTACTATGTTAACAATCAATAAATTTGTGTATGTTTATTCAAAACCTGCCAAGGAGTCCAATTCATTTTGTTGTCTTTTTGAGTAATTTGTAAAAAGTTCCCATTCTTCTTTGAAGTCACAGTTGTCCTTATCTCGCGGTTTGTATGTCAATTTAGCCAGTTCTGCATAGTTCATCAATTTCTCTTACCACTCTTCTTTTGTCGGGGTTTCCTCTTTCTTCCATCCTTGTGCTATCAAGACTCTTGCCACTCTTGTAGCATACATAAATAACTTTCCCCCTAAAAGTTTCTATTGATTGTATTTTTAAAAAACAATAACAAATATTTATTATATTTCATTTGTTTTTATTTCTTTGCGGCCACCCTCAGTGAGAAGGAAGAGGTCCTGGCAGCTATGTCTTTTTCTCTGGTCTCTTGGCTGAGCTTCCGGAACTTTCCAATGAGAAGTGGTGTTCAGCCGACGCTGAAAGGTAATGGCCAGAACTGCTGCTATTCGTTTTATCTCAGAACCCGTTGGATAACATAAGGCAAGACTGAAAGGGTCCAGAGGCTACTTAGCCGGACCTACATCTGTAGATTCGGGCCGCCATCCAAGTCAGTCAGGCTTGGCTTAAACCCAATGTCTTCTTTGGCAGGGCTGCTAATATAGAGGAAATTACCTGGCAAGGATGCTCTGAGGGCAAACACAGCAAAGACTGTAAAGCTCTCTGCAAAATACTGAACATCCTCTATAAAGGACACAGAAGTAAACACCATCACCTCCCCATTGCATCCTAGTTTATTATAATTACAGTGGTGCCTCGCAAGACGGAAATAATCCGTTCCGCGAGTCTCTTTGTCTAGCGGTTTTTTCGCCTGTGAAGCAACCCTATTAGCAGCTTAGCAGCTTAGCGCTCTTAGCGGTTTAGCAGTTTAGCGGCTATTAAAGGCTTAGCGGCTTAGCGGCTTAGAAAAAGGGGGGGAAGCGAAAAAAATCGCAAGACTCACAAGACGTTTTCGTCTTGCGAAGCAAGCCCATAGGGAAATCCGTCTTGCGAAGTGCATCGAAAAACGGAAAACCCTTTCGTCTAGCGGGTTTTTCGTCTTGCGAGGCACTCGTCTTGCGGGGCACCACTGTACCGTATTTTTTGCCCTATAGGACGCACTTTTCCCCCTCCAAAAATGAAGGGGAAATCTCTGTGTGTCCTATGGGGCGAATGCAGGCTTTCGATGAAGCTTGGAGAGCGAGAGGGGTCGGTGCGCACCGACCCCTCTCGCTCTCCAGGCTTCAGGAAGCTATTAGCAAGCCTGGGGAGCCCACGGGAGTTCCCGCAGGGCTCCCTAGGCTGCGGATAGCAGCTTGCTTCCCAGAGCGCGGGGCGCGCTAGAAGCAGAGCGCCCCCGCTTCAGGCAGATATCAGGCAGCGCCTCCCCGCTGTTCCCCAACCTGGTTTGGATCCCCCGACCTGGTTTTTTTTGGGGGGAGAATAAAGGAAATTTTTTCCCCTTTATTTCCCTCCCAAAAAACTAGGTGCGTCCTATGGGCCGGTGCGTCCTATGGGACGAAAAATACGGTATTATTACATTTATACCCCACCTTTTCCTCACAGTCGCTCTGTGAGGTGCATTAGGCTGAGTGATCGTGACGGACCCAAGTTCACCCAGTGTGCTTTATGGCCAAGCGGGGATTTGAACCCTGGCCTCCCAGGTCCTAGTCCAAGACCCTAACCACTATTCCATGCTGGTTCTATTTATGGAAGCATCTTGTTCTTGGTTTCATTGTCTTTCCCCCTTTGTGCCTCCCTAGGATTCTATTGTATCCTGTGGCTAATGCTTTCTGGCTGAGCAGAAAGGTGGTGGGAAAGTCCTGGCTTCACTACCAAGGGGATGCTACCAAGGTAAACGATGAGTAAAATAAGACTGTGGGGTGAGGGTTGGAATAATAATAATAATAATAATAATAATAATAATAATAATAATAATAATAATAATAATAATAATTCAGCTTTCTAAAAGTCATTCTGGCTGAATTGAGAAATACTGCCAGAAAATCCCAGTGCATTCAAAGCTGGCAATGTTGTAAGGCACTTTGGGGCTTTGTGAGGGTTGCCATATTTCAAAAAGGTGAGAATCTGGGCACAAAAGTTGTTGAGCTTCTTTTGACCAAGTTGAACTTTTGTGTGCGTGCAAAATATTAAAAACAATAAAAGTGAAGTTTTTGAGCTATTTTAAAGGAAATTCACCAAAATATAGGCTTTTGAAATCGGTTGCCATATGTCCGGATTTCCCCAGACATTTCAGTGATTTCTACCTGGACACTGTTCTGACTGCTATGTCCAGGAAATTCCAGATGTATGACAGGCCTAGCTGTGTTAAATTCAGAGGTGGGGATCATAGGCGCCGACTCCATGGGGCTTGAGGGGGCCCGAGCCCCCTCAAAAATTCGTTTGGGGGGGCTCAGCCCCCCCAATAATCTCGGGCGGCGGTGGGCGCGTCCGCGGCTTTTATAGGGCGCCCGGCGTGCACCAGCTCGATAACGGGCACCGGCGCGGCGGGGGGCGCCGGGCCGGGGGAGGGGGGCGGCCGGCCTGTCTCCTTGGCAACCCCATTGAGCAGCGCCAGCTCCCCCGGGAGGGCCATCCCCCCGCGCCGCCGATCGCCAACACCGCCGACGCTGTGGCTGCCCGAGCCCGAGCCCGAGCCCGAGCCCGACCCGGAGCCCGAGCCCGAGCCCGAGCCCGAGCCTGAGCCCGAGCCCAAGCCCGTCAGTCAGTCAGGAAGGAAGGAAGGAAGGAAGGAGAAATGAGGAGGGAGACGAGGGAGGAAAATTGCGCGCAGGGTGAAGAAAGGAGAAGGGCGAACGAGACGAGCTTCCAACCCAAAAAAGGGCTGGAAGACTGGGAGGATGCAGGATCGGGAAAGAAAGCGACGCCTTCCCCGCCCGCGATGTCGCCCGCTTGTCATTGGCAGCGCAGCGGGCGCCCAGAGGGGCTGGGCACCGGCGCAGGGCCGCTCCGCAGCCGCGGAGGACAGCTGCGCGGCTAGCAAGGTGTGCCGCGTAGAGCGCGGCCCTTGTGTGGCCCGGTGGCCAGGCAAGCTCGGGCGGGGACCCCCATGCGAATCTAAGACGGGAGAAGAGGGCAGAGCAAAGGGGGTCCCTTCCCCAACCTCCGGCTCTGAGACTTCCCTGCGCCCCAGAAAAGCGAAAGGATTTTCTCTCTTTTTATATATATATAAATATTTTATTAAGTTTTCAAATACAAAGTTAGAAACATACACTGAAGAAAAAAGTAAAAGAACAAGAAAAAGAAAAAAGAAAAAGAAGAAAAGAAAACCAACCATTCAACACATTTTTTATATAACTAACTGGACTTCCTCGCATCTCCCTTACCCTGCATTCTTTATAATAAAGATATCAGCAAATTATTACCTTGTTTCGTACTTTTCAAATACTATACCTCTAAATTTAACATACTTTTCATCAGTTACTTATATCTTAAATTAAACATAGTATTACCTTAGATTTTGACCTTTTCTTACTTAAAATATAATTTCCTGTTTCCCAAATTTAATTGCTGAAGCTATAGTTTCCGAATCGTGTAAATTTTTAACATTCATACAACTTATATTGTTTTTGTAAATAGTCCTTAAATTTTTTCCAGTCCTCTTCCGTTGTTTCTTCTCCCAAATCTCGGATTCTGCCAGTCATTTCAGCCAGTTCCATATAGTCCATCAATTGCGTCTGCCACTCTTCCAGTGTGGGCAAATCTTGTGTCTTCCAATATTTTGCGATAAGTATTCTTGCTGCTGTAGTTGCATACATAAAGAAAGTTCTATCCTTCTTTAACACTTTCTGGCCAACAATGCCCAAGAGGAAGGCCTCTGGTTTCTTGGGAAAGGTATACTTAAATACCTTTTTTAACTCATTATAGATCATTTCCCAGAAGGTCTTCACTTTTGGACAAGTCCACCAGAGGTGAAAGAATGTCCCTTCAGCCTCCTTACATTTCCAACATTTATTATCAGACAGGTGATATATTTTTGCAAGCTTGACTGGGGTCATGTACCACCTATAAATCATTTTCATAATATTTTCCTTCAAGGCTTTACATGCCGTGAATTTCATTCCGGTGGTCCATAACCTTTCCCAGTCCTCAAACATGATGTTATACCCAATATCCTGAGCCCATTTTATCATGGCTGATTTGACTGTCTCATCCTGAGTGATTTTCTCTTCAACCTGCCCTCCATTCTCTTGCAGAAAACTCTTTGCCTGCCCTGCCCGTATCTCGTTTTTGCTTTTTAATTCCACACACGCACCCTTCGGACTTCGTGGCAATCGGGCGCGCGGGTGCGTTTCCTAAGAGAGTGAGGACCCCCGCCTCCTCCCCACCTGCTCCCTCGCCAGCCAGCCAGCCGCGCGCCCTAGCCGGAGAGCCCCGGCCATCCCCGTCGCGCAATCGGCTGGATCTCCCTTCAGCAGGCCGTGCTCACAACTCGGCCCAGGGACCCCCAGCAGCGGATCTCCGGCTCAGCTGAAGAATCCGGCAACAAGCCCCCTCCTCCCCAATCGCTCCGCCGAAATACGCTCCAAAACCCCCCAGATAGGCCACCGGCCGCCAAGTCTAGTGGCGCCCTGAGCGAGGGTCTCTCCCCAACACCGCCACCTCGAACTGCGTTCTCCCGGCTACCCGAGCGAACCAGCGGCAGGACCCCGGTATGGGCCCCCCCAATATTTTTTATAAGTCGGCGCCCCTGAGCATCTCTGGTGTAATTGCTGAAGGGACCATCATAGAAATGCGCTCTTATGCGTACCCCAACCTCTGAGCGGCAAGAGACTCCAGGGCTGCCCGTGCTTACCAAGGCAGGGTTCAGTTTTCTTGGAATGAAGGTCAAGAGAGAATGTGGTTTCTTTAAGATTTATGGTTTTATTTGCACATATATACACAACCTGAGCATAAGATGGAGGGGCTCAAAGCACCAGCACTCTACTGGTCTTGCCTGTGTATTTGGTTCCCAGGGAGATCCCCAAGCCATAACTCTGGGTCCAGTGCAGAACAAGACAAGCTTCTAGCCAAAACTCTCATGCACAAATTAAGTCCCCATTTCGAAGTGCTGTGTTTGTATGTGTGTGTGCGCGCGCACACACACACACACACAGACACATACACAAACACACACACACAGACTACATCTGCCAAAGAAAGGAAAGATGATGGCTTACCCAGGAAGAGAGATGGACTTGTTGGAACAAAGTTCCACGTTGCTTAGCTTGTATACACACTATGCATTAAAGCACACTTCCCTTTCACCCCCTTAAAGAATAATGAAAAGTGTAATTTGCTGAGGGTGCTGGAAATTATAGTGCTGTGATGGGGCAAACTACCATTCCCAGAATTCCCAGTATACCTGAAGGAGCATCTCCACCCCCCATCATTCACCAGACACTGAGGTCCAGATCCAATGGTCTTCTGGCAGTTCCCTCCCTGCAAGAAGTGAGGGTACAGGGAACCAGGCAGAGAGCCTTCTTGGGAGTGGCGCCCGCCCTGTGGAACGCCCTCCCATCAGATGTCAAAGAAATAAGCAACTATCTGGCGTTTAGAAGACACCTGAAGGCAGCCCTGTTTTTAGGGAAGTTTTTAATGACTGATGTTTTAAGGTATTTTTAATCTTTTGTTGGAAGCCGCCCAGAGTGGCTGGGGAAACCCAGCCAGATGGGCGGTGTACAAATTATAAATTATTATTATTATTATTATTATTATTATTATTATTATTATTATTAGAGGCAGGATGTGCTTTAAATGTACTTTAAATATATGGTGTGTACACAGCCAGGGGCGAGGGGGGGATTAGGCTTGGCCCAACCCTCCTCTGCAAGGACTTGGTTTGGCCCATAACACTTTGATGTTCTGTCTCCCCCCAGTTGCAGCTAAAGTGACCTTTAACCCGGACACTGCCCACCCAGCACTTGTTGTGTCTACAGACCGGAAGACTGTGACATCGGAAGGTGTGGAGCACCCTGTGCCTCCTAACCCCATGAGGTTCACTAAAAGCCCTGCCGTGTTGGGCTCTCCAGGGTTTAAATCAGGGAAACATTGCTGGGAAGTGGTGTACGGAAACCAGAGGGAATGGGCGGTCGGGGTAGCGCGGGAGTCTGTGAAAAGGGATGTCTACCTCTCCCTTACCCCAGAGGAGGGGATTGTGCAGACAGGTCTCTGGTGGCTTCGGCGTCGGCAAAGCGACCCCCAGCCACCTCCCCAAGGCTCTGGAACCATTGGGGTTCTTCTGGATTGCGATCAAGACACGGTGACTTTTTACATGGCTGGTAAAGTCATTAAGAAAGATGTTCCCCGCAACGGAGAGGTCGTTTATCCTTTATTCTATGTGGGTGGAGATGTTTCACTCCGCCTGAACGACTTAAAAAAGTGAGCGGAGAATTGCCCGCCAGCGCCACGCCATGCATTTTTCAGGATTTAAGAGTCTCTGGCTTCATGTGGTAAAGACACAGGAACAACAATACACATGTGGTGGGGTTGTGAGGAGATTAACAAATTTTGGAGAGTAATACATGAGGAATTAAAGAAAACATTGAAAATCCCAATTGTTAAAAAACCAGAGGCATATCTGCTAGGTCTGATAGGGAAAGATATACTGCAAATGAATAAAAGAACTTCTCTATATGCAACTACAGCAGCTAGGGTAGTGATTGCTTCTAAATGGAAATCTCAGATCTTGCCCTCAAAAGGGGAGTGGATTTGCAAATTAAAGAATATTTAGAACTGACAAAGCTAACATCAATTATAAGATATCAGTCAAATCAAAAATTTTAAAAGGAATGGAAATGTTTCAAAGATTACATGTTAAAATATTGTTCTAAGAAAGATGTGCTGATATGCCTAGAATAAAAAATGTAAAGTATATGTATGAATCAGAAAAGAGATAAAAGATGTACAAAGAATGATATATTTGGAGAATGCAAAGATAAATGTGGAGCTAGAGATTTAAAGAAGTCAAATTGCGGCAGAGGGAGGCTGCGGGTGGGTGGGGAAAGTACTAGATAATATGTAATGTTTGTTTTCAAGGGTTTTGGGATTGTATCTTTTCCATTTTCTTCTTCTTCTAATTCCTCAACCCCAACTTTTCAGATTCAAATGTTGTAGGGTTGAAGGTGGCATGAGAAACAGGCGGCGTTTTTGGTACCCTGTTCACCAGGAACGGGGAATTTTCTTGGCACAGTGGGCCAGATCCTGATCTTCCACTGCCACCATCACTGCTGACCAACTTTGACAGGTGAATGGAGCCACCCACCTATCAATCAATCAATCATCTGACATCATGATGCCAGCAGGTGACTGATAGGTGGGCGGTCCCACCCACCTGTCAAAGGTCGCCTTGCATCCTTTGGAGGGAGGCTTCTGTTTAGCTAGCGCATTCCCCTCAGGGAATGTGCTGGCGAAGAAGCACCTGGCAGGATTCAACGTTTTGCTCATCAGCAGATGAGGGGAGAGTTCAGTCCTGTTCCCTTGCAGGGGCCTGAGTAGGATTTAACCTCCACTCATCAGCCAATGAGTGGAGGATGAAAGTCTTCTGCTTTCCCTGTGTGTGTCAGTTCCCTATAGGGAGCTGGCAGGCACAGCCAATGCAGGACTGAGTCCCATCCATCAGCTGACATCACACAATGACAGGTAGGTGTGGTTTTAGAGAAAGAGCCTCACAGGCCACATTGGACCCTTCAGCAGGCCAAGACCAAAGATTCCTCACCACTGCCATAAGTCATCTCTCATAAACAGGTTTGCAGAGGGTTTCTTTGTGTATTGCTTCAGATACCTGCCAAAACTGTTTAACCCCTGAGACCAAAAGGACCATGCCTCTCTCTCATTCCACCTTCAGCTCTTAAAACTGCTGTCCATTTCCAACCTAGAGTAATCATTATGCAAAGTAAGGCCATGTTTCTGGGCAATCAGTACAGAAGAAGAATTTCCTGCATGGTTCAGCTTTCATCAATATGGAAATTTAAGAGGGAAATTTCACTAGGTTCATGTGGAAGTGAAAGAAACCTGAACATGCTCTATTCCAGATAAGGAGGTGACTTACAGTAATTACCAAGCTGGACCGTACATGAAGTGTATGTCTGCATTTTATATCCTGTTTGCTGTTTATTTAAGTAGCAACCATGGCGGGGGGAATTGAATTGTTATAGGGACTGGACCAAAGGGCAGTTTTGCCCTCTCTCTCCAGCTCCTCTCCTGATGAATATTGTAAAGCACACTCAGCCAGCTACTATAAACTCTCAGAGTGATGCCAAATAATCAGATTGGGGGTGCAAAATATATGCTCTACCAGTGAGCCATGCAGCTTGTTAGAAATGCTAAGGGTGAAGCAGTATATAAATGGCTTAATAAATAAATACGAGTTCTGTCGTTCTTTGCACTTGTTATCCAAAGTCTCTTCAAAGGAGGGTTGTATGAGATGCTAGGAGTAGTACCTCTGGTGGAGACAGGCTCTGCTCCTTCTGTGGAGCAATATGCACATATACGTACAGTGGTACCTCAGGTTACAAACACCTCGGGTTACAAACACTTCAGGTTACAGACTCTGCTAACCCAGAAATAGTACCTCGGGTTACAAACTTTGCCCCAGGATGAGAACGGAAATCACACGTTGGCGGCAGCAGGAGGCCCCATTAGCTAAAGTGGTACCTCAGGTTAAGACATAGCTGTCAACTTTTCCCTTTTCTTGCAAGGAATCCTATTCAGAATAAGGGAATTTCCCTTTTAAAAAAAGGGAAACATTGACAGCTATGGGTTAGGAACAGTTTCAGGTTAAGAACAGACCTCCAGAACGAATTAAGTTCGTAACCAGAGGTACCACTGTACAGTTATTTAAGGTGGAGCTTGATGCATTGAGCAAAAGCCAGGCATTTTAATGAACAAAATTCCCTTCAGAATTCCTTCCCTGTAATTAACTAGAGCAGTGTTTCCCAACCGGTGTTCCGCGGCACACGAGTGTGCCGTGAGACATCGGCTGGTGTGCCGCGAGATGCCTGGAGGGAGGCGGGCGAGTCGGGCGGCGAGAGGCGGGGCGGCGGCGGCGAGGAGAGGCCGCGCCTCCTGCTGCTGCCTGGCGCTCCTCCTCGCAGCCGGCAGCGCTGCCTGGGCGCCTCCGTGCGACTCTGCCTCGCTGGGTTTGGTCTCCCAGAAGAGACGGGTCACATGCGCACCTCCCTCCCTCCCTCAGCCTGCGCGGAGGGAGAGCCAGAGAGAGGCATCGCTCCTGCGCGGCGGGAGAGGGAGCAGCCGGAGCGATGCCCCAAACGAAGGCATGGGACCGGAGGGGAAATCCTCTCCGAGGAGGATTGAGCGCAGCTGAGAGAAGCCTTTCGAGGAGCTGCCGTGTCCCCTGGAAACCCCCTTCCCAGCTCTGCCTGCCTGCCTGCCCAAAGCTTGGAGGTTCCCCGGCAAGGGGGAGGGGAAAAACTTTCACTTTTGTGCGTCCCTCCCGGCGTGACGCTGCGCGCTGACGTCACGGGGCGGGGCTTTAATGGTGGTGTGCCGCGAGATTTTTTTTCAGTAAACAGGTGTGCCGTTGCCCAAAAACGTTTGGGAAACACTGAACTAGAGCATGAGACACTTAATCTCGGGGTCATGGGTTAGAGCTCCACCTTGGGCAAAAAATTCCTGTATTGCAGGGGGTTGGACTAGATGACCCCTGTGGTCCCTTCCAACTCTAGGATTCTATGATTCCATAGACATAAAAGCAAACTACTTATGCTGCGGTTTCTGTAAACATTTTGGGAGTAGACTATTGACTGCTGGTGATAAGCTGCGGATGACGTGGGCTTGAAACTTGGCCTCCTTCCCATTTTGTCTGTCCATCTGCGGGCAGCTGATAAGACGGAGACAGATGGGGAACCTTAGAAGAATAACATAACAGCCATCAGACACGGAGATTTGGGGCTGGGTTCCTTACAAATAGAGGTCCCCCTCTCTTTCTCCATCTCACATTAGCTTGGCTTGAGGACCATCGAATGTGGAGATGACTGACAGATGCCAGCTGACTGATAAGAATGTTTGGAACCTCTTTCATCTTTTCACTGATTGCTCAAATCCAGCTGTGATATTGTAAGGAAAAAAAGGGCCTTCTAACTTAGGGGAGATTCGAGAGGAAAAGAATCACTCAGAATTCTTTGGTTTTCAGGAGATGGAAGCTGAAGGCGACCTGGGATATCAGTGACAAATATTCTTCACATGTAAGGTAAAAGAAAGTGCTATAGCATGATTTTGCAGCAGGTCAGCTTTAAAGCAACAAAAGAGCACTTCAGACAAATTTGCTATGGACCACAAAATATGTAGCTAATTCCTGAAACCATATACTGTATGTACTGCAGTGACTAACATGAAAGAGTTACGGTATTTAAAAGTTTTGAAGTGAAATGTTTCGGTTTCTGCCTTCTTGGCTGCTTTGATGTGAACCCTTTTCACACCAGAGCAGCTAAAAAAAGAGGGGAACTGAAATGTTTTGTTTTAAACCTTTAATATATCTGTTTTGTTAGACCCTTTAATGACATGATTAGATGGATGGATGGATAGATAGATAGATAGATATAGATAGATAGATAGATAGATAGATAGATAGATAGATGATAGATATGTAAATATTTTATTTCTGTAGTACTTCAATTATTGATGGGAGAGCTTTGTATAAAACTAATACTGTACAGTAGATAATAAACATCCTAAGTTAAACACTGACAGCACCACTACAGACAGATATGTGTTCAAAGTCCTATCGAATTCAGCACAGGAGCAAGGCTAGCTCTATGGTTAAAGGCTTTCAACTTTAAAAGGGCTTTTGACTTTGGATGGCTTGAAAACACATCTTTAAAAATAAACAATGGCTTGATGGTAGATAGAAGGGAAAGTAAGAGCTCATTTGGTTAGAGTGTGGTGCCAAGGTTGCATCCTGTGGAGTAACAGTGATTCATTCCAAAGGACTGGGAGGATGACAAATGCCTTTAGGAATAACAGTAGCCAACACATTTTTCTTGTGGTTTTACCAACTATGGGCACTTCCAGAATGTGACAATTTTGTGGGTGGGATTCAATCACATTCTGGCAAGTTCAGATTGTGCAGTTAAAGTGGATTGGGCACTCTTGTAATAATAATAAAAGATAATACTGTTTGTGCCAGAACAACATACTGGTAACAATTGTATTATGTACTGAAGTTCTCACCTTGGGCCAGCAAGGGGATACTGTGGATAGTTTTCACTCAGGTCCACATATGCAATAAGGGATTGAAAGTGACATTCAGTGATTGGATAGTTACAGAAAGTGGTTACTGTTGCATTGTAGTGGAGCTCTATATAAACAGGCTGGCTGAACCCTTCAGTTCAGTTCTGTTCTGGCCTATGAATAAAGAAGAGCTGTTTGAAGAATCGCTGTGTCATCTGATATGTTCACCCACAACTTAACAAATTGCTTGACGTGATGTCACAAATCAGGGCAAATGCTGACGTTAACAGATTGACTGGAAGTGGCATCCATGACAGGCAGCTGGTTCCAACTGTCCCCATATAAGAACATAAGAAGTTTCTTTTTACTTTTTACTGAATCGGACCCAAGACTGGTCCATTCTAGGCCAGCCGTGCCTATGGTTACTAGTGGAGGCTTTCCTTTCGGACAGGGAACCTCTTCCCAGTTCTACCTGGAGATACTGGGAATTGAACCTGTGACATCCTGCATGACAAGGCAGATGCTCTACCACTGAGCCACTACAGCCCATTCCTTCATTACCTCTCCATGCAGGGGAAACTTACATGCGTAATTTCTGCATGTCAGTTAAAGGCGCAGAGCTTCATTCTGGAGATGGGCCATCGTTCTCCCCTGCCCGCCTCCTCCTCCAAAAAACGAAAAAGAAAAGAATTAAAGGTGGTAAGAAGTTTGAAAGAGATGTGACTGTTCCTACTGTGTACATTCATCCTCGATTTGCCTCTGCCAAACAGAGGGTGTGTGTGCACGCTACCAGTTTTCTTAATCTGGATCAAAGCCGGTTAATGCATCAAAACACAGTATTTCCTAAGAAACGACAGGATAGATGAGGGTTGTGGCAAATGCCGTGCTTTATGCTGCTTCTCAGACCAGTGCCTTGGATGCAGAGCAGGGGTGCAATATTCCTAAAAGTGACAATCAGGACAAAGTTGTTCAGCTTTTTGGGGGAGATGTTGACTGTTTGGGGGCTTTTATTTGATTTTTAAAGCATTTTTATTTTTAAAAAACCTTTCTTGCTATACATCTGGGTTTTCTGCCTTTGTATGGCAGCCCGAATGCAGAGTAAACACAGCCAGATGTCTTTCTTATTTCAAAATCCTATTTGACTGCAGGTGTCAGTGAGGCTTCCCCAGCCACTCTGGGCGGCTTCCAACAGAACACTAAAATACAATAACCTATAAAACATTAAAAGCTTCCCTAAACAGGGCTGCCTGCAGATGTCCTCCAAAAGTTTGGTAGTTATTTTTCTCTTTGACATCTGGTGGGAGGGCGTTCCACAGGGCGGGTGCCACTACCGAGAAGGCCCTCTATCTGGTTCCCTGTAACTTGGCTTCTCGTAGCGAGGGAACCGCCAGAAGGCTCTCGGCACTGGACCTCAGTGTCTGGGCTGAATGATGGAGGTGGAGACGCTCCTTCAAGTATACTGGACTGCAAACCATCACAAAAGCCTATTGCAGCAGTCGCCGACCTGGCGCCCCCTGGGTGCTTTGGACTGCGACTGCCATCAGCCCCAGCATGTGAGCTGGATGGGACTGATGGCAGTAGTTGCTCAAAACATCTGGAGGGAACCAAATTAGAAAAGGCTGATCTATTGGAAGAGCACCAAGGGCCAGATAGAGAGGAATGGAGGGCTATATTCAGCTCCTGGGGGACCTGAGGCTCCCCACCCTTGAGCTAATCTCAAAGTAACATCTTCCCAGCATCTTCTTGTGGTCATCATGGACCATTCCGCAGGCATGCACCTTAAGTTACAAAACTTTATGAAAACTGAGAGAGAAAGAGGATTGGGTATCATAATCTGTTTGTAAATCTCTCTCTCTCTCTCTCTCTCTCTCTCTCTCTCTCTCTCTCTCTCTCTCTCTCCAGGGTTTGCTTTATCCCCCGGAGGCCAGAAAAGAAAGAAAATGGAGGTGCCCAACTTCTCTTGCGACCCAGAAATGCGTTCCTTTCTGTTCATTCTCACCATTTCCTTTGTTATTCCACCTATAAATAATGTGGACCCTGGTAAGACTCTCACTAGTACCTCTCATAGAAATGTTATTGGTCGTGGCTAAAGTGTCTTATTTTTCTCTGAAGGGAGCAAATAACAACAACAATAAAAAATCTACCAGAAGCCTAGATACCGGCTTCTCCTATGTACCAAAAGTACCGTGAAATTGTAAGTTGTTGTGGCATACTTTGGTCCATCAAGCTGTGGTCAAACCCAGGTCTCAGGGAAGATTATTAACGTCACAACCATGCCATACACTGAGAGCAGTCTGATACCTTTTTATTTATTTCTTAAACTATACCGATTGATTATAAGAAAAGAAAACCTCAAAGTGGTTTAAAGAAACAGTTGTTATTGCTGGGTTTTTAATGCTTCTTTTGAATAGATTCCAGGAAGACTTTGAATTATCCCACTATTTCTGTTCGTTCCCAATTCAGCAACAGGCCTTGCTCCCCTTATTTCCATCGAAGGCTATCAGGACAGGGGGATCCGAATAGTTTGCCGATCCAGTGGTTGGTACCCAAAGCCTGAGATCCTATGGAGAGGTCCCAATGGGAGGCACTTTCCTTCACTGGGACAAAAAATTTCCATGGAGGGCAATGGGTTGTTTGAGGCGCAGAACGACATCATCCTAACAGGAAGTTCAAATCATAGCCTAACCTGTGTGGTCCGGAACAGCTTCCTCAACCAGGAAAAGGAATCAACTATTCATATAGCAGGTAAGCTGTCCAGAATTCTTGCTAACGGTTCTGTATTTGGGGGCTGTGGCTCTGTACAAACTGTGCCTTCAAAATACATTCTTTCCTTCAAAGAATTCTGAGAAATGTAGTTGGTTAAGGGTCAGGGCTAAACTACAGTGCCCAGAATCCTTTGAGGGAAAGGATGTGCTTTGAAGGTATACACAGCCTTAAGACTCTCAAGTGATGTGCAGTGAACGAGTGAGGGGAGAAGTCTGAAGTCAACCAACGTTGACACCAACGTATTCTAAAGAGAAGGAACTTGAGAAGAGAACCAGTGAGAACTTCTAGCAGGCTCACTTCCCAACTAGGTCACTAGGGACAGTGGCAGATTAAATTCGCTGTTGAAATGTGCACCAAGATGATTTCATAGGACTGTAGACTTGTAGAGCTGGAAGGGACCTTGATGGTCATCTAGTCCAGGGGTAGGCAACCTAAGGGGCAGGATGCGGCCCAATCACCTTCTCAGTCCGGTCCAGGAATCAGCATGTTTCTACATGAGTAGAATGTGTCCTTTTATTTAAAATGCATCTCTGGGTTATTTGTGGGGCATAGGAATTCGTTCATATTTTTTTTTCAAAATATAGTCCAGCCCACCACATGGTCTGAGGGACGGTGGACCGGCCCACGGCTGAAAAAGGTTGCTGACCCCTGATTTAGTTCCCCATCCTGTTTGAAACCATACTGGAACCTGCTGAGCTTTGCCAATGTGCTAGTTACTGCACCCCTTTCTCAGTTCCATGTTACATTTTCATTAGCAGGGTGAGAGAGAGAGATGGGGAAGACAAAGGAACCCCATTTTATTTATTTAGAGGATTTATGCATTGCCTTTCAGTCGGATGATTCTCAGAGTGGCTTTCATAATAAAATACCCCTTCCCCTGCAAACTCACAGCAGTCCTTAAACCCCTGGTTGACGAATGTTCTGGGACATATTGCTGTTTAGTTCGTGCAGCATCACCCTTGCATATATATATGTACTGGGATGCCATGCTGGACAAAGCAAGTGTTATGCCCTGTTGGTATTAAAGGGTTAAGAAGCTCTAATCAAGACGCTCTAATCACTGAGCAGCTGGAGGTAGTTAGGCTTCCAGGAATGTGAGTTTGTATAAATAGTCAACTCACTCGTGTGTTTGCTTTCCCCTTTCCCCTTTCCTTTTCTTTGGGGCGTGTTTGCTGAAATGTGTGATTCTTCACCAGTTTTTTGTTTTGTGTAAATAAACCTTTTATTTGAGTTCCAAACCGCTTGCTCCAAGATTCCTTTATTGAAAAGATGCTGACTCTCCAGCCCTTCTTGAGCCGCTGTGCGAAATGCTCTGCTGTAATGGGACATTGTGGCATCGGAAGCGCACTGGACATTTGATTAGCATTAAACTAATTAAAGTTTAATGGGACAGGTTATGGGTGTTTGTACGTCAAGAAGGAGATAAGGAGTGCAGTTAAGAGTGATTTATGCAAGGACTGGAGCGAAGACAGAAGCGGTTGCCGACAACAAAAGCCTTCAAAGCAGCTTGAGTCCTGCAACGTGCCTAGGAAAAGTTTTAAAGAGGCACTGCGCAGTTTGTACTCGCTGGAAGACGCCTTATTCCTCGAGGAGCCACCTCAGCAGCTGGGAGACGGTCTACAGGTCTGTGAGTATCGTTCCTAAGCCCCAGGGAGGATGGCAGAGTCCCAGGAAAGTTTTACTGTCCCCTTTACGCGACTCAATGGGAAAAATTGGCAAGATTGGAAGGCTAGAGTAAGGGTTTGGTTGCAAGCAAAAGAGTTGTGGAGTTGTACTGAAGCACCGCCTTTACAGGCAGCTGCAGACGCGTCTGCAGAAGACAAAGCAGCAGCGGCAGTTTCTCAGAAACGCGACAGGAAAGCCCAAGGTCTACTAGTTTTGGCAGTGGGACCAGAGCAAATGCCTTATGTTTCTGAGTTAAAGAACACGCATGAGGTCTGGACGGTTCTGCAGCGGTTAAATTCCAGAAACACTGCGGGGGCCAAGATCCATGCTACAAGATGTTTGTTTGATTTACGTCTCCAACCGGGAGCGTGTGTGAAAGAACATATTGCCAAAATGGTGTCTGCCTTTAATCAACTAAGACAGCTGGGCATTCCTTTCTCTATGGAGCAGCAGTCATACATATTGTTGTCTTCTCTTGATAAAAGCTATGAGACTCTAGCTTTAACTTTGGAAGCTATGCCTTCACCTGAATTAACCCTTGAATACATTTCTTCTCGACTTGCAGATGAACAGGATAAAAGGCAAAGAGAAAGAGGTTTGTCTTCAAAGGGGAGTTATACTGTGCCTAAGAGTGGGGATGCTGAGTTTGAGAACACAGTAAATGCTTTCGCAGCTAGACACTGTTTTCGCTGTGGTTCCTCTTCTCATTTAATCAGGAATTGTACACGTGAACCTGGTCAAGATAGCACCAAGGCCGTTGCCCCTAGTTACCAGACAAGGAGTTCCAGAGGACGTCGAAGAAGAGGAGGAGGTCGTGGCTACTCCCACAGCACACAGCACATGGCTTCAGCAATGGCGTTGATGCAAGGGCGTGGCCAAGGCAGCAATCTACGCTGGTTGATCGACAGTGGTGCATCTCATCACCTGGTGGCGCCATCTAGTGTCCGTTTGCAGAATTGCAGACATTTGCAAACCCTTAAAGTTGTGACAATGGCAGATTCAACTAAACGTTCCTTAGAGACTGTAGGGACAGTGTTTTTGAAGTGTTTGCAAACAGAAATTGATGCCTACGTGCTAAAGGGAATGAAGGGGTGTATTTTGTCTGTGTCAGAACTTGATAGAAATGGGTTTAAAACTGTGTTTGAAAATGGGGTTTGCACTATTTCAAAGAATAATGTATCTCTTTTGCAGGTGGAATGCAGAAATGGGTTATATTATTTTGAGACAAGTCCAGATGAAGTTGAACAGGTTCATGCTGGTTGTGTGAACTCGCCTACCCATAATTCTTGTGTTCATTTATGGCATCGCCGTTTTGGACATATTAATTTTCAGTATGTTAAAAGACAACCTGAGTTATCGGAAGGGTGCAAAATGAAAAAAATGTACTAAGTATTTGGATTGTACTGCATGCAAAAGGGCGAAGGTTCATAGATGCAGCTATCCCAGTTCAAATAGGAAATCTGACAAAGTATTCCAACTTGTGCATATGGACCTATGTGGCCCAATGCCTGTTGCTAGCATGGGAGGTTCGAGGTATGCGCTGTGTCTCTCAGATGACAAAACAAAGGTCACATGGTTTTTTCCTCTCAAAACAAAAGCAGATACTGCAGAAACAGTTAAAAATTGGGTTCATGCAGTAGAACTTGAATTCGGTACTAGAGTTCTTGCTTTCCAAACAGACAGAGGGTCAGAATTTACCGGGTCTGTGTTGCAGAATTTCTTTAAGAGAAAGGGAATTAAGCATCGTCTGTCTACACCTTATTCCCCCCAAGAAGGAGGCGTGGCCGAACGTAAAAACAGGGTTCTGCAAGAGTTGGCAAACTCTATGTTGTTTGATGCTAAACTTCCTCAAAGTTACTGGGCGGAAGCCTGGCAGACGGCTACTCATGTTCTGAACCGAGTATATAATTCAGTAATTGATACTACGCCATATTTTGCTTTATATGGGAAGAAGCCCAAAGTTAATTACTTTCGGGTGTTTGGATCTCAAGCCTATGTACTTATCCCAAAAGCGTTAAGGAAGAAGGGAGGTCCAAGGGCTAGGAAACTCATCTTTTGTGGGTACGAACCACATGCCAAATCTTGGAGGTTCGTGAACCCAGATGGGGATACTACAAGAGTGGTCCTCAGTAGGAGCGCTGAATTTTGTGAGCAATCCGGATGGACTCACTTACATGCTAACCCTGACATTTTGAGAGATGATTTAGGCATTTATGCTGAGAAAGAAAGTCCAGAGTGTGATGAGCCAGAAGGGGATGGTGCACATGGTTCAGATGCAGATTCTGACCAGGCACAAGGTTCTTCTCCTAAGGTAGAAAAGCCAGAATCTAAAAGTGTTCCAACATCGCCAGTCATTAGGCCTAGCAGACAGCAAAAGCAAAGCAGGTCACCTGCAACACCAAGCCCAAGGGAGGTATCTAAATGGAGGTCTTTATCCCTAGAGGTAAGTCCAGACATAAAGTCTGAGACAGATTCTGACAGCCAACGGTCAGAGGGGGCACAAGAGGAGCAATTGCGCAGGTCAAAACGTGCCACAAAGGGCAAGCCGCCAGAGCGGTTTAAGGTGACAAGTGTATACGTAAATATGGCACAGTGTGAGCCAGATAGCTATGTGGAGGTACAACAGCTTCCAAGCTCAGAAGCCGCAAAGTGGCAGGAAGCAATGGAAAAAGAGATGGCTTCAATGAAGTCTCTCGGTGTGTTTACAAGTACAGAGCTTCCAAAAGGCCAACAAGCTGTAGGTTGTCGATGGGTATATCGTTTAAAGCCCACAACTACTGAGGAGTTGCAATATAAAGCCCGACTAGTTGCAAAAGGGTTTTCGCAGCGCAAAGGTGTTCACTATTCTCAAATTTATGCCCCTACTTCAAGATCGGAGTCATTAAGAATGCTTTTAGCCTCTTCAGCTAAGAAGGGAAATAAGTTGTTTCATTTTGATGTCAATGTGGCTTATTTAAATGCAGACTTACAGGAGGAAGTCTATATGACGCCACCACCAGGTTTTGAAGGAGACAAGCCAAACCAGGTCTGGCGCCTACACAAATCCATTTATGGGTTGAAACAGTCCGCCCGTAATTGGAATTCCTGCTTAAACGATGCTCTAGAGAGCATGGGGTTCAGAAAGAGCGCAGCAGATGCGTGTCTTTATCTAAAAGGCTCGGGATGTGAACAAGAAGCAGTCTTGATATTTGTTGATGATTTATTATACAGTGGAAAGGACGATAAACTTGCACAACAATTTGCCACAAAGCTTGGAGAAAGGTTTCAGATAAAATCACTAGGCAATGTATCTGTTTATCTAGGAGTTAAAATTCAGCAAGATGAAGATGGGAACTATTGGCTCAGCCAAGAAGCTAAGATCCAGCAGTTGCTGGAAAGGTTTAAAATGGACAACTGTGCTGGTGTTAAAACCCCAATGGAGTTAAGTTACACAAAGGATGCTCAAACTGAGCAACAGGCAGAGTTCTGTAATCCCGGGGTTTACCAGTCAGCGATAGGCAGTCTACTCCACATTGCACAGTGGACTCGGCCCGATATAACATATGCTGTCAACATGCTGTGTAGACAAGCTGAAAAACCATCAATGCATGCTTGGCAAGGAGTAAAAAGAGTTCTAAGGTATCTCCAAACTACCAAAAGGTTTCGCTTAAAACTATCAGCAGAGGGCAGCACACAACTTGAATGTTGGGCCGACAGCAGTTGGGCTGATGCTGGACCAGATAGAAAATCAGTGTCAGGAATGGCGATAAAATTTGGAAATGCACTAATTGGTTGGAGATCAAGAAAACAATCACTTATAGCTTTAAGTTCAACTGAATCTGAGTTCAATGCATTATCAGATGTATGTAGAGAACTGGAATTTTATAAGCAACTGGTACAAGAATTGTTTGGAGAATGTTCCCTACCTATCAGAGTGTGGGAAGACAATCAACCTTGTATTAAACTAGCTAAATCAGGTCAATTCAAGGCACACACAAAACACTTGGATATCCGTTATCAAAATGTATGCCAAAGTGTAAAACAAGGTTTAATTGAACTAAAGTATTGTCCAAGCCAAGAAAATCTCGCAGACGGTTTTACAAAAGCTTTGAGTCCGCAATCTCATAAATGTTTCTGTTCAGGTTTAAATTTGAATTAAGGTTGGTACAGCTCAGTGTTACGAGCGAGAGGGGGTGTTGGTATTAAAGGGTTAAGAAGCTCTAATCAAGACGCTCTAATCACTGAGCAGCTGGAGGTAGTTAGGCTTCCAGGAATGTGAGTTTGTATAAATAGTCAACTCACTCGTGTGTTTGCTTTCCCCTTCCCCCTTTCCTTTTCTTTGGGGCGTGTTTGCTGAAATGTGTGATTCTTCACCAGTTTTTTGTTTTGTGTAAATAAACCTTTTATTTGAGTTCCAAACCGCTTGCTCCAAGATTCCTTTATTGAAAAGATGCTGACTCTCCAGCCCTTCTTGAGCCGCTGTGCGAAATGCTCTGCTGTAATGGGACATTGTGGCATCGGAAGCGCACTGGACATTTGATTAGCATTAAACTAATTAAAGTTTAATGGGACATGCCCGAGTATATTTCAGCAAGGATAGGAAGAAGTGCTATATTATGTTAGATTAAAATCACTTTCTATTCAGGATCTGGGCAATGGTGAGCTCCTACTGCAACAGCAGGGACTCATTTGAAGTTCCTCTCAGGATCAGGAATTTCCTGCAGAACAGGAGGCTTATTAAAAGTTCAGTGCTTGGAGGACAGGGAGGGCAATATTCAGTGCCTCAAGTGTGCAGAACCAGCATGCAGCTCAGAAGCCTATAAAAACCCCTGCAGCGAGATCAGAAGGGGGATTAAACACTGAGATAGAGGTGGGGAGGGGGAGGCACTGCCAAATCTTTGGCATCTGTTTTTCTTTTATTTGATTCAGAAACCAGGTTTATAACATCATTGGTAATTTGCTTTGTTTTCAGATCACTTCTTCCCAAAGATCTCTCAGTGGATAGCGGGTTTGTGTGTCTCCCTCATGGCTCTGCTCGGTTTCATTCTTCTCCTCCTTTACCTGTTTAATATAAACAGTGAGTACCTAGGAAGCTGCCTCATACCCAGTGTGTAAATGGTGTCATTATGTGCTTTTGATACCAGGTGGCACTGTGTAGCATCTTCTAGCTCAGTCTGTAGATCAGCAGACTCTTAACCTCAGGGATATGGGTGCAGGGGTTTGGACTATATCAGTGTTTCTCACATTTGGGTCTCTGGCTGTTTTTGGACTACAACTCCCATCATCCCTAGCTAGCAGGACCAGTGGTCAGGGATGATGGGAATTGTAGTTCAAAAACAGCTGGGGAGCCAAGTTTGGGAAACACTGGACTAGATCATCCTTTTGATCCTTTTCTACTCTGCAATTATGTGATTCTAAATACATGGGAAGAAGTCAGAAGTTACAGTTCTGTTCTTATTAGAGAGAGGCTTACAAAATTATTTTCTAGTCTCCGGACAGGTGTGTATTCACAGGTCTCCTGGAGATCCAGTGTGGTGTAGTGGTTAAGAGCGATAGACTCGTAATCTGGTGAACCGGGTTTGCTTTCCGCTCCTCCACATGCAGCTGCTGGGTGACCTTGGGCCAGTCACAATTCTGTGAAGTCTCTCAGCCTCACTCACCTCACAGAGTGTTTGTTGTGGGGGAGGAAGGGAAAGGAGAATGTTAGCCGCTTTGAGACTCCTTCGAGTAGTGATAAAGCGGGATATCAAATCCAAACTCTTCTTCATCTTCTCTTCTTCCTCCAGACAACCTGTTTATTCAGCATTCGTCCTGATTAGCTTGCACAGAGGTTATGCTGAGGTTAGATTTGGAAGAAGCGGCTAGCCTTTTCATTATTCATTCACTGTGATTTGTGCTCACAATGCTATTGGGGCAGTTACATGAGACCCCACTTCAGGACAATTGGCACCTGCAACTGTTTCAGAGCAGACTGCTTTGTTTCCTGACCACATCTAGACAAGGGATGGGGAAACGTCTGACCCACAGGCCAGATTTGCCCCAGCAGGCCTCCCCATTTGTCCTCCAAGCAACGCCCACCGCCCCACAACTGACATCATATGTGATGTGAAGTGTGAGACAGGTAGAGATGTGGCTGGATTGAACTCCCTGTCAGTTATGATGATAACTGCTTGGTCAGAGTGCACAAGAGTTCTAATGGTGTTTCGCAACTTTGACCTGTTGCAGGATCTTAGCCAGACCCAGTTGAATATAGCAGAGCATACGCAGACTTCCAGAAGCAACCAGTTGCAGGCAGGTAGGATGAAGCAGGAACAAGACGCTGCTACCAGTAACTTGGTTACTTATAGGTGTTTATTATTTACAGCAGACTCACACGTTACTATATACAAGATACAGATACGGATCTTAAACTCTTGCTCTTAACAAACTCCAAACGACTCTCAGAACACCTCACTGACCAACCAACTATCCAGCAAGGAAGGTCATGAATCATCATGCCTATGACCAATAGCAGAGTTGTATCCAAGGTCCCATATCTCTAGGCAGAAGAACTTCCTCTGCTCAGTCTTCTTGGCCTTCGGCCAACTCTTAATTGCCTTGTGTAAAGCAGCACGTAGGCAAAATCCAACAAGTTCCCTACTGGGAACTCCCTTGCTGACACAAACCCAGTAGATAGCAGGACTCAATGGGGTATTCAGTCCTACTTACTCTTTCTCTCCCCCCCCCCCGACCAACTTTTACAGGTGGGTGGCAGTGGTGGGAGACAAAGATCAGGCCTGCTGGGCCAAGAATACTTCCCACCCCTGATCTAGGCTAGGTTTGTCTTCCTTGACTGTAGGTGGTATCAGGGCCAGCCTACATAGCGCTGGCCCAAAGTGCTGGGTTTGTTTGTTGAAAAGCAGCCCGTGCAGGGTCCCCAGATTGAGAAGCCGTGGCTTTAACTCTTGGCCCCCACAGTGGGCCTAATCCAGACTGTGCATCCAGACTTACAATTTGCATTGCCAAAAAGAAAAGGTCCAATCTGCTTTGGTCTTGCTCTTAATTAATCATAACACTAGAGGAAAATCAGCACACCTTATTCAGAACAGAAACAACGGGTGGCTAGATTGTACACTCAAATGTTTACAGCAGTTATAATTATTTCTTCTTTCCTTTCTCTTCTAGGAAAGCTTTCTGCAGAACTGAGTAAGTCATTCTGCCTCTTTTGAGAAGAAAAACACATTTAGGCCACTGTCCTGTGCAGAGGCAGGCAGTCTTAAGTCCATTAATTTCAATAAACTTAACCATGCCTGAGAGTACAATTCTTGTTGTTCACTCAGACGCAAATCCCACTGGTTTCACTTGGCTTTACTCCCTAGTAATTGTGCATAGAATTGCACTGACTCTGTATTGGATTGTGGCCTTAAAAAGGGGGGGGGGAGAGACAATTTTAGTAAAATTAGGTTGTTGTTTTTAAGTAGACATGAAAGTTTGGTTCCATTCAAGCCAATAGCAAAAACTGGTGGCTAAAACAACACATGCAGCTTGAGTGGGTAAAAATAATTGATTCAGAATTTCCACCATAAAAGGTATTTCAAAAAACTTTCCCCAGTTTAGAATAAGGCTTGTTAGGTAGCAAAACTGCCAACTCTACACTAACAGTGGCGCCCACCCTGTGGAACGCCCTCCCACCAGATGTCAAAGAGAACAACAACTATCAAACTTTTAGAAGACATCTGAAAGGCAGCCCTGTTTAGGGAAGCTTTTAATGTTTGATGTATTACTGTGTTTTAATACAGTATTTGGTTGGAAGCTGCCCAGAGTGGCTCGGGAAGCCCAGCCAGATGGGCGGGGTATAAATAATAAATTTATTATTAATTATTATTATTATCATCATCATCATCATCATCATCATCATCATCACAAGACACTGGGTTTTTCTCTCCATGTTTCCAAGAACAGCTGAAATTCATCAAATTGAGGCATTCAGCCTTGGTTCCTTTTTTAAAAAAAGTTTGAATTATAGGCTCTGCCCATGCACAAGATTTTACATCCACACCATAGATTTAAAACATATTCAACATCGTTTTCCCTATAGAATCCTGGGAGCTGTGGTTTGTTTAATGGTGCTGGGAACTGAAGCTCTTGAAGAGTAAACTACAGTTCCCAGAACTGCCACAAAGCACAGACACTCTCTGTACAATGTCCAATGGCCTACTCTGAAGCAAAATAACCCAGGATGGTCTAGAAGGGCCCATATCATTTCATGGCACCAAAAACTATTCAGAACAGGCCTCAGAGGAGGTCAGCACACCAGAAGAGAAGGCAGACAGCCCATCTCCCTCAGATGGCAGCTTGTCTTGTGCCAGGCCTACATAGCTGTCAGCACTGAAATAGTATTGGTGCTTTTTATGCGTAAAGCACCCGAGATCAAGATTTTCCATACCAATGCTAATTTGTCATTATGTGGTTGTTTTTAGGTTGGAGGAACTTGGTGATGCCAATCAAAAAAGGTAAACGGCTCTCTTGTTTTTGTATGCTTTTCACAATGCATTATTTCAGGCATGAAATCTGTCGCCACTCCCTGATGCTGAATTTTTGACATTAATTGAGGACGCAATAAAACTACCATGGGGCGGTTGAGTGGGGCGGGAAAGGAGAACCTGTGAGGTGAATATCTTTCCCGTGGTGAGATTTAGGACTCACCATGTGATGGGAATCTGGTGTTATCCATTCGGGTCACGTTTTTTAATAGTGACTTCAGAAGATTCTCAACGGTTACAGGAATCTTTGTTTGTTTGTTTGTTTATCAAGATTTATATACCACTTGATTTGTGTGGTTTTTTAAAAAAACAAGAAAACCTCTAAGCGTTTTACAAACCTTGATGTCCTCCATTAATTGTTACTGGTGCCACAGAATACCTGTTCTGCATCTGAAATAAATAGATATTTTAGTGTGGTGGCACCTGGACTTTGAAACTCCCTGCCTGTTGATATCCCTGTACTCTTTTTGGCACCTGCCAAAAACATTTTTGCTTAGACAAGCCTACTCAGGTATTGGAATGCTGGTGTGTTTTAAGTTTGCTGCTGGTTTCAATTTTTTGAATGCTCAGATAAGTTTTGACCAAAGATTTTATTGTTTCCTTCTTTTCATCAACCCTTGAGGGAATTTTATTTTTATTTTTTTACAATCAAGCAGTGTATCAACCTTATGAAATGAATGAATCAATTTAAGGAATCAATTTAAGGAACCTGTGCATAAAGTTATTAACCTGTGCATAGACGCGTGAGCATCTACTCTTGGGTGCATTCTTTTAATTCAAACTTGCAGCAGAGTTTCTTCTTACAGAAAATCTTTTATTATTTACACAAATTTACACTGGTCAAATAAAACAACATAATTCCTTCTCCTCTATCCATCCGGCTCTGAGATTCAATTGCTCACTTTCAACTTTGTTCATTTACACACTGACTCTGACCTTTATTGACCACATGCCCTTAATAAAGGCACCTGTTGCTGCCGGGATTTTTCTGTTGCCTGGCAACCTGTTCAAGACCAATTCTCAAGTTCTTTCTAGAATATTCCAATAAGTCAAGGAGGCGGCCGGCATATAGCATGTTCCAGTGCAACTGGTTACGCTGGCCCTCAACCACAACACTGTCTGGTTAACACTGATATTGCCCTCCTTCCTTCCGTGATCTCTTTCCTTCTCATCTTCTCCATCCTGCAGCAAATGTAACCCTGAATCCGGACACAGCGAACTACGAGCTCATCCTGTCTGCGGACCGGAAGACCGTCATACAAGGCTTCACGTGGCACAGCCTCCCTGACAGCCCCCTGAGATTCAGCCTCGAGCGCTGCGTTTTGGGAAGCGAGGGCTTTTCCTCAGGAAGGCACTACTGGGAAGTCGAGGTGGGCGAGGAGGGGTACTGGGCCGTGGGGTTGGCAAGGGGTTCGGTGAGGAGGAAGGAATGCCTCAGCCTTGACCCCAGCGAAGGGATCTGGGCCGTGGAGAAATGCCGGGTCCAGTACCAAGCTCTCACCGTCCCCGAGACCCCTCTGTTTCTGCGGAAGAGACCCAGGAAACTCGGGATTTACTTGGACTACGAGACGGCACAAGTGGCATTTCATGACGTCAACCACAAGACACCCATCTTCACTTTCCCCTCCGCTGCTTTCAACGGGGAGGTGGTCTTCCCTTTCCTGCAGGTCGGGGTGGGATGCTGGCTTCGACTGTGCCCCTGAGACCTTCCATGTGTGAGGCTTAATGGGCAAGCAAGGCATGACACAGCGGACTTGGAAGGCACCTCAAAAGTCATAGAATCATAGAGTTGGAATAGACCACAAGGGCCATCGAGTCCAACCCCCTGCCAAGCAGGAAACTCTGCTTATGTGCTGGGGATGGGGTGTGTACATCTATCGTTTTATGTTTTACTGTGCTTTTAAGTATTTTGTGGGGAGCCTTCTAGAGCAGGGGTAGGCAAACTAAGGCCCGGGGGCTGGATGCGCCCCAATCGTCTTCTCAATCCGGCCTGCGGACGGTGTTGGGTGTAGTGAAGGGTTAACCTTCTATGCCTCGAGCCTAAGGGGACGGGCTTACAAGGGAAGTAAGCCAGGACCTGACGAAAGCAGCTTGGAATGTTGTGTACTGAGTGGGAATCGAAAGCATTCAGTTAAGACGCTGCAAGGAGAGAGAGAAGATGCAGCTTAACATGGATGGCTGTTGGAGATTGTAGATACGCTATTTTGTTTCCAATAAAGAGATATTAGGACAGAAGAACCGTCTGGGACTGATTTACTGCTCTTTCGACACACGACCGCTGTGTAATTCTGCTAATTGCTTTACGACCGCTCTAAAGCCACTCTGCGTAAACAGAAGGTGCAGAGGCTTGCAGGGGAAGCGTGGCTGGGCGCCAAACAATAAAGCAATAAAACTATTCAAGAGACGGTCCAGGAATCAGCATGTTTTTACATGAGTAGAATGTGTCCTTTTATTTAAAATGCATCTCTGGGTTATTTGTGGGGAATAGGAATTCGTTCATTATTATTATTTTTTCAAAATATAGTCCGGCCCACCAAATGGTCTGAGGGACGGTGGACCGGCACACGGCTGAAAAAGGTTGCTGACCCCTGGGCCTAGAGTGTCTGGGGCAACCCAGCCAGGTGGGCGTCATATAAGTTAAATCACCACCATCATCAAATTTCAGCAGGAAAAGCATGGGCAGCTGGTGAACTGCTATCCCTTCGCAGAGGAGCAAATGGACAGGATGAAGGTTGCAAGGCATCTTTGAGCATGAATAAAACAGGCAATTAAAACCAGAGGATGACCCTCACTCTGTGATGTCACCATCAGCAGCTAGTTTGACAGCTAACAACGGCAATATCAGAGGAAGCATTAACCATGGATGGAAGCGTTGCTCTGATTATATGCCACTGCCTTCAAATGCGATAGTCAAGGAAGAATATTTGTGGGTAGGCTTCCCCCTGGATTGCATTCAGGTAAAAGCATTCAAGAGAATCTTTGGTATTTACTAATTCAAATCTCCTCCACTGACTGGATTCACTATGTGTGGGTAGTTTTCATTTTTAAGCAATTTGTCCAACCGTCCTCCAAACACAAGACATACTGAGAGTCATAAGAGGACTGGAGTAATGAGACAACAGACAATGATACTGTAACATTATTGATTTGCCTAAAGTGATTATGTCCAAGATTTTAGTGAAAGATGCATCGTTATTCTTATTTGTTTAAATGAACATAAATAAAAGTCTCTTAAGTGCTAAGATGAGATCTACTCGATATACAGTGGTGCCCTGCAAGACGAATGCCTTGCAAGACGAAAAACTCGCTAGACGAAAGGGTTTTGCGGTTTTTGAGCTGCTTCGCAAGACGAATTTCCCTATGGGCTTGCTTTGCAAGACGAAAACATCTTGTGTTTTTTGCAAGTTTGTTTCCTTTTTCTTAACACCGTTAATACAGTTGCGACTTGACTTCGAGGAGCAACTCATAGAACGCGGTGTGGTAGCCTTTTTTGAGGTTTTTGGTGATTTTTGAAGCTTTTCCAAAACTTTTCCGACACTGTGCTTCGCAAGACGAAAAATTCGCTAGACGAAAAAACTCGCGGAACGAATTAATTTTGTCTTGCGAGGCACCACTGTACATGGTTCTGCGTTCCATTAATTACGGCACTGTGGGTTAAACCACAGAGCCTAGGACTTCCTAGGTTGGCAGTTTGAATCCCCGCGACGGGGTGAGCTCCCGTTGCTCGGACCCTGCTGCTGCCAACCTAGCAGTTCAAAAGCACGTCAAAGTGCAAGTAGATAAATTGGTACCGCTCCGGCGGGAAAGTAAACGGCGTTTCCGTGCACTGCTCTGGTTCGCCAGAAGCGGCTTAGTCATGCTGGCCACATGACCCGGAAGCTGTATGCCGGCTCCCTCGTCCAGTAAAGCGAGATGAGCACCGCAATCCCAGAGTTGGTCACGACTAGACCTAATGGTCAGGGGTCCCTTTACCTTTACGCCTACATTGGAAGACTCTAACCATGGGCACACCCACACTGCTGCTTTCCCCTGGGAAAACCCGCTGTTTGCCACCAAATTACAGCAAACATTCATCAAGTTTCCTCTGGATTGGCATTTGCAAGTTATAGACTGAACCACTCAAGCAAAGAGAAAGCAGCAAGTGTTTTAAATGGGGCATGAACTGAAACAGCCTCCAAATGAAAAGGAGCCGATTGCAGAAGGTTGCAGAATGGCTTTTTAAGTTGACCAATATTGTATTTATAGAGTAAAGGACGGCAACATATTTAAGGAGATGTCAGCATTTATTAAGTTTTGGCAAACAGGTACAGGGCAGAGCAAATAATTCTGACAACCCAGTACCTAAACGTTTCCTGTCACCTGTGCTTTTTCATTCCAGCATTCTATATAAAAAAGTAAAAGTAAAAAAGAATTCTTAAAATACTTACGCAAATTTGGGTAAACTTTTACTCTACTTTTTTTAAAAAGTCTGCAATTAAAAAAAAAATATTTTCCCAGAATGTAAAAATTTGCAAGGTACATTAACAAGGCATCCTAAACAGATCTCAATTGAAAACCAAGGTGATCTCCTGTACCCCTGTATTTACCATGTTAAAATTACAAAGCACCACTTTTCTTATCAATTTTCACCGTCTTTCTTGGTTTCAGCTTAGCTTGGATAAATTGACTGCACTCAACCATTAACTACTGGCTTTATCTTGCAATACTGCTTTCATTTGGCTACAAATATCCAAATGCAATATACCTGTACACACACCTCCTATCGATTTTGTACCTACACACGTACACACTTTCAGTTCCCATTTTTCACAGCAATATGTCCACAAGCTAGATCTCCATTCTTGTCTGATCACCATTTCCATGTATTTCTGAGAGGCTGCAGTTTAAAAGAGATGTACCACTCACAGTTCATATGAGGGGTACAAATGTTGTACTTTGGAATCTGTATCCAAATGAGAGGAAATATAGCCGGGAGAGACAAAGATGTTGCTAAAACATACTACAAGCTATATCTACGAAGTAGTTTTAAATGGTGTATGCATTTGGGTCTCCCACATTCTGCAAGCCTAGGCTCCAGTCTCCATTCAGAATATATAGTAACCTGATAAGGGAATTAAGGCAAGTCAAAAGCAGCTGTTGTATTAACCGCGTTGAAGCTCAGTATTGTGTGTTACAGCCAGAGAGAGTTATGTTGACACTACTTCACTGTTGGAAAGGCCAAAGACCCAAGTCCAACAGAAGAACAGATATAATTTAACACAGGCGGAGCACAGTGTTCATGTCCCCAACTCGGAAGAAAGGAAATATTTTTGACACAAATTTGACACTGAAGAGAACAAGGCGCTTGTTTTCTTCCGCATCAAAAAACCCCACCGTTCCTCCTTCATAGTCCAAACGGATTTGAATCTTTTGGGGGTGTTTACTTGGGTTCAGAATGGTCGGGGGCGACGTTAAGGTTTTGTACTGACCGTTGTTAAAACCCACAGCCATGATTCCCTCCTCAGGGACGATATTCAGCTGTCCTTTCCTCTTCACAGATTCTTTGGCTACACCCACAGCCCAGAAAGTTCCCTTGCTCACATCCACTGTCCAGTGATGCTTCCCTGAGGTGAATCCTTGACAGCCAAGCAAGCAGCGGGTTGGGTCAAATCGTCGGGTGCTGTAGGGAAGCTCCTGGCGGACAGATCCCCATGCGACAGCTTTCTGACCATCAAACACAACAAATCGAGGGTGAGCTGTCATGGGGTCCAGTGTCACGTTCTCTGTAATAAATAATAATAATAATAATAATTTATTATTTATACCACACCCATCTGGCTGGGCTTCCCCAGCCACTCTGGGTGGCTTCCAAAAAAATATTTAAATACTGTAATACATCAAACATTAAAAGCTTCCCTAAACAGGGCTGCCTTCAGATGTCTTCTAAAAGTCTGGTAGTTGTTGTTCTCTTTGACATCTGATGGGAGAGCATTCCACAGGGCAGGCACCACTACCGAGAACGCCCTCTGCCTGGTTCCCTGTAACTTGGCTTCTCGCAGCGAGGGAACCGCCAGAAGGCCCTCGGTGCTGGACTTCAGTGTCCGGGTAGAACGATGGGGGTGGAGCCGCTCCTTCAGATGCAAGAGATCAAATGCAACTGTCAGGCATGGAGCCAAGCTCCATGAACCTTTCCCAAAGACCACTGTATAAAACAAGTAACTGTTCATCTGCTGCAGATGGTTGTTTCTGAAGGCGGCCTATTTATTGAGCATTCCTCCTGATCTGAGACTCGCATCAGTCTCAGCCAGCATGGCTGGGAACGAGGAGAGTTGTGGTCCAACAATATATAGAAAACCACAGGTTGCCTCTTTTCTTTTTTTAAATACAAAAAGGCATGAATCCATCTTTACCGTGAGATATCCAGAATCTGTGGGGACTTACCATTTATCCACTTTTGTTCATCCAAAGTCTCTAGAGGAAGAAAAGGAGGATAAGCATATGCAAACTTCTGTGATTCGTTAATGGGTTATATTTAGCAACAAATGAACTTCGTATATTAATACACCATTAATTCACATGCACCATTCTAAAGCCTTAGGAGTATTATCACTTTGGAAATCTACAGCTACCCAACTGCACTTCTAATTTCTCTCTCCTTTGTAGGCATCAAGCCTTGAAGCACACATTTGCAGCAATGATAGTATTATTATTATTATTATTATTATTATTATTATTATTATTATTATTATTATTATTAGCAGATAGCAAGTAAACTATCAAGCTCACAATATTGTAGCCCTATGGATCCAGGCCATCATGCATTAAGATCCTTGAAATCAAAGGGACAAGTTAGTCATCACAATCTAATCCCAACAATTTCAACCACTAAAGAATGACTGTGTTATTCTGAATCCAGCGCCCGTATTTTAATGGTGGGTATTGTACAAAGGCGAAATGTGATTGGGACAAGTGTTCACTGATCGCCAGGAAAAAGAGCTAAATAAGAACAACAGTAAAATTTCCACCTCAACAATCAGCTTCAGAAACCCATTTAGTACCTCTGAATTTCCTGAGTTTGCCCTGCAGTGAAGCACTCTCTTTGGAGACTTCCTGAAGCATTGTACTGAGCTCTGAAGAATCAGGTGGAGTAGGAAACTGAAATTTGCCCCTCTTGCACCTAGAGGTTTGACAAACAGGAAACCGCATGAAAAGAAATCTTTATTCACTTGCAGCTTCTCAGAACATCAGGTGTAGAATGCATCAGCATAGTGTAAACAGGTGGCCAAGCTGACAGAAGGTGAACTAGAACCTTGGCCAATGGATTTGCAACTTAGGGGTTGGGGTTAGGGGTGTGCTAGGGGCACATGCTAGTGAAAATTCTACTCTAGGTAGAAGGGGAAGGAAGCAACGGCCTATGTAGTCCAAGCCCAAAGATGGAAAGTGAGCGAGATCCCTAGTTAGGAAGGTTGGCAAATGAAGATGATAGAATTTGTGGAAGCAGCAGGTTTAACTTATAGAATAAGAGAGCAAGAAGAATCTTCATTCAAAGAGGAGTGGAATTCCCCCCCCCCCGAATATTTAGAAAATAACTGTACAATTGAAAACACTGGTAGTATCTAGATAAATTCAACAGCGCGGTAAATATTGGGAGGATGCAAAATGGAGAAACTATTAGATTGGTTACAGTAAAATATGCAGGAACGATAGGTAAGTAAAATGAACCATGAAAAGCGAAGGAGGTTAAGTCCATTGTTTCATGGCATGATGTAAAATGTTTATTTTGAGACGTACAAACTGGAAAAAATAAATAAATAATGTTGTATATATAAAAAAGGCAGCATTCCCTCCTAAGCAGATGATTTGGAGAAGGCTGCCACCGGGACCATGAGCACAATCATGCTCTCCCACTGAGACATACTGCTTTTGACCCTGGCATGCATGCAAAACATTACTAGAATTGCCTTTTGTGAAGGGAGGAGAAATGGCAACAGGAAGAACGGCCTCATACCTGTTGAAAATACTTCCAATATCCTAGCGAGGAAAAGAGGAGACAAGAAAGAGAGGTTAGGTCATCCAGTCCAACACCCGTCATATTTGGAATTAATTTCTACAGGGGTTCATCTTATATCCTGCCTTCCTTACATCCTAAAACTCAAAACGGCATTCGTAGGTTTCCCTGGTGGCCCCTAATCCAGGCACTGACCAGGCCTAGACATGCCCAGCCGCCGAAAGGTTGCTGCATCAAGTACCTAGCATCTTCCCAGCTCATTTTGCTTTCAACCCGCAAAGCATTCGTTTCAGTTTGGCGGCATTAGCAAACCAATTCATTCAGTCTCTTTGTGGACAATACCTACTGCCTTGCGGGATATCTTTGGGAGAAGAGAAACCCAAGGAGTAAACCAGGGGTCAGCAAGGTTTACCTCGTCTGGGCTGGTTCACTCCAGCGGAGATCCCTCCCTTGGCCAGATTGCACTCGCACGTGAGCCCGCAATTTCTCCAGAGACGCAATTTCCGGCACCGTGGAAGTGAGTCCCCGTGCTGTGCCAGTTTAGTGCAGGGCGCAGGGACTCGCCGAGCGGGAGGCTCGGTTCGGGGGTGGCTCATGGGCCGGTTAAACAACCCCCGTAGGCCGCTTGTGGCCCATGGGCCTTAGGTTGCCTACCCCTGGAGTAAAACCTACACAAATTGGAGTGGAGTCCCTAAGGCACCTTGTACGCCTCCTTCTGGCAACTCCTGCAGCCAAGCAGGTGCCAAACATATTGCTCTGCTTTCCTTTCAACCGCATCAGTGAGGCCGAGACTGGGGGAATCTTGCCGTCTGGGCAGCCCAGGACCTTCATACACACTGCCAGGTTTGACGTCACCCCCAGAGCCAGTGTGGTGTAGTGGTTAAGAGCAGTGGACTCTTAATCTGGTGAACTGGGTTTGATTCCCTGCTCCTCCACATGTAGCTGCTGGGTGACCTTGGGCCAGTCACACTTCTCTGAAGTCTCTCAGCCTCACTCACCTCACAGAGTGTTTGTTGTAAGGGAGGAAGGGAAAGGAGAATGCTAGCTGCTTTGAGACTCCTGAAGGGGAGTGATAAAGCAGGGTATCAAATCCAAACTCTTCTTCCAAACAAAGGAAAGCTGCCCTGTGCTATATCAGGCCATTGGTCCATCTAGCTCAGTACTGTCTACTCTAACTGGCAGCAGCTCTCCAAGATTTCAGGCAAAGCTTCCCCTCCAGCAGTCCTACCTGGAGATGCCAGGGACTGAACCCAAGACTTTCTTCTGCATGTGCTAGCCCTTATATAATGTCATTTAATAATAATAATAATAATAATAATAATAATAATAATAATAATTATTATTATTATTATTATTATTATTATTATTATTATTATTATTTATACCCCGCCCTCCCCATCCAAGGCCGGGCTCAGGGCGGCTAACAACCAATAATAAAAACAAGTTGAATGAATACAACTTAAAAACAAGATTAAAATATAGCCTCATCACAGGAGGAAAAAAGAAAGGGGGGGAGGGAATCAAATTGACTCCAAGCCAAAGGCCAGGCAGAACAACTCTGTCTTACAGGCCCTGTGGAAAGAAATCAAATCCTGCAGGGCCCTGGTCTCGTGAGACAGAGCGTTCCACCAGGCCGGAGCCAGTGTTGAAAAGGCCCTGGCTCTGGTTGAAGCTAATCTAACTTCTTTAGGGCCCGGGACCACTAGGGTGTTGCTATTTATGGACCTTAAGGTCCTCCGCGGGGCACACTGGGAGAAGCGGTCCTGTAGCTACAAGGGTCCTAGGCCAGGAAGGGCTTTAAAGGTCAAAACCAGCACCTTAAATCTGACCCTGTACTCTACCGGGAGCCAGTGCAGCTTGAAAAGCCCTGGGTGAATATGCTCCCATGGCAGAGACCCAGTGAGGAGCCTCGCTGCAGCATTCTGCACCCGCTGGAGTTTCTGGGACAGCTTCAAGGGCAGCCCTGCGTAGAGCGAATTACAGTAGTTTATTATTTGTGTTACCTGCATCAGCCCACCTGGCGGCTCCTGACCCTTCTGCTCCAGCACGCCAATTAGGGTGCTGATATGGGAAATCTCCTCGGAAAATTTAGCTGCATGCTCTTCCTTCTTCTTCTCAATCTCTATCTCCAGCTTCTGCAGCCGGGTTAACAGGAGCTGCTCTTCTTTCTCTAGAAACTGGCGGAGCTGCTGACATTCCAACACAAGCTTCTGCCTCTCGGCTTCAGTTTCTGCCTGATTGGGACAGGTGCAAACAGTGGGGGGGGGATGACGACACTGGTTTATTTATTTGTAATATTTCTTACCCAACCATAGGAAAGCACCTTGACACATGAAAACACCATTTCGTGTGTTCCAAAGGTAAAGGTAAAGGGACCCCTGACCATTAGCCCCAGTCATGGCCGACTCTGGGGTTGTGCACTCATCTCGCTTTATTGGCCGAGGGAGCCAGCGTACAGCTTCTGGGTCATGTGGGCAGCATGACTAAGCCGCTTCTGGCGAACCAGAGCAGCGCACGGCAACGCCGTTTACCTTCCCGCCAGAGTGGTACCTATTTATCTACTTGCACTTTGACGTGCTTTCGAACTGCTAGGTTGGCAGGAGCAGGGACCAAACAATGGGAGCTCACCATGTTGTGGGGATTTGAACCACCGACCTTCTGATCGGCAAGTCCTAGGCTCTGTGGTTTAACCCACAGCAAATGTCTCTGCGAGAGGCACGGGTGTCCTTTGGCTCACCAGAAGTTGCTGAACTACAACTCCCAACATCCCTGGCCACTGGTTGATGGAAAGTGTAGCTCAGCAACATCTACAGTGCTAAAAGGTCCATGCGCCTGCTTTGTAATGTCAAAATCCAGCTATTCCCCAGGCTGCTTCCATATAATGCAAAATGGTGTTGCACCGAGTTGTTGTAGATGTGTGTTGCCATGTCTTCTTCTGCAGAAAGAGAAGCTGACCTTGGACTGGTGTTGTGAAACACCAGCTGAAATTGAAACTCAGCAACAGATTATAATTAGATGCTCTTGTAAAGTTGCTACTTTCAGGATCCAGCTGCCAAGGGCTAGTTCACAGGTGCATGAAGCAAGGTCATAACATTTTGGGGGACAATAGGTATCAACTTAATGCACCAGGTGGAAAGGATTGTTTTTATAAAACATAGAACCACTTTGGAACATGGTCGCTTCAGCGACCCCAAGTAATGGAGCGCGTTACTTCTGGGTTTCACCGCTCGCACATGCACAGACGCTGAAAATGACGTCACGCACATGCGCAGAAGCGGTGAATCGTGACCCGCAGACGCGGGTTGCGTTCGCTTCAGACTGCATTCGCATCCAGAGGTACCACTGGATTCTTAGGAATCTAGATTCTTAAGAATCTAGACTTTGTAACAAGAAAAGTTTTAAGTACTATTATTGCTCACCTTAGGTTATCTATACGTCTTGTGAGAGTATATATATGCATGTATTATTAAAAGGAGCATTAATCATAGTAATAATAATAATGGTATTATTTGTACCCCACCCATCTGGCTGGGTTTCCTCAGCCACTCTGGGCGGCTTCCAGCACATACAAAAACATAAAATGTCAAACATTAAAACATTAATAAAAATAGATACTCAAAAGATTCGCTCCTGTATACAAATTGATCATTGCTGTTATATAAAATCTGAACTGAACCCACATCAGTTCCAGGTGTACACTTTACTGAAACAGATCAAACAGAAGCCCAGGGCTATCAGTTTATCACCTGTAGCTAAAAACTGGCACTCTACATGGATAACACATGCAGAGCTGACATTCCCAACACAGAAATGTAGAAACATCATATACAAATTAAAAACCAAGTGAAGATGTAATGGTGTTGCTAATGGTGACGAGGTAATCTGCTTGCACTTACCAGCAGATCCTGGCTTGGCTTCTCTGCATCTAATTTAAACGATAAAATCTTGTCTCGCTCTTCTTTCAGAGTTTGCAAGCAGTGATTTATTTTCTCCTAAGACAGACACGAATAACACAGTTTTTGAGCCATTCACCATATCCTCCTCAAATAAGCAGCTACACATGCAAGAGAGAATTATTTAAGCGCAGCGCTGTAACAACATCTAAATCCCATCAGATTGCAAATTTGCATCTGTGCTGTATAACTAATCTAAAACTGCTCCTCTGGCATATTTCACACACAATCTTCAAATAAGACCGATTTTCTTCCAGCCTCCACCCACTCGCTTAGATACTCAGATGCTGTTTGGTTTTCTGTATTTGTAGTGTTCAAGCATCAGACAGGTTTTAAAGTTTCTTAAACCCTTTCTTTTCCTAATGCATTGATTGTGCTTGTTGCTTTGGTGGCAATATTTTGGGAGAGACACCCTGGGATAAGCATCAAGGAATTATGGGGGTTTGCTACTGGACAATTTTGTTATATGTTGAAATAAAGTTTGGCCTATTTGAGTCTAGCCTATACAGTGGACGCTCAGGTTGCGAACGTGATCCGTGCGGGAGGCATGTTCGCAGCCCGCAGCACCACATCTGCGGGTTGTGATTTGGCGCTTCTGCGCATGCGCAAAGCACAATTTAGCTCTTCTGCGCATGCGCGACCGCCAAAACCCGGAAGTAATCCGTTCCGGTACTTCCGGGTTTTGGTGCGTCCATAACTCGAAAAAACGCAACCTGAAGCGTCTGTAACCCGCGGTATGACTCTATCAGGAATGGGAAATTCTGTGGACCGCCAGAATAATAGAATTGTAGAGTTGGAAGAGACCCCAAGGATCATCTAGTCAAATCTCCTGCAATGCAGGAATACGCAGCTGTCCCATATTGGCAGGCATAGGCAAACTCCGGCCCTCCAGATGTTTGGGACTACCATTCCCATCATCCCTAGCTAACAGCGATGATGGGAATTCTAGTCCCAAACATCTGGAGGGCCGGAGTTTGCCTATGCCTGCATATGGGGATCAAACCTGAGACCTTGGTGTAATCAGCACTGTGCTCTAACCAACTGTAGCTCCCTTAGAATCATAGAATTGGACGGGACCTCAAGGGTCATCCAGTCCAGCCCCCTTGCAATGCATGAATCTCAGCTAAGGCACCCATGGCAGATGGCCACCCAACCTCTGCTTGAAAACCACCTTCATCCCTGGCCACTGGATGTGCCAGCTGCAGATGATGGGAGTTGCAGTTCAAGCACACCTGGAAAGTCACAGGGTCCTGTCCCCCCAATCCCAGGCCTATAGGTCATTAATGACAGCTTCTCTGTGAAATTAGGCAAAAATTAAGAAGATGCACCAAGAAAGTGACAATTTGGGAGGGACTTGTTCAGGGAGTTGCAAAGCTTGATCCCCTTGATTTAATACAGGCATGGCCAAACTTGGCCCTCCAGCTGTTTTGGGACTACAACTCCCATCATCCCTAGCTAACAGGACCAGTGGTCAGGGATGATGGGAATTGTAATCCCAAAACAGCTGGAGGGCCAAGTTTGGCCATGCCTAATTTAACACAACTTTGGGTCCCCAGCCGTTGCTGGACTACAATTTCCATCACCCCCAGCTAACAGGACCAATGGTCAAGGATGATGGGAGTTGTAGTCCAACAACAGTTGGGGACCCAAGTTTGACTGTTTAACACTAGCCGTTTGCAGGAGCGCTATCTTATTGAAGTACGTCGCACCTTCCAAAGAGATAGGCAGCAGGTGACCCCAAATTTCCCAAAGATCTTATAGCTTAAAATAGACAGCGAGGAAACAACAGACCAGGATTGATGGAGAAGGGTAAGAAGGCCTCTGTTCTCCGGAGACAGAGGATCCAGACAGCAGGTTAAGGGGGAAGATCCCTGCAGAGACCCTGGAGAGCTACTGTCAGATGGGGCAGGTAATATAGGGGTAGACAGACTAACCTGGCAATAAGTTGTTTCATATGTACCAATACATGAATCCTGGTTGCTTTCCAGTTCTTCTAAGATGTCCCCACCCCCAAGAACCCCCACTGATTTGGAGTTTGTTCCCGACGAAAGAAGAATGGAGGATGAAGTTGATGGACTACGCAGAATTAGATAAATTAACAGGAAGGATTCGAAACCTGCGGGATCAGAGATTCTTAAGAGGACGGGAGTAAATATATGAACTATTTGAAAAGTAATTCTGAAGAACAGATTACGCTAGTAGGACTGCAATAAGTTTTTTAAGGTGGATTATTTGAAATATTACAAGAAAGACTACGAAGAGAATTATTAGTTAAGGACAATTAAATGCAATATAGAAATTAAGAAATGCAGAATAAGTGATAAAGAACGGAAAATCATCAGAGGTGTTGACAAAAGTCTAAAATATTGTATAAGATGAGAAGATCTGTTGTATGACTGTTGGAACCGATAGTTAAAAAATCAATAAAAATGTATTAAAAATAAGATTTGGAGTTTCTTCTATTGTTTCTTTTTTTAAAAAATAAGATTTTATTAAAGCTGTTTCCTAATACAATAAGGTAAAACAAACTACTGTACAGCAAAACAGAAACTGAAAGTGAAAGTAGAATCCTCTTCCTGTTTGGCAGTGGAACAGACTCCCATGAGAAGTGGTGGGCTCTCCTTCCTTGGAGGCTTTTAAGCAGAGATTGGGTGGCCATCTGTCATGAATGCTTCAGCTGAGATCCCTGAGTTGCAGAGGGTTGGACTAGATGATCCTGGGAGTCCCTTCCAACTTCAAAATTGCATGATGCTATGAAAAGTAGCTCTTTCCCCTTGTCTCACACAGAAAGTGGAGGACGCTTACAGCTCTCACCTGGAGAGGTCTTCCCTTCGTGTGTGTGCAATCCTTAGACCCCCAATAACGGCTTCCCTTCCCTTCCTGTGCTCTCATTTCAACAAGCTCGGCTGTTAACTGACCCTCCCCTTGAGAATCAAACATCATTGTTTTTAAGCAATTACGAAAAACGTGGTTGAAAATCTCTCCCCCCCCCAAAAAAAAACACGAGCTCCTCTCAGCCACTCACGTTACCTGGTAAACCTGAGCGGCCTCCTCTATAGGAATCACGCTGTGATATTTATGCAGCTTGGACCGGTCACAAACCACGCAGATGGACGTTTGATCGTATTCGCAGAAGAGCTTCAGCGGCTCCTGGTGTTTCTTGCAGAGCGCCTGTTCTCCCGACTCCTTGGCTCGCCGCTTGCTGAACTGCATGGCCAGCTCAACGATATTCCACAGGTGCCTGTTTGGCCGCAGGTTCTGCCAAGGGAAGGGTTTTCTGCACTGCGGACAGGAGAACACATTGGCAATGGAGCCTTCACAGCACTGGGCAATGCAGTCCCGGCAGAAGTTGTGGCCGCAGTCGATGACCATCATCGGGTTCTGGTAATAATCCAGGCAGATGGAACAGGTGGCTTCATCCTGGAGGCTTTTCTCTGGGTTCGGCGCAGCCATTGGCGTCTTCTAGCTGCAACGCAGAGGAACAAAGTTTAGTTTTGCTTACAGAGAGGGGTGTGTCTCCTTTTTGCAATCAGGAAGTGGTTGCCTCACTGGGAACTAGATTGCAAGGGAGGGAGTGATGGAGTGTTTGAAGGTGGTTTTAACTATTAGAGGGACAAATATATGTTCTGAATAGTTTCCCCGAAACAATATTTGTTTGGGGAAGCCTATCCTGACATGCAGAATGTTGACATGTGCTTTAATCTGGTTTTTTACTTACTGTTGATTTAATTTTTTTAAAAAAATGCTTTAAATAATTGCTTTCACATATTTTTACTGCTTATTTCATTACGTTATTCTTTTTGTAAGCCGCTTCCAAGTTTTATTACAGTAAATGATTGTAAAATAAATGCAGAATCTCACTGCATTCAACAGGTTGGCTATACTGATGAAGTACACACTATTAAAGATTTATTCAAGCAACCTGATCCTATTAAGTGTGTACAGGGTTGCAGCCCAATGTCCCCTATCATACTGTATGCTGTTTAAGGATGAAGGACAGGTGTTTATGCAAAGGGGGGGGGGTTTCTACAGAGTTCATACAACATCGGCATAAAAACATACAACAAATTGTTATGCAACATCAGCATAGAAATGTTGAACCACCTCCCTTTAATCCAAATTTAACTTTTATGGAGGAAATCTGATGTTGCTTAAAACATTGCTGCCAATAACCCAGGTGCAATATCTGAATAGTCTCATTTGCAATGCAAAGTTGCCATACGAAAGTACCTGAAGTCATTAGTACTAAAGCCATCTACACATGGTTAAAGGCAGATTATAAATGTGTCAGAACTGCCTCTAAGGCCTCCTCCACACTGAGCAGTTTTCCTCTTGCCCTGCTCCTTTCCCAGGGAACCGCCCCCCAGCAAGCTTGAATTACCATTTGAGCACTACGGAATGATTTTCCTGGGCTTATGGGGTTGGGTAGAAGAGGATGGATGACTCCTAAATCTCCTGGCAGGGATGCTTTCATTAAAAAGTTGGTTCCTTTTCCTCATTTGTTCCAAACTACTGGGCTGATGAAGTTATTGCCAAGGGCTGAGCCTGCCTTAATTACTTTGACTCTGTCTTGCAAAAGCAGCATTTACACGAAGCAAAAACTACAAAAATGCCTAAAGCCCGATCAGATAACATTATTATTCATTTGGTTTATTTGTGGTCCAATACAATAAGTTTCTAGGTGTACACCCCATGCATTTAAAGCACACATAGTGCCTATTTATATCCCTCAAAAAATGGTGGGAAATGTAGTTAAAGAAATTGTAGCTCTGTGAGGGGTAAACTACAGTTCCCATGATTCTATTTTTTTTGGGGGGGGGATATACTTTAAATGCATGGTGCATTTGCAGTCTATAGTTTTTCTACAGAGATATTGCTTCAGTGGAGTAAAAAACCACACAATGTGTATCCCTAAGGAAAGCCTCTCTCTCCCCGCACCACAGTTAACTGTTTTATTAATTTTTAGTACTTTTTGACCCCACCTTCCTCCAAGGGGCACAAGGTGACAAAACATGCTTCCTTCCTTCCTCCATCCCTCCCTCCATTTTAACCTCACAACAGTCCTGCGAGGTAAGTGAGGCTGAAAGACTGTGATGGCTCCAAACCGTGACCTGTGGGAAGCTCGAAAGCTGGACCTGAATCTTCAAACACGGTTTCTCTGGACGCCCACGATTTCTAGAGCTGGGCGAGAGGGAGAAAAACTTTTCTCCATGGCATTAACAATTTTAAATGCCCATTCTTTCATGTCACCTTTTCTCTGCACTAAAAAACCCCGAACGTTGCAGCTTTTCCTTGTTAGGGGAGTCGCTCCTCCATCCCCTTGATCTTTTCCGAACCTTTCCCCCGCGCTCTAACCACTATGCCACACTGCCACCACGCTGTTTAAATTAGAAAAGCAAAACCTCTTAAGCAGACCACGCTTCGGACCTCCCGGGGTTTCTCCCATGGCTTTTCAGCTGCCCCATCTCCACTCACGTCGCCTGCAGCTCTCTCTCTCTCTCCACCCGCCCACCTACCTTGCTCTGCTCCCCTCTAGCTCTCGCCTGCTAAAATGCAGCGTCCGACCCCCGGGAATCATCAGCCAACCTGCAAGGCAAAAGCCCGGCCCGGCCTAAGGAGAGAGCCCAACAGCGGCCTAACTCCGCCCCGCACAGCGCTCCCAACGGGAGATCTCTGCCAGCTGCGTCTCCTATAAGGCACCCATCTGGATTATAACAAACCAACAGAAAAAGGGAGCGCGGCCTTTAAAAAACTGGAAATAAGGAAATGAGTTGGGTTTGCTGCCACTAGGCAGCTCCCAGAGGTTGTCTCTTCCAACTACCCCCAGGTGGTTTCCTTAAGGGAGAAGAAAGCAAACAGCTGTTTTCTGGTTATTATTATTTCTAAATTGGTGTTGCTTGCAGCAATTTTATGCCCACTGCTTTGCAAGGCTCTCCTGAAATAATTTAAATAAATAAATGTGTGTAAGAGGCATGGGGTTCAGGTGCATTTTACCCCACCCTGGATATACAATGCTGGCAAATACTGGACTATTCTTTTCCTGCCTGCCAGGAAACACTTAAAGGCGCAGGAGCTTGGGAAGCGTGCGGAATGAATTGTAGTGCACTGGGGACTCTGGGTATTTAGCAAAAAAAGAAAAAGACCATGCCAGAGTTCAGAAGGGGGAGCTTCACAATTGCAGCGGGTCTGGTTTCCCGCAGGTCCTAGTGCGACACTAACCACTATACCACACTGCTTCTCAATCTTCTCAAGGAAATCCTCTTGATTTTGTTAAAGCCAAACCACCACTGCATTTCGGATTTGCACCGCAATCCCAAAATACAGTTGCAGAGAGAAGACTCGCACGAACCGGATGCTTAGAAACAGCTTGCAGGTCTGTTCTCTGCAGAAACGTGCACACCCATTCAACATGCTGACTCCAGAGCGCATCTAGAAACCCTTTTCAAGGTTAGCACACGTGCTTTTTTCTAAAACTTATTTATTTAAGTGTACACTTATTTATTTGTGTGTGTGTGTGTGTGTGTGTGGATTATGGCGATTATAAAATTGTAAAACTCAGTAAAACTTTTTTTTTTAAAAAAGTGTACCATCACGAAAGAATGGCCAGGCTGCCCAGGTAACGCAATCAGTGACCATTATTAGGTATCCTGGGAGACAGGATTTCTGCTGTAGATGGCGTCCTTCTGTAATGTATATATGATGGTTTTTTTTGGGGGGGGGGGTCTTGGACTACAGGGTGGGCAATTTCACAAGTTACTGTTCAGTGTTTTCCCTGTTGGGCGGGACCCTGTTGCAACAGTTCCTTGAATAAAGATCAGGTTTACTAGCCGCTTTGCTTCTCAAAAAACTGTTATTTTTCTCCTGCCAATAGGAAACCCTCTATATGGGCTCCTGAAATACCCCAGAAAGGAAAGAGGAGCAGTTTTTCTTATAACAATAGTAGCAAACACAAAGTTTGAAAGGCCTGGGAGAAGGGGAATGTGTTTGCCTTAAAGATGTATAACGAAGCTGCTAAGCAACCCTTCACCACCACCACAATGCGGGCTGGATATTTAAAACGGAGAAAGTGTTTGGGCTGCATCTTGCAAGAGAGGAGTATTGAATGAAACCTGGCCAGCAGCTGTGACCCAATAAAGCGATTTCATACTTTTGAGTTAATTAGTAATCTGCTAACTAGGGTCAAAAGTAGCAAGAGGCTATCCACCATTTCCCGCGTCAGTGCCTCAACATAGAAGTACTCCTTCCTCTTCTCCCAGGCTTTCTCCCTGGGGAAGAAACGAAACGCCCGATTGCAGGAACACGAAAGCGAAACTGAGCTTGCCTATTCTCCTCCAGCTCTCGGAAAATAGCTGCTGCTGCTGCTTCTTGGGCGATCATGGCTACCGCAGATCCAGCAAAACACCTTCAGGACGAAGTCACTTGTTCCATTTGTTTGGATTACTTCAAGGATCCAGTCATGATCACGGAGTGCCAGCACGACTTTTGCCGAGCCTGCATCACTAAGTATTGGAAAAGATCGGGAGCTTCCATTTGCTGCCCGGATTGCAGAAGAACAGCTTCCTTGCAAAGCCTGAAACCCAACCGGCGCCTGGCGAACATGGTGGAAGCGGCTAAGCAGCTCCGTCTGCAGCTGGAGCAAAGTCCAGGAAGGGAGAAAATGTGTAGGGAGCACAAGAAGCCTCTGAGTCTGTTCTGCACAACAGAAAATACCCTTATTTGCATGTTCTGCGAGAGATCCAAGGCTCACAGAAACCACCGTGTTATTTCCCCAGAAAGAGCTGCTGCAGATTACAAGGTAATGACGGTGCATTTTAGCAAAGAATGCAATTGCATGTGTATGCCCGGTGCAGTTGTGATATCTCTAATCTAACCACGATATAGAACAGGGACAGGGAACTTGTGGTCCTCCAGGTGTTTTGAACCCAGCTCCCATTAAACCCAGGCAAGGGTGATGGGAGTTGTAGGGTAGCAGCACCTTGAGGGTCACAGGTGAGTAGCCTCCCCAGATATAGAAGGTGAACACCTCACTTGGTATATTTCTCCTCCCCTTTTCAGAGCTGGTGTTTTAAATCTACAATCAGGGTTAGTTTCAAACCACATTGTGCCAATTCTGTTTGAAGCGTGATAGTGGTTCACAGAGCTCTCTGCAAAGGTTGATATTTGATACTTCCAGAGACCCACCTTTCGCCCTCAATAATGGGCAGCCTCACCACACCATTTTGTAGGCCAGCCTCTTTCAAGTGTGGCAGCCATTTTGTGACGGGTTTACAGGAATTTCCCCTCAAAATTCCAAGGTGTCCATTGGCCCCCAAAGGTTGGCAATTCCTGTCTTAAGCAGCCACAGCTGTTTCTGTCTCGGGGTCTTCCTTGCGCATAACATTTATAGTGAAATGGTTGCCTTTTTGTTTTTTGGATTTTTTTTCACAGGTTGCCACATGAAGTGCTTTTTTTTTAATAATGCAAAAAAAATATTAAAATCCAGATTCTGTAAAAAAGCCTGGGTGGATCCTGTGATAGGAATTTTATGGTCTTAGACATATGGCAATGTTCATAAGTGTACCAACCAAGCAGATACATAGATCAACACAGGAAGACCGACCTGGAACCATTTTGATTCCCAAACTGACCAAATGTTTTCTCTGCAAGGTCAAAGGAAAATGGAAAAGCCTCCCCATTGTCTTTTCCTTCACAAATCCTGTCTTAAGGGTATGTCTGTGTTTGAATAGGGTGTGAGCCTGTGACTTGGTCCAGGAACTAAGTATTGTATCATTAGAAAAGACTAGCCAGGCTCTCCAGGAAATCCAACCAAGTAACCTGCCAGACATGAGATAAACAACAGGAGAAAAACAACATTCAAAATTTCTGTTTTAGACCGCCTTTTTTGTGATGTAGGTGTGATGTATCTGGAGGGTGGTCTTAGGTTACACCCCTTCTGTGATGTATGTATGATGTTTCTGGGGGTGGTCTTGATCTACAGGGTGACAATTTCAAAAGTCTTTATAAGGCCTTGCGCGCTATTGTTCTGGGTTCCTCCTTTCCTGTGGGTGAGGGGAGCACCCTGTTGCAACAGATCAATAAAGATCAAGCTTACTAGCTGCTTTGCTTCTCAATATTCTCTGGTTGACGTCTGTCATTCTCTCCTACCAATAGGGAACCTATGTAAGGACTCTATACGGGCTCTTGGATACCCCATAAGGGAAAAGGGCAATTTTTGTTTACAACAGTGGGCGTGCTTTCCTGGCAGCTGATGGAAGTTGAGAGCCCAACAACTTCTGGTCAGCTGCAGGCTCCCCCTATCCCGTCCTATAAACATTTTCAAGTCTGCTGCTTGTTGTAAATAAAACATTCTCAGTCTGCAGAAACTTTAAATCTACCATATCACCCATTGTCTGCCCTTAGGGTGTGCTACTTGGACATCTAAAGGAACTGAAAAAAGAAAGAAGCAAGATTCTGTCGGTTAAATCAAATGGTGAGAAGCCGTGCCAGGACCTATTGGTAAGAACTGGCATAACTCAGGGGTCAGCAAACTTTTTCAGCTGCGGGCTGGTCCAGCGTCTCTCAGACCATGTGGTGGGCTGGACTATATCTTTTTTTTGGGGGGGGGGGTGGAATGAACGAATTCCTATGCCCCACAAATAACCCAGAGATGCATTTGAAATAAAAGGACACATTCTACTCGTAAAAACACCAGGCAGGCCCCACAAATAACCCAGAGATGCATTTGAAATAAAAGGACACATTCCACTCATATAAAAACACGCTGATTCCCAGACCGTCCATGGGCTGGATTTAGAAGGTGATTGGGGTGAATCCGGCCCCGGGCCTTAGTTTGCCTACCCATGTGCATAACTCCTCCTTTTAAGGCCTGTCTACAGTGAGCTGATCACCACTGGCAACGTTATCATTTGAGAGCAAGGATCTGTGTACATTGGGAGTGTGATTTGATAAGGATCCACATTCTCCTGACCTATGTTATATTTTACATTACTGTAGTATCTAGGAAGGGGAAAGGACTAGATAAGTGCCTTGATATTGTTGTGATCATGAAGTTGGAATATGTTTGAGGCTACTTTCAAGTCAAGATTTATGGGTGAAACAGATTTTCTGGATCCATTTCACTTTAGGCCTGGGTTTGGCACTGAAACCAACTTTCCCAAATGCCCCCTCATTCTGAAGCATGGAGGGCGACAGAGAAAGGGCTTTTTTGCTGGTGGCCCCCAATTTGTGGAATAGGTTTGCATGGTGCCTGTGTTAATACCTTTTTGTACCATGTGATGATAACAACTTTTTTTTTTTACTCTTCACCAGCAGACCCCAGGTTGGTTTAAAACAATTTGAAATTCATGAATGAAAACAGTTTAAAAAATACAGTCACAGGAGTTGAAATATTTTAATGTTATCCTGTATCCCATTTTAGTTTCTGTTCAGTGAATGGCTGGTGTGTTCATTTAACACCCTCATATGTTTTCTTAACATTTGATGTGAACACCTGAAAGAGACGTTAATCAATTTAATTCCAATTACGTGCAGTGCTTTTTTCCAGGGGCTACGCAGTACCAGCACATCTTTTTGTTGTTGTTAAAAAGTGTGACACTTGCTATAACAATTTCACAGTGAGTACCAGCACCTATTTTTCTATGAAAAGCCCCCACTGAGTATGTGATGTGTATTCCAATGTGATATTATTAGGATCTGGATTGGGCAATCTATTAGAACATCCCATTGTCATTTGTATCTCTCCATTGTAGAAAGAGGCAGAAGCCAAGAGGGGGGAGATTGTGTCTGAATTCCAACAACAGCGGCAGTTTTTGGAGGAACAAGAGCAACGCCAGCTGGCCAGGTTGGAAGACATAAAAAGGGAGATTGAGAAGAGAAGAAATGATTATGCAAACAAATTTGAGGATGAAATATCCTACATCAACGATCTGATTGGTGATATAGAAAAGAAGGGCACTCAATCACCAGATGAATTCTTGGAGATAGGTCTAGTATTCTGAACCAGAATGTATTCATGACAGAAATATCCTGCATCGGTGACTTGATTGGTGAGATGGCAGGTAAGGGTGGCCAATCGGCAAAAGATTTTTTGGAGCTGGTATTCTAATCCAATATTGATTCATAGCCAGCACAAATTGGTTGGCAGAGGCAGCTGGCCAGCAGCTCACTGCATGTGTGATAAGCAATGGTTTAATAAGAAAAATGGCCACCAATGGTTGATTTTTTTGCAAGTAAGTTGTTCTCATTGAGTATGCATCCCTCATCATTCTCAGAATGAGTTGGAGTTGCAACCACTTTCAAAGTCCCAAGTCTCTTGAAAAACGGCAAAGGGTAGAACGACTATAGCGTTGGATTGAATCCCATGTTTTTTGAAGCCAAAGAAGCTAGTGGACATGTGACTGTCAAGTTATTTTGTAATTGATTATCACTTTATTCCTACCCTTTATAGTCAAACATAGAATGCAAATCCAGGTATGTAAAGCAGACTGAAATGAATGAGGTAATTGATGGAACGCTGAACCATGTAAATTCAGCAGTTCTAATCTTTCCCATCAAAGAATCCATACAGGGGAGAAACCATATCCTTGCTTAGAATGTGGAAACAGCTTCACTCATAAGAGAAGTCTCACTTCACATGAAATAACTCCTAGTAGGGAGGAACCATTTTAAATCCTTAGAATGTGGAAAGAGCTTCAATTCCAAGATGAGTCTCACTTTCCATCAAAAAATTAGTACAGGGGAGAAACCGTATCACTAGTTGGAATGTAGAAAAAGCTTCATTCTGAGCCCCGATCTGACTTCCAATCTAAGAATTCATCCATGGGAGAAGCCACAACAGTGCTGAGAATGTGGAAAGAAGTTCAGTGAGAGAGCCAATCTCACAGTCCATCAAAGAAGTCATACAGGGGATAAGTATATGTTGGAAGAAAGATGGTATTAGAAAACAATCAAACCTAAAGAAATTCTCACGCACATGTGAGAAAAATGAATATTCTCTGTTAGTAGAGTTAAATAATTTTTCATATTATATAGATTTTGCTTTAGTTGTTTCATGCGTTTATGAGAGAACTCATAGTATCCTGCATATCAGGCAATACGCAGACTCTGAATCCCGGTGGAGTGTTAGTTTGGGGAACCAGCCACCCCTCTCCCTTTCTGTGGTCACATCCATACAATGCATTTGAAAGTGCATGACTCTATCTAAATAGTCCTAGGAACTGTAGCAGAGTTACAGTCTCAAGCACCATAAACTAGCTTACAACAACAACAAATCTTTATTACGGTCGTAGGCCAGCATAAGGAGGGCGGGATACAATTGTTCAAAACCTTTAAAAAAACCCAAAACTAAAATGAGTTAAAGCAGAAAATATATTTAAAAAGTCTATAAGAATCCAAAAGAAGCTAAGAAAATCTAAAAGAAGGGTTAGGAACATTAGACAAGAGTGAAAGAGTGTGAGACTATACCTATCAGTCTACAGAGCACTCTTAATAAGAGTGCCCATTATATCTAGTTTGTGGCACAGGTCATCCAACAAATTTTGAGTGCTGCCGTGCAGAATCTGGCAACGTATGTTGTAGCAGGGTTGGTACCTGAAAGTAGGGAGGTATAGAATTGTCCTGTGTGCCCCGGGTACTTATGCAGCGTTGGTAAGATGAGGCTAGTATGGATGTCTATAATAAAGACACTGGAGAAGCCCATGCTCTGTTGTTTCTGTTTGTCCACAGTCACAGGGCACTGCCTCTCCAGATAAGCAATCTTCCTGTATCCGCCTTCAAGGACAGCTGAGGGGAGGCCATGACATCAGCCAAAGGCCCTCTGGTGCTTAGGGACTTTGAGTTTAGCTAGATATGTCATAGGGGAAAAACTAGCTTAGTTTCCAGGATTCTTTGGTTGAAGCCGTGTGCCTTAATGTATAGTGTGCTTGTGACCACGGTTCTTCATTGTGAAGTCACGTGGGATAAGTTTACAATTGGGAGATCCAAGTACGCTGGTGAAATTGACCCAGCTTTCTCCTGACCCTAGGAAAGGGAGGAGGGCAGAGACAATTAAGGAAATGGCCATGCAATGGATCCTTCCTCACCGTTGTGCAAAATTAGCAGGAAGCAGGCAAGGAAGCCTCATCCTTTCGTGAGTGGCCAAAGAGACATTTCTGTGCAAGGGGGAGAGACTAGGATGTGAAAAATGCCATTGTCAAATGTGTAGACCTCTAAGAAACATAATGATATCTGGAGGATTAAAACAGCTTCATGGAAGACATCTGTTAGAAGGTGACGAAAGAACTGTAACAGGAGTAGGATGAAGTACAATTGTAAATCCACCTTCCTGCACGACAATCAGTGGGTTGAAGAAATCTGATAACAAGAACATTTTTGTCATTCGCACAGGCACAGCAACAGTGGGAAAGAGGCTCAAAACTGCTTTGTTCATCCAATTTTTTGTACCTACATACCACCCAATTAACTACAGTGGACGCTCGGGTTGCGAATGTGATCCGTGCGGGAGGCGCATTTGCAACCTGCAGCGCCGCGTCTGCGCACGCGTGGGTCACGATTTGGCGCTTCTGCGCATGCGCAAAGCTCCGAAACCCAGAAGTAACCCGTTCCGGTACTTCTGGGTTCGGCGCGGTGCGCAACCCAAAAACACGCAACCTGAAGCGTCTGTAACCCGAGGTATGACTCTACATTCTACACAGTTCACAACTTAAAATCAATTAAAAACAAATATAATCGGATAAAACAATTGAGGCAGTAGCAGCCTAGCACAGAAGTTAATACAAAGCCGCACGAAGCAGTGTAAAATCAATAAAAGGGCATTGAAACATAGCAAAGAGAGAAACAATAGTTCTAATATATATAGATAGATAGATAGATAGATAGATAGATATAGATATAGATATAGATATAGATATAGATATATAGAGAGAGAGAGAGATGATGATGATGATGATGATGATAATAACTTGTTGGCGTCCAGCAAAGTCATACTCTGAGCAGACCCATTGAAACCAATAGCTTTGAGTATTATTAACATTGGATGTCACCCATTAAATTGAAATTACACCGTGTGCAAAATGTAGCTAAATTGTCTTTGCTCTTTTCACTTCCAGGGTATTGGAAGCATACTGGACAGGTACGTGCCTTGTGCTTTTGCTTTATAACAATGCTTGACTTACTTGGGGCCCCCTCTCTCCTCCCCAACTACCCTTTTAATGGCCTCTTAGCTACTGTTTTAAGGCTGCAGGGAACCATCATTGGGCTAAAATGGTGAGTCACTGAGGCAGGGCTTTTGGGTTTCATTAAGGGCCTTCCTGCCCTCAGTCCCACTCCCCTATAATGGGAATACATCACCCTCTTATTTTATTGTGATAGGGTGATGCTTGCTTTGACTTCACTAGTAAATGAATCAGGATGAATGCTCAACCAATGTCATCCAATCTTCTTTGAAGCAAATCGGCATGTATGTATGCTCAATAAGCAGGTAATCTAGAAATGGCCAGAGATTTCTGGAGAACTCAAAAGCTTGCTGGAGGGGGCACGGCTATAAGGCTCCTACACTTCAGGATTCACTGTTGTGCCATTAACTATGAGGCCGAAATTGAACTTTTTACCATCATCGCACCCCCATGCTATCAAGTGGTGGATGAAGCTGCAAGTGAGCCTTTGTGAAGCAAAAAAGGTGGCAGTTAAAATAAGGGACTGGACAACTAGATTGAGGGTGGTCCTTTGACTATCTCGCTTTCTCCCACTAGATACGAGACAGAGAAATTTCAGTTTCCAGCTACTCCTGCTTCTGCAGACATGAAGGAAAGGCTGAGGAAATTCTCTCAAGAAAGTGCATCTTTGACGAGTTATCTGAGGAGAGTCAGAGGTTTGTAAAAGAGAAGCCTAAATCGGATTGCAGGGAGGAAATGTGGTGCAGCACTGTCACCAGCATTGTACCTTTAAGAGAAGTGTAGCAGGGTGATGCCAGCAGCCATAGATTTCCCCCCATGATGCTCATTATTAGAAAAAGTGAGTGGCTTTGTGCTAGTGTGGTTTGATGGGTTAGATAAAAGGTCTGACTAAGACCTGGGACGACTAGTGTCGAGTCTCCATTCAGGCATAAGACACACTAAGCGACCTTGGACCACTCTGACTATAGATAGAACTACAGTGGTACCTTGGGTTACATACGCTTCAGGTTACACACTCTGCTAACCCAGAGATAGTGCTTCAGGTTAAGAACTTTGCTTCAGGATAAGAACAGAAATCGTGCTCCGGCGGTGTGGCGGCAGCAGGAGGTCCCATTAGTTAAAGTGGTGCTTCAGGTTAAGAACAGTTTCAGGTTAAGAATGGACCTCCAGAACGAATTAAGTACTTAACCCGAGGTACCACTGTAATAGAATTGTAGTGTTACCCGCCATCAGGAGCAGGGCAGGTAATGACCAGGCTCAGTCAAAAGGGGGTTTGTAAGCTAATCAGTGCCTGAGAAGCCCTGTGCAAAGAACTCTGAAAAAAAACCCTATCAGCTGATAGTTTGGTCTTGCAGAGAGCTTTGCTGAGCATCTTGCAAGGCCTGGTAATTAGCTGAGAGTCTGGCCTAGTGAAGCCCCTTGCAAAGCTCTCTGTTAGACCCATGAAGTGGGGGGAGGGGGGTCACCTGATATCATTATGACATCAGGGGATTGTCAAATCTGGCTTGTGATGGGATGGAGGAGAGAACAATCTGGCCAGTTCCCCATTCTTGTCTATTGCTATCGAGTCACCATTATGCAAGTTGTGCACCTTAAGTATGGGGGGGGAGTGGTTAAGAGCAGTGGACCCGTAATCTGCTGAGCCGGGTTCGCGTCTCCGCTCCTCCACATGCAGCTGCTGGGTGACCTTGGGCCAGTCACACTTCTTTGAAGTCTCTCAGCCCCACTCACCTCACAGAGTGTTTGCTGTGAGGGAGGAAGGGAAAGGAGAATGTTAGCTGCTTTGAGACTCCTTTGGGTAGTGATAAAGCGGGATATCGAATCCAAACTCCTCCTCCTCCTTTGCTACCCAAAGTGTGTGGCATGTGCCCCATCTCCTCTTCCTGGCTACCTAGAATTCACTTAATCATCCTGTTTGTCATTCTTACCACTACAGCTGCCCTTGCTTTTAACAGAATCATTCATCATATCACAGATGTTGTTCCTCTGTCAGTTAGCCTTAGGAACATGATTCATGCATTAGTCAAGAACTATTATGAATGATTACTGTAGTTAACAACAATGCTTCATTGGTGCGTGGTTAAACAGGCTGCAAGGTCCCTTCTGTTAGCCTTATGATGGACGTTTTACCTTGCTCTCTTTTCTCCTCCTAGACTGTCCTGAGCCCAACTGTTCTCAATCCAACACGGTCAAATCAAAATGGATAAGAGGTAAGCTGCTAGTTCCGGAGAGCAAAAACAGGCTAGATGTTGGAGAGTTCCAGCATTTGATCTGCTGATGTTTCTGTCTTCAGATATAAGCTGCTGCAGGGGGAGATCAAACTGAACTGAGGCCCTGGCAGCAGTGCTGAGGGGCGGAGGAAGCGAGTTAGTCCCTGCGCTCTCACTCCAGTCTAAACCACCACCACCCTAGCAAGAAAATAGCTTAAGGGGGACTTAGATCAGGGGAAATGGTGTTGTGGAAAGGGTTACATTAACCATTTTCCAGCTCAAGAGCCACATTCTCTTCAAGACAGCCTTCCTTAAAAAAACACAATCTTTATTGGTTTATAAACCACACACACACACACACACACACACACACACACACACACACACACACACCCAATAAAATAAAACAGCACATAATTCACAAATAAGAAAAATAAAATAAACCAGTACAATGCGGAAACACAAAAATATTTCAGCCATTGACTTCCGACCTCCTTGGTGTGGGTTCTTTATTTCCTTGTTCCTTTCCTTTATTTTTCAACAAACATAGCCTGTATTATATCCCTTACGCAGTTCCGAGAGTTATTCAAAGCATTCTAAAGTTTTAATATGGGGACAATGTTCTTTTAAATCTTGTCTATAAATCTCCCATTCCTTTTTAAACTTTGGGGTCGGTCAATCCCTGATCTTTTCTGTCATTTTCGCTGGTTCCATTTATTCAAGCAGTTTTGCTTACCACTTCTCTTTTGATGGAATTTTATCTCCTTTCCACCCCTTGGCAATCAGCATCCTTGCTGCTGCTGTTGTTGTGTACAAAAACAATCCAGCCTTGAGAGAAGGCTGTCTCTCAAGATAGCCTTCCAAGGACCACAGGCCATGCTGGGTGGTGCCAGAAACAGCCATAGCTACAGGGTTTTTTCCTGTTATGAAGCCTTCAGAGGGGCACCATTGAGACACTCGCCTTGCAGTCAAACTGAGCCTTTGACCCTAGTGAAATAAATCCTAGTTTTGCCCCTGCCAGAGGCAGACGTGGGTGAAGCAGTGAATGTAAATTCCGTCTTTGTTTCTGCACACGCAGTCTCCAAGCTTTCAACTCTCACCCTGCATGTGCCCCTGTATTCTCGCCATGCAAATTTTGTTGTATGTAAAGGGACCCCTGACCATTAGGTCCAGTCATGGACGACTCTGGGGTTGCGGCGCTCATCTCACTTTATTGGCCGAGGGAGCCGGCGTACAGCTTCCGGGTCGTGTGGCCAGCATGACTAAGCCGCTTCTGGCGAACCAGAGCAGTGCACGGAAACGCCATTTACCTTCCCGCCAGAGCAGTACCTATTTATCTACTTGCACTTTGACGTGCTTTTGAAATGCTAGGTTGGCAGGAGCAGGGACCAAGCAACGGGAGCTCACCCTGTCGTGGGGATTCGAACTGCCGACCTTCTGATTGGCAAGTCCTAGGCTCTGTGGTTTAACCCACAGCGCCACCTGTGTCCTTTGGTTGTATGAATTAGCCTAATTGGTTCTGCATTTCTCCCCTTCTAAAGAATGCATGCAATTTGTGAGCTCGGTACACTACCTTACGGAAGTAACCAATTCTGTTAAGCGTTTGTCTTGCCCTGCTTCCTGTTCTCTTTCAGAAAATGTGGTGTTGGATCCGGAAACAGCCCATCCCCGGTATATCGTATCTTCAGATGGAAAATCAGTACGGTGGGGAGATGTCCGCCAGGACTACCCCTACAACCCAAAGAGGTTTGAATACGCCCGCTGTGTGCTTGGAACGCAGGGATTCAGCTCTGGGAAACATTATTGGACAGTGGATGTTGAGGATGTTGACCATTGGGCTGTGGGCGTAGCCAGTGAGTCTGTGGAGAGGGATAGAGAAATTGATTTTGAACCTGATGAAGGGATCTGGGCGATGGGCTTCAGTTATGATCAGTACAAAGCTCTGACTTCACCTCCTACCGTTTTGGAGCCAGAAGAGGATCCAGTAGAGATCCAAGTTTCTTTGAACTATGAAGCAGGAACGGTGGCTTTTTATGATGCTGAAGATAAGACCCGCCTGTTTATTTTCCAGTCAATTGATTTTGAAGGGGAGGAAGTTTTCCCCTTTTTCCGGATTGGAAATTCATCAGCTCCCCTCCAGCTGTGCTCTTAAAACACACGGTTCTTGGCTTGTGCTTTGCTTTGCCTTCCCTTGCCTTGCCTTGCTTTGCCTGGGTACTCAGGAGTCCAGGTGTTAGTCCCAAAGAGCAGCGGATATCATTTCTGTGCACATTGTCTTTGGAAGTCTGTTTCCATCCCATGCTGCTGTCCCACATTCCCCTTCAACAAAGGACCAAGGTGTTTTGGTTTGACTGTGCAGATGATAGCTTTATAATCCAGTACAGAAAAGAAGCACTATGATATTGCAAATAATTTTGCTTTAATTTTGCACCCTCTTGGTGGTGCCAATGGGGAATTTCCTCCCAATGCAAGTTGCAGCTTCAGAGGGATTATCCTCGGGACCAAAGCAAAGGTGGAAAGGGTTAAATCCTCCACCGCATTTTGTGATTCTCATAATCATCAGCTTCTTCCCTCACTCAGCATTTTGCAGTTTTAAAAACTTGCATGCTAAATGCAAGGCCATATTTTGTCTGGTTTTGATTCTTAGTTTATATTAACCACACTGTTTATTAGCATGTAACTCCTCAGGTTTTTCTCTTTAGCTTTTTATGTTTAATAAACCTGCAATTTGATATCTCCATTGTCACCATTGCAGTCTTTCACTCATTTCATTAATTCGTCAATAAAATTATTTTAAAAATCCTTTTAACCTTTGTTTTGACTCAACTAACTTTTTATGCTGCAGTTCTGTTATGATACGTTTAGTTTATTAAATTGCTTTTCTTAGAAGATTAAAGGCATCCTAAAAACTTTTTAAAAGTACCATACTGAACAAAAATGATACAGATAATGTTCATAGCGTAAGTATTAACTAAGAAACCCACCATCCCAGAAAAATAACAAAACCAGGCTAGCCAATTAACCAGGCCTGTCATCACCTCACATCCCATGAAATGCCTGCAACTATAGGAACATCTTAGCATTGTGCCAGAAAAATGACAATGTTAGTGCCAATATTTTGTTTTAAGATACATGTTTTCGAGATGGAGTATTGTATTTTGTGTGAGGCCCCAATCTCCTGTCCCTCACTCCCCCCTTTTAATTTTTTTTTTTAATTATTTTGAACATTGGGCAGTTGAGCATGCTGCTAAGTGCAAGCCCAGCTAGACCCCTGCTGGAAATGGAGGGGTGGTGGGATACTGCTAGTGGAATACCATATATTTTTCCAGTTGGCTGCTGAAAAATCCTGTCACTATTTTTTATTGTTTTGATTGAATATTTAATGTATTTTATTTTCAATGTATTATATTGCACACCATCCTAATCTGCACGAACAGAAGATTCCAGGAGCTGTAGCTGTGCTTACCTGAGCGAGGACAAAATTTGGTAACACCCCCCTAAATATTTATTTTCACAATAATTCCTTCTTTGTGTATTACTTTTTGCACCCCCTCAGCTTGGCATCCTGTGCGGGGGATATCCCACCCACCCCTAAATCTTGCGCTGGTCTGTGTACCCTTTTGGGAAGAAGAAGAGGAGTATGGATTTGATATCCCACTTTATCACTACCCGAAGGAGTCTCAAAGCGGCTAGTGTTCTCCTTTCCCTTCCTCCCCCCCAACAAACACTCTGTGAGGTGAGTGGGGCTGAGAGACTTCAGAGAAATGTGACTGGCCCAAGGTCACCCAGCAGCTGCATGTGGAGGAGTGGGGAAGCGAACCCATTTCACCAGATTACGAGTCTACCGCTCCTAACCACTACACCACACTGGGTACTAGCAGCAGGGGAAGACTTTGGTAATCTGGCACCTTGAGCAAGGCCAAAATTTGGTGTCCCCTATAGATCACCTCAATTATTCCTTATCTCAATTTTGTGCCTCCTCAGGAACCACCAACAGCCCTAAATCTGACGCTGACAGTAGAGACTGGTCTCTTTATGACATATGGTATTGTTTACATACAAACTGCACCTAGATGGAGGGATCACAGAGCTTTTGCTGTTGGGTTCAATCAGAATCTGTTGGGGGATTGTCAAAAAAAGCCACCCTCTGTCTCTTGGTTCCAGACTGTCACCCCCAGCTCACATGCAAGGATCATTCAATGTTGAACCTGGCTTTGTCTATACCCACTAGCCCCTATCAAGGAAGAGGGCCCACTCCCCTTTCCTGGCACTCTTGTCCTCTGATGGTTTCCTTGATGGGCCATCACTAGTCTTTGTCCCCTGCTAATGGCCCTTCCAGCCAGCTCTGCAGATGTGGCTTGGCTCATTAGAATAATTAAATCCAGGCGATTTCAGTATTTGGCAAAGTTTAATCAAACCTTGCTTTGAATTATGCTGCTGAAGGAGACTCTTGAGAGTCCCATGGACTGCAAGAAGATCAAACCTCTCCATTCTGAAGGAAATCAGCCCTGAGTGCTCACTGGAAGGACTGATCCTGAAGCTGAGACTCCAATACTTTGGCCACCTCATGAGAACAGAAGACTCCCTGGAAAAGATCCTGATGTTGGGAAAGATGGAGGGCACAAGGAGAAGGGGACAACAGAGGACGAGATGGTTGGATAGTGTTCGCGAAGCTACCAGCATGAGTTTGACCAAATTGCGGGAGGCAGTGGAAGACAGAAGTGCCTGGCGTGTTCTGGTCCAGGGGGTCACGAAGAGTCGGAGATGACTAAACTACTAAACAACAACAAATCAAACCTTGATAACTTAAACTTCCTAAATCCAGGAATTATGAGGAGTCTGCTCCCCCGCTCCAATTCAAGAAAGCATATTTCTTTTTTATTGACCTGTTTTAATGTTGTTCACTACTTCTGGGAGTTTGGGGGCTAAAAAGCAGTATACAAATAAAACATATCCTAACAAGACCCCAGACACCCACCAGTCCTGCTCCTCTAGTCCAGTGTTTCCCAACCTTTTTTGGGCAAAGGCACACTTGTTTCATGAAAAAAATCTCGAGGCACACCACCATTACAGCCCCGTGACGTCAGCGCGCAGCGTCACGCTGGGAGGGACATGAATTGCTAGCAAATTACATAATCACCTCCTTGAGGGCTGGCTCATCTTCTCCGAAGGCAGAACCCCATTAATTAACAGCACAGACTCACACCATAGCCAAGACGAGGGGGGGAAACCTCAGTCATGCACAGTCATGCACATGTGGGGGCTAAATGAGGACGAAGACCGGGCAGAGAGCAGGGTTCAAATCACCCCACCTGGCCAGGACAATCCCTGGGTGCTCCCTTGGGCCACTCGCCTGACCCACCTCGCAGGGCTGTTGTTGCGAGGATAACACGGGGAGAACCACGCGCGCCCCCGGGAGCTCCTTGGAGGAGAAAGCGGGCGATGAATGCAATGCACGAAATGAGAGGCGACCAGGTTTTGCAGGTGAGGGGCCCCCGCCAGCCTCCGCTTCCAACACCCGGCGCAACGACGCCGAAGTTTCCCCCCGGGCTCGGTGAGCAGCGCTGCTCCCCCCGGCTCCCCTTCGCCCTCCCGGCTCTCTCTGCCGCCCACTGGGGACCCCCCTCACCTGCCAAGTCCGGAGCGCCGGTGGAAGTTGCATGCATGCATGCAGGGCGCCGCGTTGCCATTGCATTGCACTGCACTCCATGCAACGCCTGCACGCATGCATTGCCTTGCACGCCCGCCAAGGGGTCTCCCCGCGGTCCGATGCGTCCCCTCCGGCGCGGATGCAGCATTGCAAAAATAAAAAAACCCCGACGCAGCCCTACCTGGGGGGCAGCCGCCGCCGCCGCTCCGCCTCCGCGGGGATCCCCGGGCTCCATCCTGCTGCCCGATCTCCGCGGGGGCGCAGGCAGGCTGCGCGGGGTCTGCGCGGAAGAGCCCCTGCCCGTCCGGCCGCCGCCGCTGCGCTCATTCCATGGCCGGGAGAAGAGCGCTTCAAACAAAACGCCCAGCCCGCCAGGCCACGCTGGGAAACGTAGTTTGCGCACCCCGCGTGGGCGCGGATCCCAAGGGTGAGGGGACTACGGATCCCGGCAGCCCCCGCGCCGGGGACGGAGGGGGAGAGGCCGGGTGCAGGGATGGAGGGACGGGTGGGCGAGCAAGTGAGTGAGTGGCAGCCGCCAAGCCTTGGCCGAGAGCCAGGAAGGGCCTCCCCGGAGGAGGAGGAGGGAGGCGCAGAGCGGGAGGGAGGGAACCCCAGGGGTCATCTAGTGACGGCGCCCCAATCGAAAATTTGACTTAAAAAAAAAAAACTTTCAAATTTTTTAATTTTTCCCGCGGCACACCAGCCAACATCTCGCGGCACACTAGTGTGCCGCAGAACAGTGGTTGGGAAACACTGCTCTAGTCAACTGGGTCCTAAACTGATTAAGAAAGAGGAAGCAGAGAGCAGGGAAAAGGCAAACTCGGGTACCACTTCTTAAAATTTGGACTAGGGTGGGTTCCCATCCCCACTTGGCGGAGTGTTGCCACGGCTGCTCAGCCTAACCTACCCAACAGGGGGGTTGTGAGGGTTAAGGGGGGAAGCTTCTCTGCCTTTTGGCGAAGATCAAACGTACCTGTTTAATATCTTATGAGTTTAATATCTGGCATGGCCTCTGTTCAGTGCCGGATTTATGTATAAGCTAAACAAGGTATAGTTTAGGGCCCCACTCTCTTGGGGGCCCCCAAAAAATTAAAGGAAAAAGAACTGGATGTACATTTCCAAAATATAAGATAAAAAACATAAAATAAAACCTGCATCCAGCAACAGTGGCAAATGGCTTTAGATACCTGTTAGGTCCATAAATTACAGTGACAATTTGTTGTTGACAAAAGACAGCTGGACATATAAAGGGCCCCATTACTTTGAGTAGCTTAGGGCCTCATCAAACCTAAATCCGGCCCTGCCCCTGTTAAACAATAAATACAATCTTTGACCTTTTAAACTTTGGGTTGGCGGGTCATTGCTTACTATGCTATATATATTTTCGTGGTTTTATATTGGAAAATCTTCGGAGGAAAGGCGGAAATTTAATACGTGCCGCACTGAGCGCCTTAAGAGATGCAAATGTAAGAAAGACAAGTGGTGCAATCAAAGCGCATTTAAGCACCACCATCAGGCATATCTTCATGGGTGTGAGCCATTTCCTGAAAAGTGAAAGTTTTCTGTCCCCTCGCGGCACTTTCCCGCTTCGCTTCAGCGCCACGCCCCCTTCAGACCCTTCGGCGTCACGCTCGTCTCCGTGTTGCGCTGCGTCTTCGCTGTCGCTTTCGCCCGTCTCCTCCTTTCCGTTCCTCGGTTTGCAGGGATCCAGGCTGCGGCGACAGAAGAAATCCTCCGTCTTTGACCTCTACCGCGGCGAGGCGGGACTCTCTTTCTCCCGCACTGCCCAGACCGCGCATTTTGCGCGCAACGAGGCGCACCCATGGCCGCCGCCGCCGCCGGGGACCCCTCCAAAACTCTCCAGGACGAAGCGACCTGCTCCATCTGCTTGGATTACTTCCGCGACCCGGTGATGATCATCGCTTGCGGGCACAGTTTTTGCCGAGCCTGCATCGCCCAGTGCCCGGAGGGGCCGAGCCACGACCTCTCCTCTTGCCCCCAGTGCAGGATCGCTTTCCCCCGGAGCCACCTCCGGCGCAACAGGCACTTGGCGAATATGGCCGAAGCGATCCAGCGCCTCCGCCTGCAGAGCCTCCGCCTGGCCGAAGGGGAGCCCAAGGAGAAAGTGCCGAAGTTGTGCGGGAAGCACTACGAAGCCCTCCGGCTCTTCTGCCTAGAGGACCGCGCCTTCATCTGCTTGGTCTGCAGGGAATCCCGGGCGCACAAAGCGCACGTCGCCCTCCCCATCGACGAGGCTGCCCAGGATGCTAAGGTAAGCGAAATCGACCCCTCGTTTTGGGAGAATTTGGAGCAGGAAGAGGATGGGAAAAGGGTGACTCAGGAATAGGCAAATTCGGCCCTCCAGATGTTTTGGGACTACAACTCCCATCATCCCTAGCTAACTGGACCAGTGGTCAGGGATGATGGGAATTGTAGTCCCAAAACATCTGGAGGGCTGAGGTTGCCTATGCCTGCTCCAGAAAATGTTGATCTTCAAATGCCACCATCCCCAGGATTTTATTTGCAGTTTTACTTGTATACTACTCTGAGAGCTCTTTCGTGAAAAAGCGGCTTCTAAATCTTTTAACTAATAGTATAAGCGCTGAATGCCATTTTTTCCCCTTTTAGGATCAACTCCAAAGCTGCCTAACAACCTTGAAGAAGGAGAGAGATGAAATTTTGAAGGGGAAATGGTGCAGTGAGAGAGAAATTCAGGAAATGAAGGTAGGCAACTCCCAGTTTGCCATCCACACAACGCTTCCTCCTTTTTGTGCTCCCCAGATGTTCTGGACTGCAGCTCCTCTCAGGCCCATTAGAGGAGTTGTTGCTGTTGGGGCATTCCATGTCAGTTCTGTTAGTTTCTGTTTCTCACTGAGCAGCTGCTTGCAGTCACAGGACTGTTTACATTCCAGAGAGTCCAGATACTGTTGGAGTCTCACGGGAAAGGGAGACGGGATGTGACGTTACTGGTTTCCTGTTTCCTTTGTTCTTTGATTCCTTTGTTCAGTTGCTCTCTGCTTCTCATAGAGAGAACATGTATATTTCTTTGCTCTCTGCATAGCTTAGTAATAAAGTACAGCAATGTAGCCCATACCGATCTCATCCTTCCGCTGTGGCGTTGTCTTAATGCTCTGCTGGGCTCAAAGGAAGATGAGCCTTATCAGCTCGGACGACCGGAGCTGAAATTCCAATAAGTTCAACGCTGTCATGTCGCCCACCCTCTCGGATTTTGATGAAACTTAGTGTACACCCTTCCCTTATGGCTGAAAAAACAACAACCCTTAATTTCCCCCCTCTATCTCAAACGGTTTAAATTTTATAGCACTTCAAAGTTTCGTGAAATCTGTGTTTCTGTCCCTCTTGAGATCCTCTGTATTATGTGCATTTTATTTTATTTTTTTCCTCCATAACCAGTGATCAGATCTCTTTGAAATTTTACACAGAGATCAATAACATGATGAGGATTTCAGGGGGGAAATACGGCAGCACTCAAAAGATTTTATAAATGCCTTAAAAATGTATAAATGTAGCATTTTTGGTGGAAAAACTAGGTTTAGAAAAATTTTCAGCATTAGGGCACGATGAAATCAAAGGTTTTTGATGGTGAAAATTATTGCAAAGACATGCACTTTCTCAACAAAGAATAAAATTTGTGGGTCTCTTATGTCTTGTAACAATATTTTATGTTTTTTGGACATTGTGGGGGGGAAATCGCAACTGGCTACAACTTTTCTACAATAAAGGTAAAAGGACCCCTGACCATTAGGTCCAGTCGTGGCCGACTCTGGGGTTGCAGCGCTCATTTCGCTTTATTGGCCAAGGGAACCAGCGTACAGCTTCCGGGTCATGTGGCCAGTATGACTAAGCCACTTCTGGCGAAACCAGAGCAGCGCAAGAAAACGCCATTCACCTTCCCGCCAGAGCAGCACCTATTTATCTACTTGCACTTTTTGGGGTGCTTTTGAACTGCTAGGTTAGCAGGAGCAGGGACCGAGGAACGGGAGCTCACCCCGTTGCGGGGATTCGAACTGCCGACCTTCTGATCGGCAAGTCCTAGGCTCTGTGGTTTAACCCACAGCGCCACCCGCATCCCTTTTAAAAGAAAAAATTAATGAAACAAAGTCCATCTTAGAATCTAAAATAATATTGGTTATTACAGGGTTGTTGTTTTTTCAAAAGTGCAGGCTTGTTTTTCAGTTTTGGGGTATTTAAAACTATGAAAATTGGCTATATCATGAAATCAATCTAAAAACAATAAATCACAGCCAAATGCAGATAGGTCCATACAACATAAGCTGAAGTGTATCAAGGCACCTGCAAAATGCTTTTGTAACATTTAAGATATAGAGATGGATGAACACAGGATTTCAGAAGTGAATATGGTTACATTATAGATTTCTGGAGCGAAATCGAAGAAAATATTGGAGTGGGGACAGGTAAGCCCCGCCCCAAATAACTGATCACATGATGCAGTGCAACCCCCCCCCCATTTGAATGGCAATGCCCATCAACTTTTTTGAAAACCCTTAGGAGTTGACACCTCCTATGTATTGTGTTTTTAATATTCAATTGGGAGGCACCCCGAGTGGCTGGGGAAACCCAGCCAGATGGGCAGGATATAAATAATAAACTTTATATTATTATTATTATCATCATCATCATTAGTAGTAGTACAGTGGTACCTCAGGTTACATACGTTTCAGGTTAAAGACTCCACTAACCCAGAAATAGTACCTTGGGTTAAGAACTTTGCTTCAGGATGAGAACAGAAATTGTGCTCCGGCAGCAGCAGGAGGCCCCATTAGCTAAAGTGGTCTTCAGGTTAAGAACGGACCTCCGGAACAAATTAAGTACTTAACCCAAGGTGCCACTGTATAGCTTAACTGAAGGTATCAGATAAGATAGTGGGACAAGGTTGGAAATACGTGGATTGCAAAACAGGAGGAAGTAATGTTCTTGTCCAGGTCAGTAATAGCAAAGAAGTGGGTGAAAAGGTTATTGTCAAGAGAATGGTGGTGGGTTTGGGAATGAATCAGAAAGAGATGACCCCAAGCTGGGAGTGTGCATTCTATTCTCACAGTGACCAAACAAATGCCTTTGGGAAGACCCCCCCCCCCAAAAGCACTGGGGGGGAAATGTCCACCCTACTGACCTTTGCATTAGGTTACACCTCCTGCTAGTTATGGTGGAATGAATTAGCCCTGATGAAACTAAGCACAACTGGCTCTTTCCCCCTGTTTGAGCCTGTTTCCCTGGGGATGGAATCACAACAGCACACCAAATTCGGTCTCTCTTGTCCTCGGCTCTTTGCAGAAACGCGTGGGAAGCCTCAGGAATCAAGCTGCGGGAAAGTGGGAACTGCTAGATGCGTGTGAAGAGATCATGAAGTCAATCGACAAAATAGCCAGCGAATTCTCAGAGCGCAGTTCTCATCTCGCCAAGCTGATTAAAGAGGCAGAGGAGATGTGTCTGAAGTCTGCCTTTGAACTCCTGCAGGTGAGATTATACAAGATGTGAAAGCCCAGGGAAATTTGGGCTGGGTGGACATTCCTCTCTCCTTTTTTTTGTTGTTGTTCCCCTCCCCAACAAAAACAGGGAAAATTAAAAAATGTTGGTCTGTGACGTGAAAAGGGTACAGCAGATTTGTTTCAGTCCAGACAAACCTTTTTTTTTAGAAGTCGTCATAAATTTGGTGGCAAATATGAAGCAGAAACTGATAGCAATAACACAGAAAAATGAGACTTTTGTGTTCTCTCTCACACACCCCTTTTTGACACTGGAGGAGCTGTAGGGTGGTAGTCAGTGCTAATCCTACTCAAAGTAGACCCACTGGAATTAATGAGCATGGTCAACTTCGGTTCGTTAATTTCAATGGGTCTACTCTCGGTAGACGCTATTTGAATACAACCCATAATAATGGTCTTCTTTTTTACTGTAGTGTTGATGGTCTGTCCTGTTTTCATTGTTCCGTCTTGAAAGGAAGGTGGGCTGTAAATATGCAAAATGCATTAAGAGTTAGTACTTGATGAACTGTAATAAACTTTGAAAAGTGGGGCTGATCAATTTGTCTTTCCCCCTAGGCTATGGATCCCTTGCTGAGCAGGTAAGCCCCTGTTTACAGAATCATAGAACTGGAAAGGATCATCTTCGTCCCACCCCCTTCAATGCAGGAATATGCAGCTCTCCCATACGGGGATTGAACCTGCAACCTTGGGGTTATATCAGCACCCTGCTCTGACCAACTAAGCTATTTTTCAAGATTGGGACAGTCCTGCCATTAGGCAGATTAAGGCCGCCATCTCAGGCAGCTGATTATGCCATGAAAGCGAAGCAATTGCTAGTTTATTTAACAGGAAAGGAATCAATACAGGGCAGTGCTTTATTTTAAATCATATGTTCTTCCAGGTGCAACACAGAAATATATGAGAAACCCAAAGCTGATCTGAATAAGAAAGTTGAGTGGCTTAATGAAAAACTACAGCTGGTGCAGACCAAGTTGTGTGAGCTTTCAGGTAACAGATTATGTTTTAACTAGGATAATAACAATCACATGAGTCAGTCAGGCTCACCCACAAAAGAGACAGAAGTTGCCACTGCAGAGTTTTATATATATGGGAGTCCTTCCTCATCTCACATAGTGCATATCAATACCGTGGTACCTCAGGTTACAAACACTTCAGGTTACAGACTCTGCTAACCCGGAAGTAGTACTTCGGGTTAAGAACTTTATCTCAGGATGAGAACAGAAATTGCATGCCAACGGCGTGGCAGCAGCAGGAGGCCCCATTAGCTAAAGTTGTACCTCAGGTTAAGAATGGACCTCCAGAACGAATTAAGTACGTAACCAGAGGTACCACTGTATTGGCAGTTCACAAAGCCAGGTCTTGATCTGCGTCTGTGGTTAATCCTGAAGTAATTAGAGCAGATCCTTATGAAAAGTCTGTAGAGTTATTTGGAGTACTGGGTCGCAATAACAAGACCGCTTAACCAAAGCTACTACTCAGTATTGGGAGACTCAGACTTCCTTTCTGAGACTGCTTTCCCTCACAGGGAACGAGGCAGTAAATATTAAACAAGTATCCCCTTAACTCCCAGCATGACCAGCTAAAATCTTACCTGCACGACTGGGACCACAGTTAAATATTGCTGCCTTTATGGTTTCTCCCTCCAAAAATGAAGAGCATTCACACACACACACACACGTATATAGAGTACACATCCAGTGTGAACTGTACATGGTATCTGAAACTGTGTCTGAGTTTCCCTTCCACCTTTCTCTCCCCAGCACCTCCAAAACTGGCCAGTCCAAGAGCAGGTGAGTTTGCATCCATGCCAGAATGGGAAAGAAGCATTTGGTCTAGAACCTTCCATGGGATATGAAAGCCGGGCCCCAGTGGCTGGCGTGGTTGGTGCAGCCTCGCAGCCCTTTTGTTTGGCCTCGTGTGCATGTTCAGACATTCGTGTTAGACTGAAATTAACTAATCAGAGAGGAATGGGGTGACTCTTGTGTTTTTGAATCCAGGAGGCGTGCCACAGCAACTCAATCAGCACATATGTACTTCTGTTTTTGTCTATCCAGCACCTGCCGCAGGTAAAAAATGGGAGAGCATGGGGATAAATATTTGGGTGGCCAGTGGCCGATGGGAATCTAGCAACATCCGGAAGGTTTGCCATCCCTGAGTTCCATGCTATTCAGCAAAATGAGACGATCCCCTCGCTTGACCCATCCTATGACAAACTGCCTGCTGTACTACTACCTTTGGGCAGTTAACCCAATGGCCTACATAGGAGTAATTTACATTCTTGCCCTGAGCGTAACTCTTGTCCTCATTTATGTCTCCTCTTTTTCTTTCGCCAGAACCTAGGGGTCTTTCCCTGACAGTTGACGGTAGTTTTTGACGATAAGTTTGCAGGTCTAACAGCACTGGGTCATCACATGTGGCGAAATAAACGAATGCATGCCATGCCTCTCCTGCCCCCTGGAAGAAAGGCAAAGACACAGCAGTTGTTCATCTGACAGGGGGTTGGACTCGATGGCCCTTGTGCTCTCTTCCAACTCTATGATTCTATGACAGTTAGCCTTAAGAACACGATTCATGCATTAGTCAATAATTATTGTGAATGATTCTTGTAGTTTAATTAGCAACAAAATTTCATTGGTGCATGATTAAACAGGCTGTAAGATCTCTTTGGGACACAGGTGGCGCTGTGGGTTAAACCACAGAGCCTAGGACTTGCTGATCAGAAGGTCAGCGGTTCGAATCCCCATGATGGGGTGAGCTCCCGTTGCTCGGTCCCTGCTCCTGCCAACCTAGCAGTTCGAAAGCACATCAAAGTGCAAGTAGATAAATAGGTACCGCTCCAGCAGGAAGGTAAACGGTGTTTCCGTGCGCTGCTCTGGTTCGCCAGAAGCGGCTTAGTCATGCTGGCCACATGACCCGGAAGCTGTACACCGGCTCCCTCGGCCAATAAAGCGAGATGAGCGCCGCAACCCCAGAGTCGGTCACAACTGGACCTAATGGTCAGGGGTCCCTTTACCTTTACCTTTAAGATCTCTTCTGTTAGCCTTACAGCAGACGTTTTACCCTGTTCTCTTTTCTCCTCGTAGACTATTATACTCCCAAGAAGGGGAAATCAAAATGGATAAGAGGTAAGTTGCTATTTCTGGAGAGCAAAAGCAGCCCAGATGTTGGAGAGTTTCACCATTTGATGTCCTGACCTTTCTCTCTTGAGACAAAAGTTGCTGCAGGGGGAGATCAAACTGGACTGAGGCCCTGGCAGCAGTGCTGAGGGGTAGAGAAAGCGAGTTAGTCCCTGCCCTGTCATTCCAGTCTAAACCAACCCCCCAAGCAAGTAAATAGCTTAAGGAGGACTTAGATTGGGGGAAATGGTGTTGTGGAAAGGGTTACATTAACCATTTTCCAGCTCAAGGGCCACATTCTCTTCTAAAGAGCAATTAGTGCCAGCACCGTCCGTTAAGAGTTTGGGTGTAATCTTTGACACCTCCCTTTCCATGGAGGCGCAGATTGCAGCTATAACAAAGGTGGCATTTTTCCATCTCCGCCAAGCTAAGCAGTTGGCTCCTTACCTCTCTCGCCCTGACCTAACTACTGTGATCCACACGACGGTCACCTCCAGACTGGATTATGATAGTTCACTCTACGTGGGGCTGCCCTTGAGACTGACCCAGAAACTCCAGCGGGTGCAGAATGCTGCTGCGAGACTCCTTACGGGGTCCTCGATGCAAGATCACATGCACCCGGTGCTATACCAGCTGCACTGGCTCCCGGTGGAGTACAGGATCAGGTTTAAGGTGCTGGTTTTAACCTTTAAAGCCTTATACGGCCTAGGACCCTCGTACCTACGGGACCGCCTCTCCTGGTACGTCCCACAGAGAAACTTACGGTCTTCAAATAAAAACATCTTGAAGGTCCCAGGCCACAGAGAGGTTAGGCTGGCCTCAACTAGAGCCAGGGCTTTTTCGGCTGTGGCTCCGATCTGGTGGAACACTCTGTCACAAGAGACCAGGGCCCTGCGGGACATGACATCCTTCCGCAGGGCTTGCAAGACAGAGCTGTTCCACCAGGCCTTTGGCTAGGGCACAGCCTGACTCCCTCCCTTGGCAATCTTCGCGGAGCTCTGGCCCAATGGTTGCCAGTGGTTTAATTTGAATTAATTTTATAAGGAATGATTTTAGAGTGTTGTGTTGTGTTGTACTGTTTTATTGTTGTTAGCCGCCCTGAGCCCGGCTTCGGCTGGGGAGGGCGGGATATAAATAAAATTTATTATTATTATTATAAACAGACTTCTGAGGGCCACATGCCATGTTGTGGGGGGCCAAAGGCAAAAGTGGGTGAAGCAGCGAGTGTAAATTTCATCTTCGTTTCTGCACACACAGCCTCCAGCTTGCAACTCTCACCCTCCATGTGCCCCTGTATTCTCACCATGCAAATTTGGTTGTACGAATTGGCCTACTTTGGTTCTCTCCTCCTACAGAATACGTGCAATTTGCGAGCACTACCTTACGGAAGTAACCGATTCTGTTAAGTGTTCGTCTTGTTTGCTTTGTTTTACCACCCGTCTTCCTGTTGTGTTTCAGAAAACGTGGTGTTTGATCCGGAAACAGCCCATCCCCGCTATATTGTGTCTCCAGATGGAAAAGCATTATGGTGGGGAAATGTCCGTCAGAACTACCCCTACAGTTCAATTCGGTTTGAATATGCCCGCTGTGTACTTGGAATGTGGGGATTCAGCTCAGGGAAACATTATTGGACGGTGGATGTCTGTAATGTCAACCATTGGGCTGTGGGCGTAGCCAGAGAGTCTGTGGAGAGGGATAGGGAAATTAATTTTGAACCCTATGAAGGGATCTGGGCTGTGGGCTTTAGCCGCCATGATCAGTTCAAAGCTCTGACTTCACCTCCTACCTATTTGGACCCAGAAGAGGGCCCAGCACAAATCCGAGTTTCTTTGAACTATGACGCAGGGAAAGTGTCTTTTTATGATGCTGAAGATAACACCTGCCTCTTTATTTTCGACTCACTTGATTTTGATGGGGAGGAAGTTTTTCCCTTTTTCCGGATTGTCGATTCATCAGCTTGCCTCCAGCTGTGCTCTTAAAGCACATGGTCCTTGGCCTGTGCTTTGCCTTTCCTGGGTTCTCTGACGAGTCCAGGTGTTAGTTCCAAAGAGCAGAAGATATCCCTTTGGAAGTCTGTACAGGCTGCAATTTCCATCCCATGCCGCTGTCCCACATTCCCCTTCAACAAAGGACCATGGTGTTTTGGCTTGACTGTGCTTTATAATCCAGTACAGAAAAGCTGGCCTCAAATAATGTTACGGTACTTTAATTTTGCACCCTCTCGGTGGTGCCAATGGGGGATTTCCTCCCAGTGCAGATAGCAGCTTCAGCGGAGGGATTATACTTGGGACCCAAAGCAAAGGGTTAAATCCCCCACCACTTTTTTGGGATTCAAATAATCATTAGCTTCTCTCAGTATTTTGCAGCTTTGCAAACCTGCATTTTAATGCTAAATAAACCAAATATTGTCTATTTTTGACCCTTAATCTTCCCATATGTTAACTCTGCTATTTGTTAGCATAGAACTGTAGCTTTTTACTTTTAATGAACTTATGATTTGCTGTCACCGTTGCAGTCTTTAATCATTTCATTAATCTTTCAATAAAGTTTTTTTTAAAAAATCCTTTTAACCTTTGTTTTGACTCAACTAATATTTATGCTCCACTTCTGTTATGATAATTTTAGTTTATTCTATTGCTTTTCTTAAAAGATTCAAGGCATCCTAAAAACATTTTTTTTAAGTGCCATACTGAACAAAAATGATACAGATAATGTTCATAGTGTAAGAATTATTTTAAAAAACCCACCATCCCAGCAAAATAACACAACTAGGCTCACCAATTAACCAGGCCTATGTTTAAAACCATCCCATCCTATCCCCTGAAATGCCTGTGAGTAAAGGAACATTTTAACATTCCGCAATGTTGGTTCCAATATTTCATTTTAAGATACATGTGTTTGAGGTGGAGTATTGTTTGGGGTTAGACCAGGCCCACAGGCATGGGCAAACTCGGCCTGTCAGATGTTTTGGGACTACAATTCCCATCATCCCTGACCACTGGCCCTGCTAGCTAGGGATGATGGGAGTTGTAGTTCCAAAACATGTGGCGGGCCGAGTTTGCCTATGCCTTGCCCAGGGTCCTGACCCCCAGGTATTTTGTATGAGGCCCCAATCTCCTGTCCCTCCCTCCCGCTTAAAAAAAAAAAGTTTTATTATTTTGAATATTGGGCAGTTGAGCATGCTGCAAAATGCAATCCCGGTTAGATCCATGCTGGAAATGGAAGAGTGCTGCAAAACATCTAGTGGAATATTTATATCCTTTAGGCTACTCAAAAATCCTGTCACTATTTTGTATTCTTTTAATATCTTACATATATTATTTTCAGTGTATTGTTACACATCACCTGAATCTGCGTGAGCGGTGCATAATTCATGGGGTTGCAGGCACGCTAACCAGGGTCTGCTCAGGGATGGACTTTGGTAATATGGCACCCTGAGCAAGAATAAAATTTGATGGCACCCACTAAGTATTACTTATTTTCACAATAATTCCTTATTATTTTTTTTTGAAACCTCTTGGCTTGGTGTCCTGTGGGAGGGAACCACCCACACCTCCCTAAATCCTGTGTTCCCTTTTGTGGCAATCAGGCACATGTTGTATAAAGATCATTCATTCGCAGAAACAACAGCTTGTGTATATTAATCTGTGTGAGATTTCCAGAAACTGCGAGAAGCTAGGTTGTTTACAGTAGAGAAGGGGCCGATTCATATGGGCCCAGCAAGGGGATCTGAGCCATCTCCTTTAATAGTGACAATGACTGGGTGCACAATTCCACTAAGACTTTTTTGCCAATGAGCTTTGACCCTAGAGCAGTGGTGTCCAAACTTTTTTCAAAGAGGGCCAAAATTGATGAAGTGAAGGGCCATGAGGACTGACCAAAGGGCCAACCAAAGTTGTGGACCTTTTCCTAGCATTGAAGTTGTTGAGGTTTTTTTAGGATATTACCCCAGGAAATAAACTGCCACAAGAGCCGGATTAAACCGACTAGCAGGCCAGATTAGGCCCCTGAAATGGGATCGCAGTGGGTCACTTCTTCATGGGGGGGGGGGGAACGTCCACACTTTCTTCAAGGTCAGAAGCTCATCAACCCATCTCAGATTTCGCAGCCTAGCTTTGCGATGGCTAGAAGAATGTTTATGGGCCTGTTGCAGGGTCTGCAACTCTGGTTTCTTAGCTTGCTTGTCCTCAATAGCTTTTGAGAAACCTTCATTGTTCAAGCCATGGCCAGTGGGACTTTTCTGCAAACTTGCAAGAAGAGATATTGGCAGCAATTCAGAGTAACACTGAGCAAAAGAGCTAATCATCTCATCTAGTGGATTTTGGGCCCTCTCTAAAGATTCTGGCAACAGAACCATCTTCTAACTTATGGCATACACCCTTCCACACAAGCCCAGGTGCCCACACATTCTGAATGACTCCAGTAGCCAGCCTTTAGTTTCTCAGCCACATGCAAAAGATCTGATGGTAGGCAGAAGGGTCAGCCTTCTGCTGGATGGCCATCTGTCATGGATGCTTTAGCTGAGATTCCTGCATTGCAGGGGGTTGGACTAGATGACCCGTAGGGTCACCTCAAATTCTAAGATTCTATTGTTCTGCTTCACACCATGCTTTGAAGGCGCTCAGAAGCAAGGAGAGGGATTATTATTATTATTATTATTATTATTATTATTATTATTAATTTATTATTTGTCCTCCGCCCATCTGGCTGGTTTTCCCCAGCCACTCTGGGCAGCTTCCAACAAAGATTAAAAATACATTAAAATGTCACACATTAAAAGCGTCCCTAAACAGGGCTGCCTTCAGATTTCTTCTAATTGTCAGGTAGTTGTTTATCTCTTTGTCATATGATGGGAGGGCTTCCACAGGGTTGGTGCCACTACCGAGAAGGCCCTCTGCCTGGTTACCTGTAGCCTCACTTCTCGCAATGAAGGAACCACCAGAAGGCCCTCAGCTCTGCACCTCTGTCCGGACAGAACGATGGGGGTAGAGACGCTCCTTCATTATTATTTATGCAGCAGATTATTGCTGCTTTCAAGTACTGGCACAGCCCAGCATTGAAAGAGGCAGACTCCTTCCCTCCCCTATTCCCTCCAGCTTCAGGAAAGCGGCCTCTCAACTCATCACACTGCTTTGCTGCTCTCCTAATTTTTTAATTTTTTTATTTTAACTTTTGTACAGCATTTACAGTATTTCTGCTCTCCTAGTACGGAGAGTATTCACGTCTCTGCAATCCACTCAACCCGTTGGAGCGCTTGGCTGCCATTTTCCACAACTGAACAGAAGCGTCAAGCCCCGCTCCGCTCTGCTTTCTCCACAGCCGCCTGGGCCTGTTAAGTCCTAAAGTCAGAGGGGCGCTTTTACGAAGTATTGCAGGGAATTGCCTAAAGTAAACTGCGTGACAGATTTTTAGGCAGACCGTTGTAGCTTTCACGTGCTGGAAATGTATGAGCAAAGGAATCGGCTAGGAACTGTATATACAGGGGAAACTTGCAAAATATCCCCAGCTCTCACCAAACATCGTATGGGTAAAAAAGCAACAAGCCCCGAACATCAATATTTCCATTAGAAAAATATTCAGGAAGGGTCGGATGAACAGAAAGCAGAGAGACACTATTTGCCCTCCTACAATATATTCTAAATTAATCTGACAACCTTCTGCCAGGACCCCACCCGCGCGCACTCGTTTCCCATTGGTTTAGAAATAGAATCCTTTTTTCTATTGGCCTGTTCATCTTCGACCAATCACAGCCAGCTCAAGAAACGTATAAAAGGCGCCCACTCCAAAACACTTGCAGTTTTTTCGTTATTTCGTCGAGAAAGAAGTTGGGGGCTTTGGAAAATGTCAGGTCGCGGCAAGACAGGCGGGAAGGCACGAGCCAAGGCCAAGTCCCGCTCTTCCAGAGCCGGGCTGCAGTTTCCCGTGGGCAGAGTCCATCGGCTCCTGCGCAAGGGAAACTACGCCGAGCGCATCGGCGGCGGAGCGCCCGTTTATTTGGCCGCGGTGCTGGAGTACCTCAGCGCCGAGATCCTGGAGCTGGCCGGCAACGCAGCCAGGGACAACAAGAAGAGCCGCATCATCCCGCGCCACTTGCAGCTGGCGGTACGCAACGATGAGGAGTTGAATAAGTTGCTGGGCGGAGTGACCATCGCGCAGGGTGGAGTCCTGCCCAACATCCACGCCGTCTTGCTGCCCAAGAAGACCGAAGCTTTGCATAGCGCGGCTGCCGCCAAGGCCGCGCCCAAGCCCGTCACCAAGGCCGCCAAAGGCACCAAGGCGCCCCTCAAGCCCAGCACCGCGCCCGTTGCGGTCCAGTGAAGCCAAAAGGCCAAACAGCCCGGACTACGGCCGGCGACAAAATAACCAAACCCAAAGGCTCTTTTCAGAGCCACCCACAACGCTCGGAGAAGAACGGAAACACTGCTGCCCTAAATAATAAACCCCTGCGCTCGCTCGCACATTTCCCCCATTGCTTCGAAAACGCCTCCCTATCATTTACGCCTTTCTTAAAAACGCCTTGAGGCTGCTGCAGGTCGCAAGTGGGTACATACACATCCCTGCTTGCTTTACAAACTTCAGTCCCGTGGGAATGGAAATCCACATTTTTGTGCCCATGATAGCTATTTCCTCGCACCCACGGCAGCACATCTATATAAGCACCGTGGCCAACAAGGACTCGATCCACTGCCTGGTGAAGCAGAGCTACAGCCTGCAGCCAATAATTCTAGCAGCTATTCGCCTTTTTCTTTCTTAAACCAATTTATACCAAAAGACACTGATTCTGCACTGTTCTCCACCTGCTACATAATGCTAGGACACTTGGGAATTTGCAAAAAGTTCTGAATCGTATTTTTAAAAAGAAGTACCACCAGCATCAATGCCAAAGCATTCAACACACCCAGCCCCTTTCCTATGATGCTGAAACAGTGACAGCTTGGAGTGAACCGGGGGGGGTATGGGGCGTAATAATTTTGAAAAACAATAACATAATTGGCAAAAAGAGGGGATTGTGGGGAAATACAATATCAGTTCTGGTACAAAAAACACAGGTTGCGCAGGTGCAATATATTGCCCTGTTTCCCCCTCTCCAGTGTTTCGAATCAGCATCCTATGAGAATCCAAAGATTCACCAAAGCAGAACGGACAAACTTATCTCTATCTAAGACGGGACCCATGTGTCTTATACATGTCAGTGGTTTCATCTCTTCCTCACTCCTGTTGTTAAAACTTTATCCTTCCTCTGCAATATGGCTGGGTGACATACAGCTAGCCTAGCTAGCCATACTACAGAGGAATGGTAAAGTTTTCAAGTCCAATTCAGAGCCTTCAAGTATATCTGGGCTCCATATCTCAGCAGTATGAAGAATGAAAAGATCATGGGTAGGCAAACTAAGACCCAGGGGCCGAATCCGGCCCAATCGCCTTCTCAATCCGGCCCGCGGAAGGTTCGGGAATCAGCGTGTTTTTACATGAGTAGAATGTATGTTTTTATTTAAAATGCATCTCGGTTATTTGTGAGGCCTGCCTGGTCTTTTTACACGAGTAGAATGTGTGCTTTTATTTAAAATGCATCTCTGGGTTATTTGTGGGGCATAGGAATTCGTTCATTCCCCTCCCCGCCAATATAATCCGGTCCCCCACAAGGTCTAAGGGACAGTGGACCCGGCCCCCTGCTGAATAAGTTTGCTGACCCCTGGGAAAGATTATCTCCCCAGCAAAAGCAACTGCCATGAAAGTGGTAATCAAACTACTGGAACTGGCATCAAAAATGCCATTCTCCCTCCCTCGTAGTCCTGATAAACACGGATTCTGCTGAACTATGTCCCCAAGGGCAGAAAATTGAGATCTTATTTCAGAGCCTAGATCCCCTATCAAGACCCACTGCAATTTCATCTATCATTTTGACAGATTCACAGCGACACCCATAGCCCAGCGTCCACCCCGCGAAATTATTGCTACCTCTCAGTAATGCCTCCCTGAGGCAAACCCCTCACAGCACAGTGCACAGATAACTGAATCAAAATACATTTAGGTAATTAGAGATCCATACTGCATGCACTTTCAATTTTCAAACAGCACTAGGGGTGGATGCACGCTAGTTGGATCCTTCGTCAGATTTGCTTGTGGAAGAACAGAGAAAATCCACATTAGAAGAAAGCCCAGGCTAGGAGCAGACTTGGGTAATACGGAGCCCAGAGCAAAGAAAAAAATAGGCTTCCTATTTATTTGGTGCCCTCCTCCCATCACTTTCCGTTATGTGTACGCTCTCAAGTGCACTACATAATAGTTGTGGCTACTCCATATCCGTTCTGATTGGGGCCTAATTTTAAGTAGATACTTGTATAAATATAGGGATTTATATAGCAATCCGTATTAATGCTAGTTCCACATCTCCCAGATGTAGCATTCTGTAGCAGGTGGAAAACAGAGCAGAGCACTGGAGCCAGCGTCTTTTTGTGCATGTTGGAATACAAAAGAAAAAGTTGGAAAGCTACTAAGTATTCCTGGCTACAGGCTGCAACTGCAAAATTAGGGGATTAGGTTGCTGCTTATTGCCCGGTTGGGGTTACGCAGTGCTTTTCACAGTACATGGGGTCCTAGTGCTCATACTGTATTGTGGATGGCAGCAGAAATAATTGGCTGAACAAGCTGTCATAATCATGTGCAAGTGGGCAGCCAGATGAAAAGGTCGATTTCCATGGGATGGAAGTTTGTAAAGCAAGCAGGGATGTGTATGTAGACCTCCCACTTGCGACCTGCAGCAGCCTCAAGGCGTTTTTAAGAAAGGCGTAAACTGATAGGGAGTTTTCGAAGCAATGGAGTAAGTGTGCGAGCGAGCGCAGGTTTAATATTATTTAGGGCGCCAGTGTTTCCGTTCTTCTCTGAGCGTTGTGGGTGGCTCTGAAAAGAGCCTTTGGGTCTGGATTATTTTTTCGCCGGGCGTGGTCCGGGCTGTTTGGCCTTTTGGCCTCACTGGACCGCAACGGGCGCGGTGCTGGGCTTGAGGGGCGCCTTGGTGCCTTTGGCGGCCTTGGTGATGGGCTTGGGCGCAGCCTTGGCGGCGGCCGCGCTGTGCAGAGCTTCGGTCTTCTTGGGCAGCAAGACGGCGTGGATGTTGGGCAGGACTCCGCCCTGCGCGATGGTCACTCCGCCCAGCAGCTTGTTCAACTCCTCATCGTTGCGCACCGCCAACTGCAAGTGGCGCGGGATGATGCGGCTCTTCTTGTTGTCCCTGGCTGCGTTGCCGGCCAGCTCCAGGATCTCGGCGCTGAGGTACTCGAGCACCGCGGCCAAATAAACGGGCGCTCCGCCGCCGATGCGCTCGGCGTAGTTTCCCTTGCGCAGGAGCCGATGGACTCTGCCCACGGGAAACTGCAGCCCGGCTCTGGAAGAGCGGGACTTGGCCTTGGCTCGTGCCTTCCCGCCTGTCTTGCCGCGACCTGACATCTTCAAAGCTCCCTGACTTCTTTCTCGACGAAATAACGAAAAGACTGCAGGTGTTTTGGAGTGGGTGCCTTTTATACGTTTCTTGAGCTGGCTGTGATTGGTCGAAGATGAACAGGCCAATAGCAAAAAGGATTCTATTTCTAAACCAATGGGAAACGAGTGCGCGCGGGTGGGGTCCAGGGAGAGGGGAACAGAGTTAGAATATATTTATATTGTAGAAGAAAGGACAAATAGTGTTTCTCTCTGATTTCTGTTCATCCGACCCTCCCCGAATGTTTTTCCAATGGAAATATTGATGCTCGTGGCTTGTTGCTTTTTTACCCATACGATGTTTGGCGAGAGCTGGGGATATTTTGCAAGTTTTCTTTGCGTACAGGATAGAGTTTTTGCCGATTCCTTTGCTTATACTGTACATTTCCGGCACGGGAACCTACATATCACTGGGAACATATTAATTTAGAATATATTTAATGTAGACTGCCTCATTGGCTGTTTTCACGCAGCAACCCAAACCAATCCTTTGACGTTTGTGTTCCTTCCTGTTGGCTTCCACGCACTCGAGGTGGTTTGCAGTGATTAATAATCTCAGATAGGAGTTTATCATCTTTACTCCGATCAAACTCGTGTCCCTCGCACTGTATGAAGGGCAAATATACTTGCGTACCGAAGTGGAATTAGAAATGGAAAGGAAAAATAAAATAAAACCCGGAGGCAATTTATAAGGCGACTACCAATGCAAAGACGACTGAGCAAAAACAAAAAAGGTTTCCCTAGCGAGATCATACTAGGGATGTATCATCTGGTAGTCCTATGAGTGGTATCGACTCGGGGATCGTGGATTCTTTGATACTGATTTAGCTTTGCCATAACTCTGCACGTTTCAGTGCATGATTCCACAATACATTTATTAGGAGAAACCAAAATGTCACAAAACAACGAACAGGTTGTCGTGTTCACAAAGCTCTTCGTTATGTAAGAACAGCAAAGGCGAAGGGAGAGGCGGGAAAGCTGCCTTGATGTCAGCCTTTTTATGCACATACGCAAACTCCGGTTTTGTTTACTAATCATCCTGATGATTAATACACGTTGGATTCTTAAAAAGTAGGTTCTGATTGGTCTACAACTTAGGTTAGCAATTTAAGAATAAGTAACAAAGGTCAATGAATGCATATATTTAAGCCAGACTGTTCCCACTGAGTAAAGGACGGGATAAATACCAAAGGGGGGGGGGATCTGCCAACAAAACCTCACGCGTTAATTTGGACATCCAGGAACAGAAGAAGGATTTTGTGTGGCGTCAAAAATGTTTACACAAAAATGGGATGATTGAAAGGTGAAAGGAAGCCAGGATATTCTGTGGTTCTATAGTATTGTGCGGATTTGACAATTGGTAAATGAAAAAGACTTGATAGTAGATAGCAATATGAATACGATAATAGCTAGAGACTGTTTATGGCGATGGCAAATATGTTGGAATTGTCTGGAAAATACAGTGGCGCTTGGATCACATCTCAGTCCGGTCCTGATGTGAAGTGAATGCAGAAATTCCTAAAATTGTTTTGCTGCAACTGTAAAACCTTTGACTGCTACAGAAATTAACAAAAGTCATGCTCAATCTGCCTCTCTGACATTCGTTGGCAATAAGCGCCCTGAGATCTTATGATGAAGGGCAGTATATAAATCGAATGAATGAATGAAATAACGTAGATTTGAAATCTTTCTCCAGGTTTCAGACTCTCAGTGAATTAACTAGGAACAATTTAAGTCTGCGCTTGTGAGAGAATCAAATCAGACGCACTATGTACATACAGAATTATCCTATTATTATTTCAATTTATTGGCCGCCTAATACAAACGCCCAGAATATTTCTGTGCACATTTAAAGAAAACAATCAAATCTCAAAATGAAACAATACACCCAAAATATAACACAAAGGCAGTTCAGTATGATATTTCTATTTCCTCAGATACCTGGAAGTTGTGTATCTTAGGTGTGTCCCACTGTATTCAGTGTCTTACTCACAGGTAAGAGGGCACACAATCTGTAAATTCTTAACATCTGTAAATTTTAAAAAATGTAAGATAAATGTGGGACTGCAGCGGAAAAAAGCTTCTGCCAGAAAATACTTATTGGTTTTTTTAAGTTGCCATAAAGATTGCTGTGTTTGTGGCAACAGACGAGAACGTGGCTCCACATCAATTTATATGATTATACATAGGAGTAATTATTACTGAAAATCAAAAGTTTCTGAAATAGAATTTAAGTTCATGAAAAGTAACCATGTCGGACAAGATTATATTTTAAAAGGAAATATTAAAATGAGATATCTCCTCAGATGTTACTTGTTGGTAACCTTCTTTTGCCCATGTGTACGTCAAAACTGATTAAATTTACAACGTCTCCCAGAAGTGTCTTTTTGAGAGGCGCAACTTTTCCCTCAGGCAGGCGAGCGAGGTGCCGGGGAGGAAAAAAGGCGGGAAAATCTGAAGCGCTTGGCCGCCATTTCCCCCAACTGCTCAGGAGCATCAAGCCCCGCCCCCTCTGCTTTCTCCTCCTCAGCCTGCGCATATTTAGTCTGGGAGTCTAGAGGGGCACTTTAACGAAGTATCGCAGGGAACCGTCTAAGGTAAACTCCGTAACAGGTTTCTTGGAGGACCGTCGTAGCTTTCACGCGCTGGAAATGTATAAGCAAAGGAATCGGCTAGAAATTCAATGCACAGGGGAAACTTGCAAAATATCCCCAGCTCTCACCAAACATCATATGTGTAAAAATAAAAGGAAAAAAGCCAAAAGCATCAATATTTCCATTAGAGAAATATTCAGGAAGGGTCGGATGAACAGAAAGCAGAGAGACACTATTTGCCCTCCTACAATATATTCTAAATTAATCTGACAACCTTCTCCCAGGACCCCACCCGCGCGCACTCGTTTCCTATTGGTTTAGAAATAGAATCCTTTTTTCTATTGGCCTGTTCATCTTCGACCAATCACAGCCAGCTCAAGAAACGTATAAAAGGCGCCCACTCCAAAACACCTGCAGTCTTTTCGTTATTTCGTCGAGAGAGTAGTCAGGGACCTTTGAAGATGTCAGGTCGCGGCAAGACAGGCGGGAAGGCACGAGCCAAGGCCAAGTCCCGCTCTTCCAGAGCCGGGCTGCAGTTTCCCGTGGGCAGAGTCCATCGGCTCCTACGCAAGGGAAACTACGCCGAGCGCATCGGCGGCGGAGCGCCCGTTTATTTGGCCGCGGTGCTCGAGTACCTCAGCGCCGAGATCCTGGAGTTGGCCGGCAACGCAGCCAGGGACAACAAGAAGAGTCGGATCGTCCCGCGCCACTTGCAGTTGGCGGTGCGCAACGATGAGGAGTTGAATAAGTTGCTGGGCGGAGTGACCATCGCGCAGGGCGGAGTCCTGCCCAACATCCACGCCGTCTTGCTGCCCAAGAAGACCGAAGCTTTGCATAGCGCGGCCGCCGCCAAGGCCGCGGCCAAACCCGTCACCAAGGCCGCCAAAGGAACCAAAATGGCCCTCAAGGCCAGCACCGCGCCCGTTGCAGTTCAGTAAGGAGCAAATGGCAAAAAGGCCTGCCGAGGGCGACCAAATAGTAGACCCAAAGGCTCTTTTCAGAGCCACCCACAATGCTCATGGAAGAACGAAACCACTCTTAAATAAATTAAGCTGTTGGCTTGGAATATTGGCCCATTGATTTTTAAGACCCCTGGGAAATGAGGTTTCAGGGTCATGTTAGGCCATTTAAAAAATCACTTTTAAGCTGGTCACATCCCTTTCGTTAGACATTTAAATTCCATGAAAGCAGAAATCCCAATTTATGTGACTCGGATTAGCAATTTCGGGGACCATGACAGCTAATTTGTGCTTGCATGCCCAATGCATCCATATGAGCACCAGCACTCCATGTTTTAGGAAAAGGATTGCAAAACTCCAATGGGCTACTTACCTGATGATTTCCTATCTAACTGGTGGATTAGCTGTATGGTCAGATACAGCCTGCAGCCAGTTATACTAGCAGCTTTCCAACTATTTTGTATACCAGCTTGCACCAAAAGGCACTGCCTCCAGGGCCCTGCGTTATTCTCCAACTGCTACATAATACTAGTACACTTGGGGCATTTGCAAAGGGTTCTGACTCGCTTTGTAGCAGCAGCAAAGCCTCTCACCCCACCCTACCCCTTTCGCAGGTTGCTGAGACAATGACAGCTTGAAGTAAACCAAGAGGGGATTGTGGGGAAAGACAAGCTCTTCTGGTAACAAATACAGTACACAGGTTGAACAAGTGTTATGGGTTTCCCTGCCCCCAGCCTCTGGTCACTGTTTTGGATCAGCATCCTGTGAGAATCCAAAAATTCACCAAAGCAGAACTGACAACTTCACCTCTGTCTAGGAGAAGCCATGTCTTATACAGGGTGAATCTTTTAAAAGAGGCCCCGTGGAACATGTGTACTCAGTATCCACGGGGCCTCTTTTAAAGGACTCACCCTGTACTTATCAGTGGTTTCATCTCTCCCCCACCCCCGGGGTGTGTGGTCTAGTGGCATAAAAAGGTAAAGGGACCCCTGACCATTAGGTCCAGTCCTGGACAACTCTGGGGTTGCGGCACTCATCTCACTCTATAGGCCAAGGGAACCGGCGTACAGCTTCCGGGTCATGTGGCCAGCATGACTAAGCCGCTACTGGTGAACCAGAGCAGTGCTCGGAAACGCTGTTTACCTTCCCGCCGGAGCGGTACCTATTTATCTTCTTGCACCTCATGCTTTCGAACTGCTAGGTTGGCAGGAGCAGGAACTGAGCAACAGGAGCTCACCCTGTCGCGGGGATTCGAACCGCCAACCTTCTGATTGGCAAGTCCTAGGCTCTGTGGTTTAACCCACAGTGCCACCCGCGTCCCTGGTCTAGTGGCATAAGAAAACACAAACGTTCAGAGAAATATTTCAGCACTTTATTATTTTTTAGATTTGGAGGAAAATGTACAACTTTTGAGATTTACAAACAATCTTATGAAAACATTGCCCAGTAAATAGCTTAACTCTAAAACTTAACATAACTAGACTGGCTAGCCTCTCTAGTAAGTCGGTTGCCAGTCCATAGTTTTGAAGTACATAATTGCATCTCGGCTCCATATCTCAGCAGCATGAAGATTGGAAAGATTGTCTCCAGGCAGAGGGGTCTTCTTGGTAGTGACGTCCTCCCTTTAGATGTCAAGGAAATAGGCAACTACAGTACCTGACTTTTAGAAGACATCTGAAGGCAGCCCTGTTTTGGGAAGTTTTTAATGTTTGATGTTTTATTGTATTTTTACTATTCTTCTGGGAGCTTTTCAGAGTGACTGGGGAAATGCAGCCAGGTGGTTGGGATATAAATTATTATTGTTGTTATTGTTATTATTCTTATTACTAGCAAAAGCACGATTTAGCCTTTGGGCATGCGGCCAGGGATCTTGAGCCCCTAACAGCTGTGTGGCTGGCAGAAACCCAACAGGTCAAGCCTTTCCTCTACAGTAGTATGGAAATACCGTACTGCAAGAAATGCGTATGTGGTTGCCACCTAGTGGCCAAAAGGCAGAAGTATCTCTTTGGAAAAGTTAATACAAGCAGTTTTATAAATTGCACCTGCAGTCCAGAATCACAGGCTCCTTAAGAATCTCTAGGCAGATTGGACAGGTGGCCTCACTGTGAGATGTGGACCAGATCAGCTCTCGCCAATCTGGTGAGCCCTCCAGATATTTGGGGGCTGTAGCTCCCATCAGCTAAAGCCTCTGGAGGGCACTAGGTTGGCGAAATATGATCTAGTCCACATCCCATAGAGCCCAAGAGGTCCGGACATAGATGGACTCCTAGCAATGGGCTACACAACGGAGCTCTCACTGTCATTTTGTCTATAACCACTTGCAAAGACCTTGTGCAGAGTTTCTTGCTGCACCTTTAAATACCAAGACACCTAATCAGGACACAGGTGTGTCACCTGCCTGCTCTAAGGCAGAGTTAGAATCCCAGTGGCCACAGCCGGTAGCTTTCACTTTTGTTGTTGATCTGCAGCCATGAGCAGGAGATGTTTCATCCTCATACCATGAAAAGCTTCATTTGCTGGTTTCTGCACACTAGGCTGCTTTAGAGGGACAGAAGCAGGCAGATATCTTTCACTGGACAGCAAACAATCCTAATAAACAAGGTGGATGGCAGAAGACAGGGAAGAAGCGGCTTCTATGGCAAAACAGGGAATATATGCAAATATTCCTGTTATAATTGTATTTATATAATTGTTTTGATTTCTACGTTGTACTGATACTATGTTATGTAGTGTGGTGTAAAGTGCTCTGTGGTCTTCTGATGGGTTGTAATAATAATAATAATAATAATAATAATAATAATAATAATAATAATAATAATAATAATAATAGCAGATAAGAAAGTGAAGTTTATGTGTTGCTCCTCCACAGGCAAAAAACTCAACAGGTATGGCTTTCCCATCTCTACATTACCGTTTTGAAAAACAGCACATTCTGTACAATGGTTTCAGCTCAAACCCAGATGAAATGGTGACCAAATGCAGAATCCCTATCTAAGTGTCAGCATAGCTTAGTCTGCCTCAAGGTCCCCCCCAGAGTTTCATGGCTGAGTGGGGATTTGAACCCTGGTCGCCCAGGTCCTAGCCCGGCACTCTAACCACTACACCACACTGGCCTTCTGCCTTTCCCTCTTCCCATATTTTCTATACATCCATTTCAGCTTTCCCCTCATTTCCCCCCACTTTTCATAATGATTATAAGGGGTGCCTCTTTTAAGGGAGCTGTGGGGCAGATGTTACTTTACCTTGATGGGATTTCAGTGCGGGGAGAGGTATAAATGGTCTGCCCCCTTAGTTCCAGACACCTGGGAGACCCCAAAGGAATGGAGCCTTGCGCAACGAGAGCTCACAACTCTGAGTACATTTTAATAAGGATAACTCTAAACATTTATACAGCAGCCACGAAATTAAAAGATGCCTGCTTCTTGGGAGAAAAGCAATGACAAACCTAGACAGCATCTTAAAAAAAGACATCACCTTGCCAACAAAGGTCCGTATAGTTAAAGCTATGGTTTTCCCAGTAGTGATGTATGGAAGTGAGAGCTGGACCATAAAGAAGGCTGATCGCCAAAGAATTGATGCTTTTGAATTATGGTGCTGGAGGAGACTCTTGAGAGTCCCATGGACTGCAAGAAGATCAAACCTCTCCATTCTGAAGGAAATCAGCCCTGAGTGCTCACTGGAAGGACAGATCCTGAAGCTGAGGTTCTAATACTTTGGCCACCCCATGAGAAGAGAAGACTCCCTGGAAACAACCCTGATGTTGGGAAAGATGGAGGGCACAAGGGGACGATGGGGGACGAGATGGTTGGACAGTGTTCTCAAAGCTACCAGCATGAGTTTGACCAAACTGCGGGAGTGCCTGGCGTGCTCTGGTCCATGGGGTCACAAAGAGTCGGACACGAATAAAAGACTAAACAACAACAAACAGATTGCTGAAAACACACCGATACGTTCTCTTAGCAATTCTTACGACACTGCGAGGTAGGTTGGAATATTAGGGTCCCCACATTAATTTTTATGGGTGATGGGGAGGGTGCTAAGGAAGGAGAAAATGAGTCAATTGAACTTCATTTTGACTTTAAATGTAATTTATAATGGTGAGGTAATACATCCTGGGTATATGTGAAGTTAATCTCATCCAACCCCTAATTAAACAGATTTGTTCCTGCGACATGGGCCTCTGTGATTGGTGGCACAGTGTCTACCTGTGGAAAAAAGTTTGACAGTTGCAGGGGAAGTTAGGAGCGAAGCTTTGAGAGACTCTACTTTGGGAATATCGAGGGGGGGCATTGATTGCCACAGATTGGTTGCCCTCCCCTCTCCCTCCCTTCCCCCAATTTGCTTCTTCTTGTCAGCTTTATATAATTATAGGAATATTCAGGCTGTACAGTGGTACCTTGGTTCTCAAACACCTTGGTTCCCAAAGGCCGAAAACCCAGAAGTAAGTGTTCCGGTTTTCGAACGTTTTTCGGAAGCCAAATGTCTGATGTGGCTGTTGGCTATTATTTTGGGGCATTTGCACCAATCAGAAACTGCACTGTGGTTTTCAAACATTTCAGAAGTCAAATGGAATTCTGGAACAGATTAAGTTTGGGGCTTTTGTTTTGCTATTTATTTTGCATTTTTGTTTTTGAGGCATTTTCAGTTAATTTGTTTTTGTGACTGTGTGGAACCCGGTTCAGCTACTGATTGATTGATTGATTGTGTGACTGCGGAAATGGATTAAAAAAAAACCATCCAAACCATGACTATCATCAGTGCAGGTAATAATTTTTTATTTTTAAATTTATATCATCTACAATACTGTCTTTTTTATTTTATAGTACACTGCATTGGTTATTGCTTTCATTTGTGGATCAATGGTCTCGTTAGATAGTAAAATTCATGTCAAATTGCTGTTTTAGGGGTTGTTTTTAAAAGTCTGGAACGGATTAATCCGTTTTGCATTACTTTCTAGGGGAAAGCACGCCTTGTTTGTGGGATGCTTTGGTTTTGGAACGGACTTCCAGAACGGATTAAGTTTGAGAACCAAAGTACCACTGTACTCGTATTCAAACCTTTCGCATGCATTCTTTTGCAATTCTTACAACAAGCCTGCAAGGTAGGTCAGTTTTATTACCTGCAGGCTGCAAATGGCAGAGGTGAGAGAGAGAAGAAGAAGAAGAGAGAAGAGTTTGGATTTGATATCCTGCTTTATCACTACCCGAATGAGTCTCAAAGCGGCTAACATTCTCCTTTCCCTTCCTCCCCCACAACAAACACTCTGTGAGGTGAGTGGGGCTGAGAGACTTCAGAGAAGTGTGACTGGCCCAAGGTCACCCAGCAGCTGCATGTGGAGGAGCGGGGAAGCGAACCTGGTTCCCCAGATTATGAATCTACCACTCTTAACCACTACACCACACTGGCTTCTCTAGGATACCTGAGTGGACTCATTACAAAAGAGGAGAGGGCAACTCTCAAATTCGTAGCACAAGTGTTTAGCCATTATGCCACGATATCCCTTCCCTCTACATGAGAGCCAGCCGGGACCCATGTAGTTCATAGCTGCCGTCAAAAAAGATCATATATTTTTATTTCATATGGGGACAGAAGAGATGGTCTCTTCTTATTTATCTGTTATTTATTTATTTATTTATTTATTGAATTTACATACCATCCTACACCCGGAGGTCTCACAGCAAAGATCACAATACATAAAATCTAAATAAAAACAAAGACCCAATAACACCTGCCCAAAAAAGAGCCACATTTTAAAAGGGCATAGCATGTTGATCAGTTCAACAAAAGGAACAATTTTGGCTGGCGCCTAAAAGTGTATAATGAAGGCACCAGGCGAACTTCCCTGGGGAGAGCATTCCACAGGCGAGGAGTCACTGCAGAGAAGGCCCCGTTCTTTCCAAGACCAGCCATGAGAGTTCCTTTAGGGGAAAGCAACAGATTCAGTCTGACTTCCTCCACTCTCTCCTTTCCATGTACGTGCTCAAAAGATCCCTGATCTCCCGCGCTCGGGGGTTGGCCGCGTACACCGGCTGCCTCTCCGGCTGCTGGTAAGACCGCGAGACGGACCTCACCACTTCCTGCCAGCCTTCCTGGAGAGGCTCGCCTCTGGTCTCGCAAATGTTGTGCAGGATGCAGCAGGCCACGATGACCCGGGGGGCGTAGCGCTCCCTCACGTCCAGGCGGGAGAGCAGGCACCGCCAACGGCCCCGGAGGCGCTCAAAGGCGGACTCTGCCACCGCGTGGCAGCAGACGAGGGCGTCGTTGAACCGCTGCTGGCGGGCGTCCAAGTGCCCGCCGTACGGAGTCATCAGCCAGGCCAGCAGTGGGTAAGCGGGGTCTCCGAGGATCACTGGCTTCAACTGCTCGCCTCCCACGTCCACGGTCACGCCGGGACCAAAGGTCCCTTGGTTCATGGCGCGGAAGATGGGCGAGCCGCGGAAAATCCGGGCTCCGGGAAGCTTCCCAGAGCGCCCCGCGTAGACGTCCGTGAACCTGCCTCTGTGGTCCACCAGCACTTGCAGGACCATGGAGTAGTAGCCTTTGCTGTTGATGTACTCGGTGGCTCTGTGTGCTGGAGCGATGATGGGGATGTGGGTGGCGTCGAGGACTCCGATGCAGTGGGGGAAGCCCTTGGCAGCGAAGCCTTCCATCACCTCCTGGGCACCGGCCAGGTGGACCACGTGGTGGTAGACGTCGTAGAGTGCTTGGCAGACTTCCATGACGATCCTGGAGACCGTGGAGCGGCCCACCCCAAAGCACTCGGCCACCGAGCGATAGCTATCCGGGGTGGCCAGCTTCCAGACGGCGATGGCCAGCTGCTTCTCAACGGTGATCGGAGCGCGCATGTTGGTGGTCTGCCGCTCGAGGACGGGCCTGAGCCGGTCGCACAGCTCCGTGAAGGTCCTCCGGCTCATGCGGAAGTTCTCCTGCCAGAGATGGTCGTCCCAGTGGGGCAGAACCACCTTCTCCCACCATTCAGAGCGGCCCGGCTGCACCCAGAAGGCCCTCTCCATGATGTAGAGCTCGTCGATCAGGCCGGCCAAGACGGCCGGTGACTGGAAGAGGCACGAGCACATCATGGCCTTCAGAGAGTCGATGCTCGATTCCACCACCGCCCGGAGGCGCACCGATGCGGCCGTCTCCACCATCTCCTCCAGCTCGGCCAGGTCGTCGCGCCCTCGCGGCAGAAGCTTCCGGCGTGTCGCCAGCCGCGCAAAGATGCGCGACTGGATCCCCGCGACGGTTGTGATGGCGGCCACGGCAGCTGTGGCGGCGGCGAGAGCAGCTGATGCCGTCTGATCACCTTCTGGAGAAAATGAAAGACAAGAGAGGTCGTTTCAGGAACACCAGGAAGGATCTGCTTTGTACCAGGGCAGATTCCGGTGATGGAGCTCCATATCTGATAGGCAATGGGTCTCAGGAGCCTCAGCAGGGAAAAGCCTTTTGAACAGCCTTTTGAATGTGTTTGTGGGAGGCAGGGGGCCCACTATTGTTTCCTTCTTTTTAATTTCACTATTTATTTGTGCTTTTACTTTGTATTTCATCTATGAACCACCCAGAAGTCTTGTGACGACGGGCGGTACATAAATCTAACAAATAAAATATGAATAAATAAACATGGGTGACTCTAAACGAGGATCGGACAAATTCATGGAGGACAAAGGCTATCCAATGGCTATTAGCCACGATGCCTGTGCTCTATCTCCACGATTGGAGGCAACAAGGCTTCTTAAGAATAAGAATTTTATTAATTATACCCCACCCATCCGGCTGGATTTCCCCAGCCACTCTGGGCAGCTCTCAACAGAATATTAAAAATTAAAAACTTCCCTAAACAGGGTTACCTTCAGATGTCTTCTAAAAGTCAGGCAGTTGTTTATTTCCTTGACATCTGATGGGAGGGCATTCCACAAGGCGGGTGCCACCACCGAGAAGGCCCTCTGCCTGGTTCCCTGTAACCACACTTCTCGCAGTGAGGGAACTGCCAGAAGGCCATTGGAGCTGGACCTCAGTGTCCGGGCTGAGCGACGGGAGCAAAGCCAATTGCAAGGAACCACAGGAGGGGAAAGGGCTGTTGTGCTTGGATCCTGCTTGCGGGTTTCCCACAGGCATCTGGCTGGCCACTGTGAGAACAGGATGGTGGACTACATGGGCCACTGGCCTGATCCAGCAGGCTCTTCTTAAGTTCTTACTTTGGGGTGCTTTCACCAACAGTTAAAGTCCCATCTATCTACCCTGAGTTTCCCCGGACAACTAGTGTTGGGTCTGAATGTTTGCCGATTAGGATTTGGCCTTTTTTGGATTCCACAAGGCTTCTTTTTAAAAAAGACAAAACAAAAACAAAACAATGCAAAACAATTTTGTTATTGCTGCAAAGGAAAGGGCACATAGAATTTGCCAAAAAATATAATTTGTTCAGGTTCCTATTATTCATTAGACAAATACCTGTTTGTTTCGGTTCAGCTTATTCTGTTGCTGCGAGTCCTGGGGGGAAAAGCATGTGGGCACAAGGGGCACTGAGGTGACCAATACCTGCTGCATATATTTAAAGGAAGAAGTGGGGCTGGCCTGTGGAGGCCGTGAGACCAAATAATAATAATAATAATAATAATAATAATAATAATAATAATAATAATAATAATAATAATAATAATAATAATTTATTTATACCCCGCCCATCTGGCTGGGTTTCCCCAGCCACTCTGGGCGGCTTCCAACTGAATATTAAAAACAGTACAGCTTCAAACATTAAAAACTTCCCTAAAGAGGGCTGCCTTCAGATGACTTTTAAAAGTAAAATAGTTATTTATCGCTTTGACATCTAATGGGAGGGCGTTCCACAGGGCAGGCGCCACTACCGAGAAGGCCCTCTGCCTGGTTCCCTGTAACCTTACTTCTCGCAATGAGGGAACCACCAGAAGGCCCTCGGTGCTGGATCTCAGTGTCCGGGCTGAACGATGGGGATGGAGACGCTTCCTCCTGTACAAGGAGAATTTCCACGTTTGAAACTTGCAGTCATGGAAAAGGCCAGGCTACTTCTGTAGGTCCATGATTTTGTTGTTGTTGTTGTTTTTTTACATTGAATAGGATAGAATTTTTTAAAAAGAGAGATTTCCTGCTTGTAGCTGGAATTCTTTTGTGTTTTGCCAGCCGTTGAGAGTAAAAGCCGACTGTGACATGTTGGTTTAATCTCTCAAAAGCTGAAAACATCCCAGAGTTTGCACTGCAGGAGCTTGCAGAAGCTAGGGCCCGACTGGAATGTCCTTGGAAGCCTGAGAAAGAAGTGGAAGCTCCCTTGTTTATCAGTTTCACATCCACACCCTTCTCAGCAGCCCCTGAAGGCTCTTCCTGGTCACAAACCCGCATTCGCAAATCTAATGAACTAAAAAACCAAAAAACTCTACCGTCTTTTAATTCTATGAACATGTACCTAAGCATGCATCTGTTAAGTCTCTCAATAGCTTTGCAAGAGTTACAAATATAGACAAAAATGCTAGCTTATTCTCCTACTTTGTGAAATGAGCAACTTACTGTGGGCCAGAGGATACCCAGTTTAGATCTACAGTCGTACCTTGGTTGACGAACGCCTTGTGAGTCAAACGTTTTGGCTCCCAAATGCCGCAAACCCGGACGAGATTGCTCCAGTTTGTGAATGTTCTTTGGAACCCAAATGTCCGATGGGGCTTCTGATTGGCTGCAGGAGCTTCCTGGAAGTCAAATGGACTTCGGAAGGGATTCTGTTCGACTTCAGAAGGCAGCCTCTTAAGCGCACCAGACAGAAGGGACCCAAAAGCCAGCAAGCAAATCCACCTTTCACCTGATGAAATCAAACTTTTGACTCACACGGTTTCCACTGAAATACTCTTCTGTTTTGTTTTTCTGTCTGAGTCCTTACCTGAGCTGCTATTCCTTGGCATCTCCTCTGTCTTAGGGTCCTGGGGGTCCAAGTTCGATGTTTCTTCTTCTCTCTCCATCCTCAACCTCACCTTAGGCTTTAAGAAAGGAAAACCTAATCAGGAAAGAGAAGCCAGAACAAAGGCAACCACCAGGGGCTGGCAGATTCCAACAAGATGAGAAGCTCCAAAGATTATAATCACCCAAGCATGTGCAGAGCAGAGTAGATTCTGAAGGAGATTTTTGTAGGATCAGAGTTGGAAGGGACCTCAAACATCATCCAGTTGGTGGAGCATCAGACTCTTAATCTCAGGGTCATGGGTTCGAGCAAAAGAATCCTGCACTGCTGGACTAGATAACCCGTGTGGTCTCTTTCCAACTCTACCATTCTAATGCAGGAATTACAGCTTGGTTTCCTGGTAGAGCTGGAAAAACGCAGCCAAAATTGTCAAGTGGCTGGAGACACTCATAAACTTGTATGACAATACTGAGCAGGGGCAATGCCTGACAAACCTGGGCATGAGAGCTGATCTACCCAGCACTCTGAACAGTGCCAGGCATTGTGGCTTATCCGCCATTTTAATGCCCACCAGACCCCCACAGCAACACCACATCCCCATCCGTACTGTACATTGAAAGCAGTATCATTCTGCTCAAAAAAATGTCATGGCTTCCCCCAAATAATTCTGGGAAATGTAGTTCGTTAAAGGTGCTGAGGGTCGTTATATGTCTCTGACTACCACTCGCTGGGAACTGCAGCGGGGCAGAGTACCGTTGTGCTCATGTCCTGCTGGCAAACCTCCCCACAGGCCACAGGGCGAACAGGATACAGTGGTACCTCAGGTTAAGAACTTAATTCGTTCCAGAGGTCCGTTCTTAACCTGAAGCACCACTTTAGCTAATGGGGCCTCCCGCTGCCGCCGCCGCGCGATTTCTGTTCTCATCCTGAAGCAAAGTTCTTAACCCAAGGTAATATTTCTGGGTTAGCGGTCTGTAACCTGAAGCGTATGTAACCTGAAGCGTATGTAACCTGAGGTACCACTGTACTGGTCTGGATGGGCCATTGGCCTAGTGAGGCAAGTAGGAGATCCCTATTCCACTCGCAGAGCTACCAGAGTTCCCAGAGTTCCCTGGGGTTAAATAACACTGTTCCCAGTTCCCAGCATTCTTTGGTGGGAAGCAATGGCCTTTAAAGTGGCATGACGCTGGTTTAATGGTATAGTGCAGAAGATGTCTGTGTTAGACACACTTCCAGGAAATTGTGCAGGCCGCTGCCGACTTAAAATAGTGACCCTTAAAACAAGCTTCCTAGGAAGTGAGTCTTGCTGAACTCATTGGCGCTTGCTCCAAAGGAAACATGCGCAGGGTTGGGTTGGGATTGGGGAATGTGGCCATTGCTCTGTGGTGGAGGTAGTCTTAGGTTTAATCCCAGGGACCTCAGGATTTCAGATAGCTAGCCTGAGAAGGCTTAGGACAGGCGTACCCGAACTCGGCCCTCCAGATGTTTTGGGACTACAACTCCCATCATCCCTAGCTAACGGGACCAGTGGTCAGGGATGATGGGAATTGTAGTCCCAAAACATCTGGAGGGCTGAATTTTGGGGTGCCTGGCTTAGGACCTGCCTATGGCAGGGATGGGGCGGGTGGATAGCTGGGGGCAACATCGCCCACCATCCCTGGTCACTAGCTACACTACTGGAGTCCCACAGTGCCAGGAGAGCCACAGGTTTTCCTTTCCTGACTTGGGAGACTCGCCATTGGGTGGAGCTGCTCACAGTGCATGGCTAAATCAGAGGCAGGCAGTCTTCAGGTTTGTCTGATATCCTATTTATTTTTACCTAGAAGACCAAGATTTTCCAACCAGGGCCAGATGCAAAAGGCGTACCTCCAGGGTGCGGTTTCCCCAAATGCGGGTTTCTATTTTTTTGGACTACAACCCCCATCATCCTTAGCTGGCAGGACCCAGGGGTCAGGGATGATGGGAACTGTAGTCCAGAAACAGCAGCAGACCCAAGTTTGGGAAACCTTGCTCTAGGGCAGGGACAGCCTGTGTGGTGATTTCTTAATACTTCAAACTACGACTCCCAGAAGCCCCAGTCTGCACTGCCAAAGGTCAGGGAGGATGTGAGCTATAATCCAAAACCACTTAAGGGCGCCGGTGCAGTTACCTTGTGTTTCTGAGCAGCAATAATTTATTTCCAGGGCCAGAAATGAATTGAGCCGGAGCTGAATTTCACGCGGAAGTCTATTCCTGATTAGGGATTCCCCCCCCCCTCCATTTCAGGAATTTATGTTTAGGTGGAGAACATCATTTCTTCACTGCTGATGGGACGACCGAGCGCAGGAAGCCCTTGCCGATCTACTGCAAACCATCCAGATCTCAGCAGATCTCGAGCCACCTTCCGCCTACCGGATTCCCACTTGATTCAGCCTGGTCGGCGTCTTCCTTACACCATCCCCCCGTTTACATTCAGGGAGGCGCCAGACTCCTTTATCGCAAGCTGCGGACCACAGGAATCATCTTGCTTGTTCGCTCCATCTGGAGATGAAAATATCTCATATTCCCCCCCAGGATCGGATCGGCTCTTCGGGCAAAGTTGGGTTTCTAAAATCCGCCCCGCACGATTCCTCCGCCTTGTAAGAAGCAGAGGAGACTGGGATCTACTGGCGTCCCCCACTTCCTGGAGGTCTCGCAGATTCTGCATATGCACGCAGGAAACGCGCGTGCAAGAAGAGACACGAATCCAGGATCGGCAGCAAACCCTCCTCCGACAGCCGCGGGACCGAGGAGATCCTCTTCCTGTGGCGACTGCGCCCGTAGATCTCTTACGTGTCAGCTCCCCTCAGGGTCCTAAAGCCTGCCTGCTCCCGGGAGTTGTGATTCTGGGTCGGCTTCTTCACCAAGACTGTGCCTGCGATGCAGTTCTTGCTTCACTTAGGCATCATGACTGTGCCCTAACACCAGGGGTGGCCCCGCCATCGTGGGTGCCCGAGGCCGTGGGTGTCATGCAGCATGCATGACCCTGGCACTGAAATTTGTGGATGCCTGGGCACCCAGTTAGCCGACACCTATGACCAGGAGAGGGTGGCGCTATGGGTTAAACCACAGAGCCTAAGACTTGCCGATCGGCGGTTTGAATCCCCGTGACGGGGTGAGCTCCCGTTGCTCAGTCCCAGCTCCTGCCAACCTAGCAGTTTGAAAGCACACCAGTGCAAGTAGATAAATAGGTACCACTCTGGTGGGAAGGTAAACAGTGTTTCTGTGCGCTGTTGTGGTTTGCCAGGAGCGGCTTAGTCATGCTGGCCACATGACCCGGAAGCTGTATGCCGGCTCCCTCGGCCAGTAAAGCGAGATGAGCGCTGCAACCCTAGAGTCGGTCACGACTGGACCTAATGGTCAGGGCTCCCTTCATGCAGTTCCTCCAGACCCCGGGATTGCCATGGGTGCAGGGCACACAGGGTGATCAACTTGGTCAAGAATCAGCCTGCTCTGCTCAGACAGGTCAGGCATCAACAGAGGGGGGATGACCGCTGGGAGGAGCCCAGAGAGAAGAAACACCATGGGGCATCTCCAGCGGCACAACTGGATACCTTCATCTGCCCCACCTGCAACAAAACAGGTCTCTCCTACATCAGTCTCTACAGCCACAGCAGGCGCTGTGACTCTCCAGCAGTTTGACTTTACCCCCCCACCCCAGGTAACTCTTCCATAGAATCATAAAATTGCAGGGATGGAAGACAACCGGAGGGTAATCTAATCCAACCCCCTGCAGTGCTGGATCAATGCTGGTACAGTGGTACATTGGAAGTCAGAGTCTCGATTTCCAAAACGTTCAAAAACCAAGGCGCTGCTTCCGATTGGCTGCAGGAAGTTGCAGAAGTCGCATCGGATGTTTGGGTTCCGAAGAACCTTTGCAAACCGGAACACTCACTTCCGGGTTTGCAGCATTTGGGAGCCAAAATGTTTGACTTGCCAAGCAACACATGATACTCGCGAGTGGCTTTCAACTGGCTGCAGCAGTCAGATCGTAACAGACGATAAATGTCTAGCTCTGAGACGAATTCTCCCACCAATCATCCCATCACCGTCTCATGGGAGACGAATTCTCCCTACCTGTAGCCTTTGGGATGTTACTGGACTTCCAACCCCACCCACCTTAGGGATGATGGGCCTTGCAGTGCCCTGTTCACCTGGCAGCCGTGGGGGATGTGAAGCTTTGTGTCTGAATTTCCAGTACAGAAATGCTTCTGCAGAAATACCGTATTTTTCGCCACATAGGGTGCACCGGCCCATAGGGCGCACTTATTTTTTTATGGGGGAAATAAAGGGGGGAAATTATTCCCCCCCCCAGCCCCAAAAAGCAAAGATGCCATGACAGCGAGCAGGACGGATCCTGCTAGCTGTCCTGGCTTCATTTTCAGCCTCGGGGCTGGGGGTCCAGAAGCGAAGGCGAGGTTGTGCAACCCGGAGCTTGCCGGCCTGGGGTGGGGGAAGCCCGAGCTTCCCCCGACCCCAGAACAGGCTGCTATCCGCAAGCCTAGGGAGTTTGGTGGGAACTCCCGCCGGGCTCTCTAGGCTTGCACATATCTGCCCAAAGCAGATTTCGGGCTGCAGGCTGCTTCCTGAAAGCCTGCATTCGCCCCATTGGATTCACACACATTTCCCCTTCATTTTTGGAGGGGGAAAAAGTGCGTCCTATAGGGCGAAAAATACGGTACTTAGAAATGATACCAAGGAAGGAGGGCAGGGATGTTCGGGTCTGCATGGTTCATAGGAGCCCCCCCCCCCCCAGTGTGGAGGCTGTTTGTTATAATGTGTTTAGGTAGGAACAGCTGGTTCTTGCACCCCAGAAAACAAAAGATGCTCCAGGCCATTCTCAAAGAAGAGGCGGGTGTGTCAACAAGAGCCCTCTTCACGCAAACAGACCCAGCCAGGCAGACCCGTCTGACAAGGTCTCTTCACCTCCGCCACCTCCAAACCCTTTTGCAAAGGACAAATCGACCACTTCTCTGACATAGCACCACCCATAACCAGAAGCTTGCAGAAAGGCCATGGGTAGGAAAGCTAAGGCCCGGGGGCAGGATCTGGCCCAATCGCCTTCTAAATCCAGCCCACGGACGGTCCAGGAATCAGCGTGTTTTTACATGAGTAGAATGTGTCCTTTTATTTAAAATGCATCTCTGGATTATTTGTGGGGCATAGGAATTCATTCTCCCCCCACCCTCAAAATATAGTCCGCCCCCCCCAAGATCTGAGGGACAGTGGACCGGCCCCTTGCTGAAAAAGTTTGCTGACCCCTGAGAAAGGCCATCCCAGAACCCGTTTTCTTGCCTTGTCCATCCTCTTTCTCGTCCACAGCAAACTTGCTCAATCCTGCCTCCCAGTGTCTTCTCCCCCCCCCATAGACTCATAAGAGTTGGAAGGTACCCCTTGGGTCATCTAGCCCACCCCCTGCAATGCAGGAATCTTGCCCACAGCCATCTCTGGGTGGGCTCGAAACACCAACCTTCTGGTTAACATCCATTTGCACTGACCCATTGCGCTCTTATCCATTATCGCTTGCTTTTGTCTCCATCTTTCAGCCACCCTGCCCTTTATCCTTCCGTCCTCTGGGCTCCCTTCCACGCCCCAGTTCTAACACTGCCACCCCTCTTTTCCACACACATATATGGAGAGTTTTCTTCCAGCCCAATCCATTCTTCATTTCCTTTCCAAGCGATTTGTCAACAGTATGTAACTATCACTTCCCCTTCTGCACTTAGAATACTCGGCAACATTCCATGATGTTGCAGCTGCTTAGCCAATGGCTGGGGGTTATTTCAAACGCCAGCCTATTCTTTTAACCTATCCTAGTAAGTCATTCTCCAGCATGGGGCTTACAACTTCCTGCGTATGGATCCCACAGTAGAAGCGGCATAGAGGAACCATACATTGAAGATATTGCCTGTAGGTTTATATATGTTGGCTCCCACCCACTCAGACAGATTGTGGGAGGGGGCTGTTCCTGCTTTATTCCATATTTTGTGTTCACTAAGAGGTGCATCTGAGATACTTTGTGATGTCACAGAAGACGCTGCCACCAACTTTTCCCTATCCATGGACTCCAGGCCATCCGTCATTGTAAAAATGTGCCTGGAGACAGACATGTCGTGTAGAGAGAAGATGCACCATGGTGCATTGGCAACAGCACAACCAGACGCCTTCATATGCCCCAGCTGCAACAAAACATGTCTCTCCTGTATCGGCCTCTACAGCCACAGCAGGCGCTGTGACTCTCCAACAGTTCACCCCAAAAGGCACACTTCTCCATTGTCTTCCGAGACAGACAGATGCCAACAAAAACCTTCACCCTAAGGTCCCAGATATGTGACATATATATATATATATATCTATGTGTGTGTGTTTGTGTGTATACATATAGAGAGAAATAAGATGGCACAAAATGGTTTTGTGTTGAGTGGCACGTGAGTCTCTGTGCTACAACATTTTTCTCCCACCCCTTATTTACCAGAACTAGTAATGTGGGGAAAGAAAGGAGGGGGGGGGGGAAGAACCCCACCTTGCAACTTTTATCCCAGCCCCCCCCCCCTCTTCGTAATTACACAACTGGTCAGCCAAAATCATTAATTGCAAAAAGGTTTTTTAAATTCCTGAAAAAGAAAACTACAACCCGTTACAAACGCAGCCCGGATGTCCCGCACGCTAACGGAACTACAGCCAAAGAGCATCGCCACAGCCACACCGCCGCCACAGCCGTCTTGAGAGTCACCTCCGGTACCTCGCCCTCGCCATGGACCGCCTGGTGGACCCCAAGCGCAAGGGAGAAGCGTCTGCCGTGTGACCAGGCTGCCCGAGCCGGGGGAGCCGGGCCTGCCGGGTTAAGGCCGGGGCCGGGGGAGCCTGTGCCTCTGCCTGCTTTCGCACAAGTGACTCTAGCAGTTCCGTCTGGCGGTTCATGAGCGCAATGATCTGTTCAGTGTCCACGCGGTCCCGCTCCCGCTCCTCCAGATCAGCCTTTGTGTACTCGCCCAGGGCTGCCAGGATCCGGTCGGTGGCTGCCTGCACCCTTCTGTCAGCCGCATGGGTGATTTCCAGCGCCAGATCCTGCCTGTTTTTCCTCTTCCTCTTCCGGATGTTGGCGAGGCGCTCTGCGGCGTACGACCTGGCGGGGTCAGGCAAGGGACTTGGGGAGGGGGTTATGGCCCCATCTGAAAAGCAGGAAACAAAATTATGCTTAGAGCTCACTTCCTCGACAGCAAGTCCCATCGAACAAAGTGGGACTTTCCGAGTCAACATGATTCGGATTTTCAGCGTTAACTTTAAGAAGCAGTGTGTGAGTTTGCTTTCCCCCCTCTTCCTCCTTCCTCCTCCTCTTATTTTCCTTTTGTGTTGTGTCATTTTTTGGTATAGCTTGATTTTTTTAAAAAAATTGATCTGTAAGCTCTCTCTACCATGGGTTGGTTCAACTGAGCCACAGTGCCAAGGAAAGACAAACGTGTTGGCTCCTATCCATCCCTTGCAAGTCGGCTTGTTGGTACCTACCTGTCTGGTTGCTTGTGGCAAGAAAGAAAAATGCATCCTGGTAACTCAACAGGGAAGAGTTATGCTTTGGCTTGTGGGCCACAAATAACTAACATAGTTTTGTGTGGCCCGGCAAGCTCCTGCAGATGACCATGGGCGAGTGACGTTTGCAGACCAACTTGCAAGGCTGTTCCCTCAAACAGCATCCCTGTTGACATGAGACAAGCACTCACTAGCAGTACTTTCTGGAAACGAATGACATTTCTGGAAACACTGAAGACGAATTTGTTTCGACACAATTCTCCACCTGGAAGAAACGGCCTTAGGTTTAACAATACAAAATGAAAATGTCAACTTGGTTTTTGGTGCTGCTTTGAAAAGCTTTTTGTGTGTGTGTGTGTTCCGCTCCTTCTGTGGCCTGCCTGCCAATTGCCTTGAGACAGTATATAAAAAGTGATTCATAAATTAATAAAGCTACCTATTAACATAACTCCACCGATTAGAAAGGATTCTTCCGTGCCCCAGGCGAGCAGCTAATTTGCATCCAGTCATTCAAACGATGAACCTCATGAATTGGCAGTTCTTATCTGCTTGTTTTGTTCTGTTCTTACCTACTGTTGAGGCAGAGCTGCCCGGTTTATCGCAGGGAGTAGACAGCAGAGGTGGAGCTGGACTGCTGGCTTCTGCTGTTCCTGAAGAAACACATTACATTGATTAATTTCAGGAGCATAGCTGGCCTTCGTCCACAGCAACAACCCTAGCCCCCTCTGCTTCTGATCTATTGTATCAAAAACCACAGCGTATGCATATTGTTGTGCAGAATGGACTGAGGAAATGCTTGGGGGCAAATGTGTGAATGCAGAATGCATAAGAATGAAATGATCATCATAAACAAAACACACCGCAATCCCTTGGGCATTAACCCAGCCCTTGCATTTTGATTATCGAGTTCAAGAACATAACAGTCTTGTCTTCAAGCACTAGGCTGGCAGCTAAAGACAGCCAAGGACCTTATGAAGGACCGATTGAAGGAGATGGGTGTGTTTAGCCTGGAAGAGAGGAGACAGGCTATCCATCTTCAAATATCTCAAGGGCTGCCACGTGGAGGATGGAGCAAGCTTGTTTTGCTCCCGCTTTAGAGGGTAGGACCAAAACCAATGATTCAAGTTACAAGAAAGGAGATTCTGACTAAACATCCCATAACTAAATAAGGTAAAAAGGACCCCTGGACAGTTAAGTCCATTCAAAGGCAATTATGGGGTTGTGGCGCTCATCTCGCTTTCAGGCCGAGGGAGACGGCATTTGTCCACAGACAGCTTTCTGGGTCATGTGGCCAGCAGGACTAAACCGCTTCTGGTGCAATGAAACACTGTGACGGAAGCAGCCAGAGCGCATGGAAACGCTGTTTACCTTCCTGCTGCAGTGGTACCTATTTATCTACTTGCACTGGTGTGCTTTCGAACTGCTAGGTTGGCAGAGGGGACAGAGCAGTGGGAGCTAACCCCGTCGTGGGGATTCAAACCGTCAACCTTCTGATCAGCAAGCCCATGAGGCTCAGTGGTTTAGACCACAGCACCACCCGCGTCCTTTTATAACTAAATAACTGCATGAGAGGAAGGACATGAGCTGATGCAAGAGGACTTGCTCCCTCTCGCCTCCTGCAGAGCATGTGCTTCATGCCCTCCCCAAATCTGCTCTGGAGGCAATCCCAGAACAGATTTAGGGAGCACACTGCGGGGGGTGGGAAGTCTCACTGCGCAAGCGGAAGTAGCTCTTCTCTTGCAAGGTTTTATCGCTACTTTGGATATGACTCACTGTTTATAACGCTGGAGGTATTACGGAGCCATTGTGGCAGGCAGTCACTGGTGTTTTTTTTAATCCTCCGCAAATTTCTCCAGTGAACCTGTCTAAGCTGGCCGGCTGTCACTACATCTCGTGGTAAAAGGTAAAGGTAAAGGACCCCTGGACAGTTAAGTCCAGTGAAAGGCGACTATGGGGTTGCGGCGCTCATGTCGCTTTCCGGTGTTTGTCCACAGACAGCTTTCCAGGTCATGTGGCCAGCAGGACTAAACCGCTTCTGGTGCAACAGGACACCATGACAGAAACCAGAGCGTACGGAAATGCTGTTTACCATCCCGCCACAGCAATACCTATTTATCTACTTGCACTGGCGTGCTTTCAAACTGCTAGGTTGGAATTAGCTGGGACAGAGCAACGGGAGCTCACCCCGTCGTGGGGATTCGAACCGCCGACCTTCCGATCGGCAAGCCCAAGAGGCTCAGTGGTTTAGACCACAGTGCCACCTATGTCCCTGTACATCTCATGGTAGCTAATGTGCACCACCAGCAACACACTGGCCAAGCAGCAGTGCATTATGGGAGAGGGATGACAGCCAAGAGGCCAGTGACACAAAATCATCCGCTTGGATCTACATGCTTATAACGAGTGCAGCAAAGGAGAGGAGGATATATATACACACACACCCTTCTTTTCTTCAAGGAGCTCCAGGCAGCACATGGTTGTCACCCCACCTCTCAATTTTATCTTCGCAAAAACCTCGTGAGCTTCCTGGGGATTCGAACCCTGCTGTCTCCCATCACGGCCTGCCTTCCTAACCACTACCCCACAGTGGCTCTCTGGAGTCCTGCGGCATGTTGAAGACCAAGTTATTCCACTTTTTTCGCAGGCTTTGGACTGTTTAACTAGATGTATGCTGCAAAAGCAGCAATTATGCCACGGTAAATGGATTTAGCCTTCCAAATGCCACAGTAGCTTTGACCTTTCACAGCAACAGCGGGTCATTTTTAATTTACCCTTATGGTGCAAAAGTGCTTGGGTGAGGAGAGAGAGACTTTCTGTTCCTCATCAGGCAATGGCTTTTCCACCTGTTTGTCCCCACCCAGCCTTACTAGACTATAACTTTGAGAACAGCAGCAGCAGCAGCAGCTGGGAAGTGAGGAGTTCAGGGATATTTTTTAAATACAGTTTTATGTTGTGCTTCTTAGTTTCTCAATTTGATCCTTTTACATGGCTTTTGTATGTTTTATGGTATTTTGCTGTTACTTTTATTGACTGCAGATTGGTAATTCTTTATTGTGGTTGAACTGTTTAATTACTATTTGCTAATGTTTAATTTTACTGTTTTACTATTAGATTCTGATGGATTGCTGAACGTTGCTTTGTTTGATAGATGTTGCTTATTTTAAAGTTATTATGACTTTTATATTGGATCAGATTGTTACTATTAATGTTTGATGCTTTAGTATGTTTTCATGTCTTGGAAGCCGCCTAGAGTGGCTTGGGCAACCCAGCCAGATGTGTGGGATATAAATGAATTATTATTATTATTATTATTATTATTATTATTATTATTATTATTATTGATAGCCAAAGTTAGCCACACTCACAGAATCACAGAACTGGAGAGTTAGAAGGATTCCTGAACAATGAAGGAATTTCAGCTATTAGCTTCCAAAACTCAGTGTAGGACAGGTTATTTAACACCTCTGATTTCAGCATTGGATATCAGCGCTTCTTGGGTGAAAGGCGGAACACACATTAAAGTCAATGTAGTGGTACAGGTGGTTAGAGTGTCAGACTAAGACCTGGGAGACCAGGCAGTATTTTTTCCCCTGGGGGTACTCAAGGGTAAAGCTAAAGGACCCCTGGACAGTTAAGTCCAGTCAAAGGCGACTATGGGGTTGCGGCATTCATCTCCTTTCAGGCCGAGGAAGCCGGCATTTGTCCACAGACAGCTTTCCAGGTCATTTGGCCAGCATGACTAAACCGCTTCTGGCACAACGGAACACCGTAACGGAAGCCAGAGTGCATGGAAATGCTGTTTACCTTCCCGCCGCAGTGATACCTATTTATCTACTTGCACTGGTGTGCTTTTGAACTGCTAGGTTGGCAAAAGCTGGGACAGAGCAACAGGAATTCACCCCATCACAGGGATTCGAACCGCCAATCTTCTGATCGGCGAGCCCAAGAGGCTCAGCAGTTTAGACCACAGCGCCAAACTGGCACCCTTTTCCCCTAGACAAAAAGAACTGGCTAAAAGTGTGGCATTTACTGCAACGACTTCATGGTGAGAACCGGCACCTTTTTTTCCTACAGGAAAAGCACGGAGACCCATGTTCAAATCCCCACTCTTCCATGAAGCTCAATGACCTTGACCTTGGACTGCTCACAGGCTGTCAGCCTAACCGACCTCGCAGGGTTGTTGTGGGGGATTAAATGAGGAGGACAACCATGTGCGCTACCTCGGCCTCCTTGGAAGAAAAGGCGGACTCTAAATGCAGGAAAATAAAACAAAAGACACTGTCTCCCAGGGATTGCTTTCTTTTTTAAAGACTATTTTGAAAACCTCATTCCACAGGGCTCTTCTCAGACAACAAATGCCGCCACTGACCCGTGGGAGACGTCACAGGCATTTCGTCGGGGGCTTCCTCCTTTATGTATGGTACAGGGAAGCAGCCCCCCAGGCTGGGGACCTGGGGGGGCGACCGCGTCCTTAGAGCCAACGTCTCCTGGCTGCCCGCTCTAGCCCCCTCTGCCGCAGCTTCCTCCTCGGTGGAGCACTGAGACATCGAGTCGGCGACAGACGCCCCGCGGCGGCTCAAGGCGGGCAGCACCTCCGGGGGCGGGACGTCCGCCTCATTGGCCAATAGGTGATCGAGCTGGTCGTAGAAGAGCCAGGCCAAATGTCCTTTCCCCGGGGAGTTGTTGGCCTTGGCTATCCGGTAGTCCCTCTTCAGAGTCTTGATTTTGGAGCGGCACTCCAGGGCAGAGCGCTTGTGGCCTCTCTGCGCCATCTTGCCAGCCACCACTTGGAAAGTCTCGATGTTCCGGTGGCTCCGCTGCAGCTCCTGCTGGATCTCCCGCTCGCGCCAAATGACCAGCAGGTCTATGATCTCAGGGTAGGTCCATGTGGTGCCGCGATACTGCCTGTAGGGGGCGATGGCAGGCTCAGGCGTTTCGGCTGCTGGAAAGCCAAGTGGGAGGGAGGTGAAGCCAAGTGGGAGGGAGGTGAAGAGAGAGAGAAAGGTTAAATCAGAAAGAACAGGGTGGGGAGAAAACAGCTGAGAATGTTTAATTACCGTACTTTTCGCTCTATAAGACGCACCAGACCGTAAGACGCACCTAGTTTTTGGAGGAAGAAAACAAGAAAAAAATTATTCTGAATCCCAGAAGCCAGAACAGCAACAGGGATTGCTGTGCAGCGAAAGCAGCGGTCCCTCTTGCTGTTCTGGCTTCTGGGATAGCTGCGCAGCCTGCATTCGCTCCATAAGATGCACACACATTTCCCCTTACTTTTTAGGAGAAAAAAAGTGAGTCTTATAGAGCAAAAAATACGGTATCTTTTTTTGCATGTGTGTCCTGAAGCATCACAATAATTTTTAAACTCTTGAAACAGAGGGAGTTGTCAACAAAAATAAGGACTGCACTAGATCTGACACTAAGAAGCTAGAAGATTTTCAGCATTCCTCAAGTGGACTCTGCTGTACAGCCAGGCTTGAGGCACACAAAGCACGAATCCCCTGGGATAGCTCAGTCGGGAGAGCATGAGACTGTTAATCTCAGGGTTGTGGGTTCGAGCCCCACATTGGGCAAGAGATTCATGCATTGCATGGGGTTGGACTAGATGACCCTCGTGGTTCCTTCAAACTCCACAATTCTTTGATTCTTCTTTGATGCTTTGAATGAGGAGGGTGCATCTTCCTCAGTGCTGAGTGAGCACAACCTGCTCACTCAAACTCTGGGCAGACAGAGGGAGAATAAACTTCCTTGCAATGAGGTTGAGGGAATGTTCTTTCATGTGTGGAAGACCTGTAAAACGGTAAAAGAGCATTGGGAAATAATTCAAAATGAATTGGGGGAAAAAAGTTTTAAAGTACTTTAAAAAAACAACAACCAGAGTCCTTTTTGTTGGGGAAAATTCAGACGGAAATTCTCAGGTGTCAAAAAAGGTTATTAATGTTTGCCACTATTGTGTTTCGTTAACCCAAAAATGCAAATTGAGCAAAGTCCCAACTAAAGAAGAATGACAACTTAAACTGATGGAATATGTGCAGCTTGCAGACCTAACATAAGAGAGCAAGGAGGACAGACGTTTAAAGATTGGAAAATGTGTACACTTGAAAACGTTGGCAGCATTAAGATAAATTCAACCGTGTAAACAGGTTTTGGTGGATGTAATAATGGAATACTGAATGGTTTAGTTTATGTAAAATATGCAGGGATTTATGATATGCAAAATGAACTATGGAAAGAGAAGAAGGGAAGCCACTGACATTTTAAGGTTGCGTAAATTAGTATTCTAAATTGTAAAACAGAAAGTTTAATAAAAACTATAAAGGTAAAGGTACCCCTGCCCGTACGGGCCAGTCTTGCCAGACTCTAGGGTTGTGAGCCCATCTCACTTAAGAGGCCGGGAGCCAGCGCACGGAAACGCTGTTTACCTTCCCGCTGGTAAGCGGTCCCTATTTATCTACTTGCACTTAAGGGTGCTTTCGAACTGCTAGGTGGGCAGGCGCTGGGACCGAACGATGGGAGCGCACCCCGCTGCGGGGATTTGAACCGCCGACCATGTGATCGGCAAGTCCTAGGCGCTGAGGTTTTACCCACAGCGCCACCCGCGTCCCTAATAATAAAAACTATAGAAAGAGAGAATAGACTTCCTGGTTAGAAGGCACGCGCTAGCCCTTCCAGGTGGAGTTGGCCCCTCACCTAATTTGCTTCCAGGCAGGATCCGCCTCCCTCTCGCGCCTTGCTCGCTTGGGATCCACTGCTCTTCCTCAGACTCAATCTTGCAGATCAGCTCTGGCTCGTCAGCAGGCAACCCTGCGCAGGAAGGAGCAGAAGAGCAGCAAGGCCCAGGTCAGTTGGCCATTCCACCCATCATTGGCTAGGGAGATGTTCTCCAGTGCTTCACCCCAGTCCACAATAAAATGAATTCCATCATTACTGGATGGAAGGTTGGGGGGGCAGGGAGGGAGGGATGGGGAAGGATTTGGGGTTCTTACCCAGCAAGGCCATTGTTGCAAAGTTGTTCTGCATGACAACACCCCCAGCGCGGGGCTCTTTGGTTCTGGCCCAAAACGGCTCCCTGATGAAGTCCCACCACTGTTGGGCTCAAGAGTCACCACCATCCAGAGAAATACACGGGGCCAAATGTCTCCTCCCACAGTTTCGACCAAGGAACTGTGACATGTAGGGGGAAAGCAGAGGAAACGGTGAAACATTTAGGAGCACCCAATGCTGCAACAGTAGGACGCGGGTGGCGCTGTGGACTAAACCAGAGCCTAGGGCTTGCCGATCGGAAGGTCAGCGGTTTGAATCCCCACGACGGGGTGAGCTCCCGTTGCTCTGTCCCAGCTCCTGCCCACCTAGCAGTTCGAAAGCACGTCAAAGTGCAAGTAGATAAATAGGTACCGCTCTGGCGGGAAGGTAAACGGCGTTTCCGTGCGCTGCTCTGGTTTCGCCACATGACCTGGAAGCTGTACGCCAGCTTCCTCAGCCAGTAAAGCAAGATGAGCGCCGCAACCCCAGAGTCGGCCACGACTGGACTTAACTGTCAGGGGTCCTTTACCTTTTACCTATTGCTGCAGCATGGTTGAAGCCAAAGCCTGGTCACCCTGTCTGTTTTTCCCCCTGATTCTGTGCTAATAATAATAATAATAATAATAATAATAATAATAATAATAATTGTACCCCGCCCATCTGGCTGGGTTTCTCCAGCCACTCTGGGCGGCTTCCAACAAAGATTAAAAATACATTAAAATGTCATTCAAGAATTTCTTGTTCTCTAGCGTGTCTTGGTTCTTTTCATTTTCCTGCTCCATATGCTTGGAATCACCTTCCAGGAAGCAGTGGTGAGTTGCCTCCTCACGCCATATTCTCTCTTTAAAATTTGCCCTTTTTTTCTGGAGCCTATGGCTCTGGATAGCTCATTCTGTTATACCCGGTGTAACTGTCTGTGAATTAGTGCCATTTTAAACTATTGATGTTTTGCATTGTTTATATTAGTTGCTTTGGACCAGTGGTTCTCAAACTTTTTTCTCTGGGCCACACTCTCAGAATAAAAAATTGCTTGCATATACAAAATATTTTATTGATGGGGGGGGGGGAATGCAACAACTTCTGGCAGTGTTTGATTCATAACATAGAACAGAACTGCTTTATAATATGACCATGGGGCAGCCAGAAAGTATAAAACGATGCAGCTACATAAGAACGGGAATCATTCCCAAAATATAATATTGATAGTCCTTGAATCTTCCTCCCACACTTGCCATCTTCTCCTGGACTGACCGTGGCTGATTATCAGTTAAACATCTGGTAAGTTCAGATGACAACTTTGAGCTAGGTTAAGAAATTTGAGAACTTAATGAAGGAAAGTCATTTGATCCTAAGACAGTCCACATACTGGCCTATTCTAACCTCTCTTTCTTTTTTCTTCTTTTTAAAATAATTTTTATTAAATTTTCCATTTTAACAATCCAATCAAATCACATTAAGTATTCCAAATTATACAAATACATATCATATAGTCCAAATATTCTGCCAAATTATAAATTTTTGTTGGGGCTTCCCATGCTTCAAGTTCAGTGGGGTTCCAATCATCTTATGTTTCTACTGCCTTGAGTTTCCAATAGTTCCTTCTTTAAAACTTCCTGTTGTTATCCTTCCTTCTTTCGCGGCCTTTGAGCTCTAACCTCTTTTTCTTAATGGTGACTGCTCCTTCTCAGGCTGCACAGAAAAAGCATCTTGGCTCCAGAAGTTCATTCCGATTGTGCAGATAAAATATAACTGACAGATTTCTACAGGATGGGGCATTCGTGTGTGAAAACAGTCCAGATCCAATGATCCCCAGATGTGGCATCGGGTGACAGACAGGTGGGCCCACTTGTCAAAGTTGGTCCACGAAGGCCAAGTTCTAGCCCTGCTGGAGCCAAAATGTAGCCCCAACAACCTGGCAAATAGATCCAGCGTCATTGTGGCTGAAGCCCAAGCTCAGAAATTGGGAGTTGGGCATCCAGCCTACCCTCCGCTAGACTCATCGGCCTGCCAGTCACACAAATACTCCTATGCTCTGTGTGTGTGTGTGTGTGTGTGTGTGTGTGTGTATATATATATATATATATATATAATTCAGGCTACCGAGACTTCCGGGTTGGCGCGATCGGTCAATGGCGGATTCCCTCCGAGCTCCGGAGGGAATCGGCTCTACTGAGGACGGGTCCTGCCGCCGCGGCGATGCGGGGACCCTCAGAAACCACAGGCACAGAAGCCTGTGGACTTGGTGACTCGGCGGGCACCATTTGCGCCCCCCCGACCCACAAAGAAGCCTTTTTAAAGGCTTTGGAGAGGGTGCGGAGAGCGGCGCGGTGCTGTGAGTAGACCGCTACTTCAGTGGAGTGAAGCCGCGAGCCATGGCCGGAGAGCGCTGACTTTTTTCCTTGAACATTTGGACTGAAAAAGAAATAACCCGTGAGTAGTATGGAATTTGGATTTTAAAAATCTCCTTTTCCTTGAATTTGGAACGATCGGGGGAGTCCGCTCCCTCTTCCTGCAGATATTTAAAGCAAGAATTGGATAACTAAGGTGGAGAGACCATCTCTCTCTTTGTGAAATAAAAGTTATTAATTTCACGATTGGCATTAGAAGTTTTGTGCTGGAGGATGAGAACTGAATTTTAGAAGTTGATGTGAACCCCCCCCCCCCGGATCCGGGAGCGATCCGTGAGTGAGCCTGCTGAGGAGACACAAGGAGTTTGACAGCTGTCAAAGGAGCTGTCAAACGAGCTTTTAAAGCTAGAAAAATCTGTTATTTACGATCTTTGAGGACTGGATGAGTTACATTTGATCTCAAGCTGTTGGAAACAAAGAAGAAATAAATAAATAAAGTTACTGACTGTTGGAGAAGGAATGCTAAGTAACCAGAATCCCTCTAGGGGGGATTCTGAGACATTACAATGGCTGCAGATGGAAAATTACAAGCAGAGCTAGAAAAAATGTTCTTTCTCGTGGGAATGCTACAAGACCAGAACACAGCTATGGCTACAAAACTTGCGACCTTGAATTCTAAAGTAAATAATCCTGTTGACTGTGTTAAGGACTTGACAAAAAACAACTCTGCAGCTGAATTAGAAGAGATATTTTCAGAACTAGAGGAGAGAGAAGAAGGAGCGGAAATATTGCTGGTGGAAAGGGCCAACCAGAAGCCTACAATTGTGGAATATAAAGAAAACAAGAAAATTGTGGATTACAAAGAAAACAAGATGAGGATTATGAGAATTTGGACTGAAATCGAGAATGAAGTAGGGAGTGATCCCTTTATGGGGGGATCGGAAGAATTATGGATTGCAAATTTGCTCAAGATGAAGGGGGAAGCCTTTGGGACACTTGGAACATTTGGACTTAAAAGAAGCAAGAAATATGATTGGGGCTCCCTTATGGAATATGGAGGACTGGCTGGAAGAAACTTGGATCCTATTGGGATAGAGCTTCTTCGAGACCCGATGATCAACATAAAGGACTTTCAACAAAATCGGCGGAGAGGGACTGATGGATATTTGAAGGCCTCGGACGTGAGAAATCCAGGCTAAGAACTGATATTGTGGATATCTTTTGTTTTGGGGGATCGAAACCGGGAAAGGGGGGGCTGAGAGCTTTTGAATCCAAAAGGAGGAGAATTTTATGATACTTAAGTTTAGTGTGTTCAGTAACTAATATTTGAAATTGGGAAATTTGTGGAAGGGAACTTAGGTCGACCTTAGAAAAGGAGGTTAAGATTATAATTGATGTATAAGTTAAAATTGGTTAATTAATAAGAACTAAATTAAAAAATGATTATAATAATATTTTGAAGATGAGAGTAAGAACTTGCTGAGCCAACTATTGGAATTACGATGTATGAAGGGGTGGTGCGGGGAAGTCAGAGAATGTGGTTAAGAAAGTAAGGATTTGGAATTATGCATGTTTGTCTTTGTCTTTGTGTGTTTGTGATGTCAATGTAAAATGTGAAAACCCAATAAAAATTTATAAAAAATAAAATAAAATTCAGGCTACCATGCCAAAGGCAGAAACCGAAAGGGCTGCCGAGAGCCACTGAATTTGCCTGATGTGCTAATAATGTGCCATTATGTAGTTTGGCAGTCATTAGGTGGCACAGGACTTAGTTGTGTCTGGGTGAAGTCAGACATTTCCTTTAACTGCCCTTGTTGGAGAGAAACAACCAAGTTCTTGTCTAGCTTCCAGCAATTTTCCTGTGGAAGGGGATCCTAAGAGGTCTTCTAGCCCAACCCCACTGCTCCATACAGGATCTGCAATACAGGGATGCAACTACAGCACCCCTGAGAGGGCCACCAGGTTTCGGAAGCTGCTCTGAGCCTTCCGGGACACCCGACCCCAGCAATTTCAGGGTGGTTTTTTCCTCCCTGGGTCCTGCGTCAAAAGCACCATTAAAACCTGCACAACCAGTTTGAACAGAGATCCCAGCTGGTGGGGCTGGGGAAAGAGACCGCACGTATACGTTGAGCAACAAGGATGGCTCTAAGATGCCACCTCTGAATCTCAGAAGAGGTTATTTTCTGTGCTGTGGTTGGTGTTATTATTCCTTGCCCACCCTTCACCCTAAGGTCCTGGGGAATTGCAACACCAAACTGCAATATTAAAAACAGTTTTATCGTCACCAAAATAAGGCAGGCGCTAAAAATGTACATCTCAAAAGCAAGGGTAGAGGTGCCACTTTGTGGGGAGAGACCCCTACAACTTAGAACAGGCATAGGCAAACTCTGGCCCTCCAAGTGTTTGGGACTACAATTCCCATCATCCCTGACCACTGGTCCTGTTAGCTAGGGATGATGGGAATTGTAGTCCCAAACATCTGGAAGGCCGAAGTTTGCCTATGCCTGACTTAGAGGTTGCGACAGAGAATGCCCTCTCCCAGGCTAAGGCATTTAGAGCTTTAAACACACTTTTTGAGCACCTGGAAATGAACCGGCAACCAGTCCAGCTGCTTTAAAACAGGTGAGATCTTAACTGGAAACCCAGCCAGGAATCTTGCCTGATGCTTTTTGGAGTACGGTGGGCAAGTCGTGTCTGCCTAGCAAGGAAGGTGGCTGAAACCAGATTCCAAACGCCTTGTTGATTTGTTTAAAAATAAGAGCCACCGCTTGGGAAACTGTCCCGAGACAGAAGGAGATCTGAGTAGCAAATGTAGCATTACGTATCTGGGGTCTGTCTACTGAAGGACCAGCAGAACAATAATTTCAGACTCAGTCTAAATGAGAGGGTTCCCCCCCCCACAAGGCTGGGGGCATAACAGGGTTGGCTCCCGTAGCATGACAGTTGTGTCTGTTCACACTTATTCCACCACCATCTCTGATCAAATAGCACTGCAAGTTTTTGTGACAGCTTCTGGCTCTTCAAAACCATTTGGACCGGGCTCTATGATGGGGCAAAAGAAACCAACAATGCATTCACACAAACCAGGACAACACTGCCTCTCTCATGCCACCTGCAACTCTCTCTTAAAAGTAAATAATTAAAGTAAAGGTAAAGGGACCCCTGACCATTAGGTCCAGTCGTGGCCAACTCTGGGGTTGCGGCGCTCATCTCGCTTTACTGACCAAGGGAGCCGACGTACAGCTTCCGGGTCATGTGGCCAGCATGACTGAGCCGCTTCTGACGAACCAGAGCAGTGCATGGAAGCGCCGTTTACCTTCCCACCGGAGTGGTACCTATTAATCTACTTGCACTTTGACGTGCTTTTGAACTGCTAGGTTGGCAGGAGCAGGGACCGAGCAACAGAAGCTCACCCCATCATGGGGATTCAAACCGCCGACCTTCTGATTGGCAAGCCCAAGGCTCTGTGGCACCCACAGTGCCACAATGGTGGCGCCCACACTGTGGCACCCACAGTGCCACCTGTGTCCCCATAATTAAAGTAGTGACGTGCTAAAAATAAAAATCGGAACTCAGGCCCTATACATTATCTTGTGAATCATCCTGAGATCTTTGGATGAAGGGTGGTATATAAATAATAATAACAATATTAATAAAGAAGTATCATACCAGACAAAACCGTCATGGCTTCCCCTGAAGAATCCTGGGAGCTGTAGCTTGTTACGGGTGCTGAGAGCTGTTAGAGGAGACCCCTATTCTCCTCACAGAGCTAAAGCTCACAGAAGTTCTTAGGAAGAAGAACTGATTGTTAAACCACTCTGGAAATTGTAGCTCTAAGAGGCGGACAGGGTTCTCCTAACCACTTCCAGCACCCTTAACAAACTACAGCTCCCATAATTCTTGGGGAGGGGGGGAGGAAGCCATGATTGTTTAAAGTGCTGTGAAGACACACCTCTTTATCCTAGCTTTTGACACTAGAGGTGTCTATTTTTAGCACCCCTCTTGATTGTAAGTTTTTACTATTGCGCTTTAACAATGAAACCCACCCTGGAACCATGGGGTGAAGGACAGATAAGTTAATTAATAATAATAATAATAATAATAATAATAATAATAATAATAATATAGTGCAGCTGAGGCCACACACAGAGGGAGGCAGAGGTCAGGCTATGAACTGAGGATCCCAGGACTAAAAACGAAAAAGACATTGGAGTTTCAGTAAGGAAAGGGGACAGAGTGGCGGTACTGATCTCAATTTTCTTTAGGGAATTTGAATAAACCAGGGGCAGAAGCACCTCGCTTCTTGCCCAGGACTTCTCAACCTTCTCTTCCTCATACGGGTGGATTTATGCAGGCATAAACAGGAACAACACCCCCCCCAAGCCTCCCACCAGTTTATTGCTGTCCTCTCAGAAACAAGTTCCAGTGAGTTCCATCATGCTGCGCTTATTTCACAAGCAGAACTTCACCAACTCCACCACCGGCTTACACAGCCCCAGGGAAAACGTCCATCAGGTCAGACCACCACCCTACTTTCCCCAGCCCTATCTTAAGCCCAAACAAGTCATTCTTAGCAGGAGGGGGGGGGGTCTCAGCACCCCAATCGCCTTCTCCACTTCTTACGATTCTGGGTCTCTGGATTTCTAGCAATCATTACTGGGGGGGGGGGGGCGATTTCTCTTTCTGCAGAGTCCAGAGGACTTGCTGCTGTTTCCTCGCCCGATCCACCGCACCCACCTACCCACCCACTCCCAAACCCCAAGATCTGCAAGAGAAGCAGGAACAGCGCGGAAGCAAAAAAAAAAAAAAAAAAAAAAAAGCACGTGAGAACGCGCGATCACGGGAGTTGGGGGGGTCCACTCGCACCTCAAACTCTGATGCACTGTCCAGGGCCACCCCGACCTGCCAGAATGACTCACACTTCGCCCAACTCCGGCCAGGTCCTAGAGACGCACCTTTTCCTTTTTTTATCCCCCCCCCCCTACCTGGTGGTGTTTGGTTTCTGCAAAAGTGACGCGTCTGCAAAGGCTCCGCGGTCCCGGAGCGCGTTTGCAACGCGAGGAGGAGGAGGCAGCCTCGCCGCCCGCGGCTGCAATGGCTCCGGCTGCTGCTGCTGCTTCCGAGGAAAAGAGGCGGCGGAGCCTCGCCAGCACGTCCACACACTTCGCGGCACCCAGCGGGGGAAACATGGAAAAAAAGAAGACCCAGGCACTCGGAGCTGTCGTGGCTTCCCTTGCAAGGCAGCCCGGGTACTGTAGTTCGGCCAAAGGCGGCGCCTCTCTTCGCCGCAGACTCTCTGTTCCCCGCCGGAACTACAACTCCCAGAGTTCCCTGGGAGAGCGCGGACCCGGACTAGCTGAACTAGTTTTGGAACCGGTTTGTTTTTGTAGTGCAGATGCCGAGAGGCGCAAGCAGCGACCAACGCCTTGGAATGGGCCGGGGGGGGGGGATGCGATGAGGGTTTCAAAATATCTATTTTACGGAGAGCTGAGCGGCCAAATGTGCATGGCTGATTGGGGGGGGGGGTGGTTTTTATGTAAAGTTGTGATTTTTGTTCCTGGAGGCTTCATGGAGCCTGGAAGGAACGCTTTTGTTTCGGCAGATGTTTAGAAAGTTGACGCGAGTTTTAATCCGTTTTTAGTCTACTGTTTTAATTTTGGGGGGAAAGTTTTAAATTATTCTATAAATTTATTTTGTATATCGCCATCCATTCGTGGATCTCAGCGTGGTTCACACACACAATATTCAAGATTAGAAAAAAACACACAAAATATGTAATAAAGATATGGTTAGTTTTCCTTATTGATAATTTTACTGTTTTGTTCTGTTTTGTAAAGCGCTTTTGAGTGTTTTGTTTGTTTGTTCTGCATTCAAGCAGTGTATAAATTATATAAAATAAAAGAATGAACAAACATTTTGAGATAGATTTCTCGTGCAAGCCTATGTATGACTACTCGGAAGTCAGCCTCATTGAATTCAATGTGATTTAGTCTCTGGGATGTCTGTATAAGATGGCAGCTGCAGGCTGCAATTCCAAAGATGCTTAGAAAGGCGCTTGGTAGGTTTACCTCTGAGAAAACATGTGCAGGATTGCTGCCGCCCTTTGCACATTTACCTGGGCGTAAGCCCCACTGAATGCAGTTGTGCTTCTGTATAAGCATGCATTCAAACGACACTATTAGGATTGCTGAGGACTGTTCCTCTGCCTGCTCCCTTCCATCCTACACCTTCAACAACACCTAACCAGACAGATACCTGTCAGGTGAAGTTTTCACCTCCACTTCATTTGTGTGCTGGGGTGGAGTGCGGCTTCGCTTGCTGAAATTATGTACATCAGTAAGCGTGCAACAGTAGTCACACTCTGGGAATGGCTTTGACCCGCTGGCTAAACCAGGTGAGGGTAGCAGATGGGTCTCAAACCCTCCATGAGTTAGGACAGGGGTCAGCAACCTTTTTCAGCTGTGGGCTGGTCCACCGTTCCTCAGACCATGTGGTGGGCCGGACTATATTTTGAAAAACATAATGAACAAATTCCTGTGCCGCAGAAATAACTCAGAGATGCATTTTAAATAAAAGCACACATTCTACTCATGTAAAAACACCAGGCAGGCCCCACAAATAACCCAGAGAAGCATTTTAAATAAAAGGACACATTCTACTCGGGTAAAAACATGTTGATTCCTGGACCATCCGCGGGCCAGATTGAGAAGGCGATTGGGCCGCCTCTGGGCCGTAGGTTGCCTACCCCTGATCTAGGAGGTGGAAAACACTGATCCTAAACCTTCGCTGCCTTGTGGATATAATCATTTGTGAACCCCGAGGAAAAATTCATACCTGCTGGCTTGTGGGACATCTTCAGGAGAAGAAATGGCTAAGGAGTAAACCCTACACAAATTAGGAAGGGAGTCCCTAAAAGGGTCAGAGGTTGCCTTGTACGCCTCCTTCTGGCAACTCCTGCAGGCACACATGTTTCTTTCCTTTCCTTTGAACTACATCAGCAAGACCAAGAGTGGGGCCTTGTTATCAGGGCATCCCAGGACCTCCATATACTGTACACTGCCCTGGCTTGCAGCCCAGGGAGGTCACGTCAGTGATGCAGATGCAGAAAAAGCAACAGTTAATGAGACAGCTTTTGAATGCATAGGATAAAGGTTAGTGAGATAAGGTGGTAAGTTGAGGCCATTTAAAAAGAAACCGTCCTTAAGAAAGGGAGGCTGCCATGCCTGTGAGAGCGCTGTTATGAAAGGGCACATCTCCTGTGCTAGACATAATTTTAATACTATCTCTCCCCAGGCCAAGGAATCCCGGGATTTAAAGTTCTGTAAGGAGAGCTGGAGGCCTGTTGCAGAGTTAATGGCACCATCACCGAATTTAAACTGCAAGAATTATCTGAGCCTGGGAAGCAGTGATTTGGTATAAAATCTCTCCATGCTTTCCACTCCGCAAGTAGCTGGTGAGCTTAGAAGCACTCAGGCACAGAATAGGCAAAGATAGCCACTGAAGCTCAACATCAAAAAAACGAAGATCATGGCCACTGGGCCCATCACCTCCTGGCAAACAGAAGGGGAAGAAATGGAAGCAGTGAGAGATTTTACTTTCTTGGGCTCCATGATCACTGCAGATGGTGACAGCAGCCACGAAATTAAAAGACGCCTGCTCCTTGGGAGAAAAGCAAGGACAAACCTAGACAGCATCTTAAAAAGTAGAGACATCACCTTGCCAACAAAGGTCCGTATGGTTAAAGCTATGGTTTCCCCAGTAGTGGTGGTTGGAACTGAGAGCTGGACCATAAGGAAGGCTGATCGCCAAAGAATTGATGCTTTTGAATTATGGTGCTGGAGGAGACTCTTGAGAGTCCCATGGACTGCAAGAAGAACAAACCTATCCATCCTTAAGGAAATCAGCCCCTGAGTGCTCACTGGAAGGACAGATCATGAAGCTGAGGCTCCAGTAGTTTGGCCACCTCATGAGAAGAGAAGACTCCCTGGAAAAGACCCTGATGTTGGGAAAGACGGAGGGCACAAGGAGAAGGGGACGACAGAGGACGAGATGGTTGGACAGTGTTCTCGAAGCTACCAGCATGAGTTTGAGCAAACTGCGGGAGGCAGTGGAAGACAGGAGTGCCTGGCGTGCTCTGGTCCACGGGGTCACGAAGAGTCGGACACAACTAAACGACTAAACAACAACAAATCTTGCAAATCTTGCACTGGACTCCGCCTGACTTTGGCAAAAGTCTGCATAACAAAGTGATCTTTAATGAAATTGCCTTAAGAGCCACCAGGTGGCAGCAGACACAAAGGAACGTAAATCTGAGGTGGGAAAGGCTGAGTTTTAAACTTCATGCAAGTTGTGATGGATGGAGAGATATTCATGTCATTTTTGTACTGAGATTCCTGCATTGCGAGAGGTTGAAACAAATGACCCTTGGGGTTCTATGATTCTATTATTGCCCTCACATCATCCTTCTGCCAACACCCCCCCCCCTTTGTGTGGAATTCCTCTTCCAATCTGTACACGCGATCATTTAAAAAGAAAGTACTTTAAAAATAAAAATCCTGTTTCTGCATTAGGGTGCAAATCCATGCAGACTTAATCGATCCATTAAAATTCATTTGATCAACCAAGTAAGATTTATTTAACAGGATGACTGCCCTAAGTTGGGCTGATTTGCCTGTGTGCGACTACACTTTGATTCTTGATCTTTTGCACTGCTGACGTGTTTAAATTAGCAGAACTTTAAAAGGACCTGTTCAGTTTTACATTTTGACAAATGCACAAGGCAAAACACTCTTGAGCAGGCTGGTTTAAATGACGTTCCTTTGACTTCTGAATCACGCTCCTTCGATAGCTCAGCTGGTAGAGCGGAGGACTGTAGAATACTTAAGAACAAGTCATCCTTAGGTCGCTGGTTCGATTCCGGCTCGAAGGACAATCTGTTTTGCGGAAAGGCCGAAGGTCGGCATTTCCAGTGAGGGCTGAGAGAGATAGCTGCTGCCAGACAGTGTGGACAACGTTGAGCTGGGCGGACCGAGATCCGGAGTATTGTATAATGTTGTATTTTTCCTAATCACTTCGGGACAAGATTCTAGTCCACGGTGATCGACACTTTTTCTTGAATTCTGTGCCTAGTTACTCAGTGAGATCGCTGTGGCTTCTCCAATGTGCGCTAGCAAGAAAAATCTGGCATTTTCGGGTCCATGTGCTCAAAGCAGATGAGCAGAGAGTCAAAAAACTAAAGGGAAGAAAGTAGAAGTGGGATGTATAACTTAAAAAAAGTAGTAGCCAATGGGGTGTCCCAAGTCCACAGACCAACCAATAGCGTTCGCTGCTTCCGTAGGAGTTTGCACCCAATAGCGTGGCCTCCTTACAATTTCAACGAGCCAATCGCAGAGCTTAGTTCCAGTTCTGTACTTAAGAATTTCTCCAGAAGTTCTATTCCTACCCTTGTACTGTTTTTACGTAAAGAAACTCCAGGTACAGCCTAATAACAGACCATCTCCACCATTGTTGTGGTTACCCTTCTTGCCCGATCCTTTGCGTGGGCGCCCTGCCAGATGAAACGTTCTGCAGACTCGGAAAACTTGCCATGCTTTTGTGACCTTTTGGTTCCAATAAAGGTATTATTACCCGATCGTGGCTTTTGGAGTTATAGTACTAAAAAATAAAAAAATAAAAAAAAAGACAAACAGAGCGATCTTGTGCAACACCCATTAGTTCAACGAGCATCTCCCCTCGTTGTAAAGCTCACACGTGCAACCCAAACCCACGATCAGAAAGCAGAGAAACAGATTTAAATTTTCCTTATCTATCTATCTGTCTATCATTGCCAGAGAAACATGTGAGATCTGACCTAGCGGAGCCTAACAGTTAAAGGTATTTCTGGATACCAGGTTCTCTGGTCATAATACCTTTATAAGAAAATACATTCCAGTGGCGGGGCCTTTTTGGGGGGTGGGGGGGAAGACTTTTGATGCCCTCAGTGCACTCTGATCACCTGTGAATTAAATTGAGAATGCATCTGAAATTTGGTGGGGCATTTGGGGAAAAAAACACAATGTCCTTCGAGCCGGAATCGAACCAGCGACCTAAGGATGACGGCTTTTCACACTCTACAGTCCTCCGCTCTACCAGCTGAGCTATCGAAGGAACGCACTCACTGCTTTTAGTCACAGCAAATAAGCGCCTCCGCGATCAGTTTCGTTTCTTTGTTTTTCCGCCTTCCAAATTCCACATTTGTTGACTCAAAAGAAAAGATGACGTTGAAGGCACGTTGCTAACGCTAAAGCAACGCATTCCAGCCAGGTTCTGTAAAACTGACCAATTTAGCATGGAGGGGGAGGCAATAATATATATATTTAAAGCATTACAAAAGTTAAAATATTAAAGCATATTAAAACACACACACACACACACACACACACACACACACACACACACACACACACACACACATATATATATATATATATATATATATATATATATATATATGCTTTAATATGCTTTAATATTTTAACTTTTGTAATGCTTTAAAGCATGGGTGGAAAATTTTCTGGATTTTTATGGCTTTATCTTTTTGCAAACATATATATATGCTTTTTGCAGACAGATGGGAATTAAACCACGCTCGTCGTCGTGCAGCTGGTCAATGCTATCCATGTAGACTCGGAATCTCCTGAGTGTTCAGAAGGGATTACTCTCAGATTAATGCGCGCAGGTTGGCAATCCTGCTAATCGGACTGGGCGACGCGGCTGCAGGGCGCGAAGGACAGGCGCAGAGAGAGGCACAGGAACGTGTACAAATGGGCGCGCGTGTGCATATCGGTAGGCGCGCGTAACGTGTGAACCTGCCTTAGTGCATGCGTGTGCGCTTATGCATATTTGCAGCTCAGCTTTCCAAGCAAAATAGCTGCCCTACCCTGGTTCTGCCACACGGTGGCGGTAGGTCAGCGGCGAAGCTGAATCACGATATGCGGGTCCGATTCTGCCGGCGGTTCCAACTCTGACGCTTGGAATCTTGATACTTTCCTCTGCTGGCCCACTTATATTTCAATTTCTATTCTATTTTATTCCCACCAGCGAGATTTTCGTGGAGCCAGACTGGAGATCCCAGGGCTAGAGTGTGAGGGTGCCTAAACTTTGGAATTCCCTGCCTATTGAGATCAAGCAGGCACCTTCACTACGTATACTTTTGGCACCTGATTCAAAACATTCCTGGTGAGACAAGTCTATGCAGATGCTTAGAAAGTGGTGGCAATTTTAATATGTTTTAATATTTTAACTTTTGTAATGCTTTAAAGCATGGGTGGACTTTTTCTGGATTTTTCTGGTTTTATCTTTTTGCAAACAGCTATGAGGGCTTTTTAAACAGTCAAGCGGTGCATAACTTTTTATGAAATAGAATCAATGTTGTTTTTGTCTTTTGTTATTAAGATTCTGGTTGCCTGCCCTAGGTGACTGGCAGGCTGTTTGGACAGGAGTTGCAACTGGGGAAGGATGGGGGGGGGGGGGAGAGGAGCCCCCTCTCCTGAACTGTCACTGAATGCAGAGAAAGGAAACAAAACAATTTGCTGGAAGATCCAGCAGGAGCCATTCCAGGAAGTTTTGCTGTTGTTGGCAAAGCATTCACAACCTGCATCTGTTCCCTTTGCATTTTGTTGTAGGGTGTGCGTGTGAGAGAATAACTGCTTTCAACTTGAAATGTTCTTGATCCCCTGTGCTGTTCCTTCCTGGTACAGAACAAGGAACTCTTTCCCTTAAATCACCTTCGGTTCTCTCTTTTATAACAGCAGCAGTGCTCACATTCAGGCCTAAGCTTGTTTTCCTCTCCCCTCCCTAGAAACCCATTTGTCGTATCCTGCAGGTATTTCATGGGCAGCTGCCACATCTTCTTAGGCTACTGCAGGTATTCTAGAGAAACACATGAAGAAAAGCTGGCCAAGTCAGATGCTGCCCCAGGTTTCACGACTCTACTGCTGGTACTGCCTATGAAAACACAGTACAGTAATTCCCATTTGAAAGAAAGGAACACCTTGGAACACAAAGAGATCTGTGATCCAGGGCGGAAATCAGTTCCTTAATTACAAATGGCAACCCTGTCAACTTTTGAATGGGTGGGAGAAAGCCTACTTGTACACAGAATCTGGGAGGCTTTGAGAGGGGAAACTGATTTCATGAGACGAAAAATGCAGGTCACACCGCCTAACAAATCCAGATGTTTGCAGAGGTCTAAGCACCAAAGTTTCTGCTTAAACATACAATTTCAAATGAAGGGAATCTTCTTGTTGTTTTAGTTTTGACAACTGGATTAAACGATAGACTTGCATGTATTCGCATATTTTGCATAAGCTCCTGATCGCAAAGAATGGAAGGTTTTGTATTGCTTTTTGGAAGAGAAGAGGTATATATAACATATACCCATGAAGTTATTCAAGCACTTATTCCCATTCCTGTGATGCCTCAACTGGTCTGCTCTGCCAAGGCCTCTTGAGTGTTCATCAGGAACTGCCTAGATATCTGGGCTTGTCCTGCAATATTTCCATTTTGGTCTGAAGTTGCTGTCCATACTACCTCTTATTATCAGTGAAAGCCTTGATTTTTGCAAATGTTCATATACTTTTACATTATATTCTTGTAATACGGGAGCAATCAGCACGACACAAAATGGAAATTACAAGCCTTTGCAGGTGCTAAGAGATTTAGAAGGGTAAATATTCACCTTAATACCCTTGTTACATTCAAACTTATTTTCTATAAACACCAACTTTGTTTGAATACCTATTCAGACATTCCAACTCTACAGTTCTATGATTTGGAGAGCACATGTCAGTACATTAAGTGTAAATACGAACAGATCTATATTTACTGTGACTGTAGATAGCATTTCTTCTTTTGTTTCATTGTCGCCTTGTGCATGTTTGTCTTTTCTTAAATAGATTTCCAGTGAAAAAAGTATATGAGAAAGGAGCTACCCACATAGCTAACCTCAACATGTAGCCACATGAGTGAGAAAGCTGCAGGTTTTATTCATGTTACATCACATTTCAAACGTCAGTGCCAATTATACAGATGCCTCTTCCACCTGAGGCGTATTTACTCAATAGGAGGATGGAGAATAGGTTAGCCAATGGCTCTTGTTAGCTATGTTAACTAGGTATGTAAGCTCCATATTCAAAGTATAATGGAGCTGTCAGGTTAAGATGTATGCTGCCTCTGGACCCATTATGCTGCCAATGAACAAGAGGGCAGGTGTAATAAATCACTATTGCATCCCGCTTCTGAACTGTCCAGGAGCAACTAGCCAGCCACTTTGGGACAGAACAATGAACTAGATGAATCTTTGGTCTGAACCAATAAGGCAACGCTCATTCCCTGCCTGCTCCCCGCCAGACCTTTGTTACAGGCTCTTGTGAAACGCTAAAGAATTGACACCGAGCGATTCTGCAAGATCAAAGACACAAAAGACAGGAGCTGTTTGAAAAGGACCGGCTTTTATTTTGCTGTGGAAAATAAGTTTTTGCATCTTCAAACATTTCACCAATTGAAATTTGGACATTAAAAACAGCATCTCTCTAGCAAACACCTTAAAGAGTTCAACCACCCCAAAATTTCACAAGCTTTTACTTTCAGCTGGAATTTCAAAACGGACCGTTCCAGGAGCAGAAAGGGAGCTTGGGAGAGGAGGGAACTGAAGATGCTGGCGGATTCTCCCCGACTGGCCCAAAACGTTCTTCCGGGGCCAATGCCATCTCAGCTGATCTCAAGTCCCTTCACCTGAAACACTCTCTCTGGGAATGGAAAGGGAGGTAGTAGCACTGTGAGCTAGGACGTTCACACAAAACACGGACCACATGCCACAAGAAAGAGTTCAGGCCATAGATGGCTTGGATGGACAGAACTGTGCCATCCAAAACAATGGGTTGGGTGGGAAGGACAGAGAAAGTCCTCAATGTCAGGCCCTTGCATTGGCGTTAAAGGTAGAGTCAATTCCCTAAAAACAGTGTCCCATCCACTTCAGAATTCTACAAGTGGGTGATAATACCAACTCCTGCCTGGACAGGAGGAAGAAGGGTAGATACTCAGGCAACGTGAGCAATTGCAGTAAAAGGGGGAGGATGGAGATAGCTTCACCAGTTCTCTCCTTCCCATTCTAATTCAGGGGCCTTTGCTTGTGCCCCTAAAGACAGAAAGGGGAAGCATAGGGACAGAATGTGCTCCTCCTTCCCCCAACCCCAACCTCACTAACTGCCTTTCACTGGTCAAAGAGGTCATCTTTCAAGGTGCTTCCTTCCCTGCATTGGAGATCAGTTTGTGTCTAGGAATGTGAACCCCAAACTAAAGAGAGTCCTGGAGCTACTCCTCATTTTCATCTTGATGTCTCCCTGCCACCCCCAATTCAAGCAAATTTCAAAGAAGGGTGTAGGACCTACTGAGGGTGCAACTCACCATCACCGCATGCTCTCTTTCACCCTCCTATGGTCTTGTCAGTGAGTTTCCACAGGTACCCATTCAAGGGGAGAAGAGAAGGCCTCTGCCTTCAATGGAGAATCTCCCATTCATAAATGAACACCCTTTCGAACGGAATATTTTCCCCCAAACCTCATCAATATGTATCCCCTCACAGAGGTTCCTCCTCTGAGAGAAACCCAAGATGGATCACCCTTTGAAAAAGAAAATAATAATCTCATGATCAGGGTTTTCAACGGAAGAGACGTCTTTCTCTCATGATCCCAGTAGCAATACTGCTTTTTTCAAGGAAGTACTAACGAAACATAATTAAATAGATGCAACAAGATCATTCCCCCGAGGCATCATCTCCTGTTCTTCCATCTGCACCAGCTAGGAAAACAAGAGATGCGGAAGGAAGGGCTCCCACACCCATTTTGCTGAACTTGGCCGCAGGAGAGAAATTCCTTACTGAAGTGGAATTCCAAAACAGAGACAAGGGGCCGTATTCAACTAAATTGTGAAGCCAGCAGAAGGATCCCAGCTAGCGCAATAGGACTTTCTCCCCTCTCCTCCCCACGCCCTTTCCATATCTGCTCCAGAGGGTTAGGAGAACCCACAACAGCACACAGGGATGGAGGAGGGCAGGGGAGATCATTCTGTTGGACCAGAAGAAATAGTTGCACTGGCAGAACCATCTCCTTAGTGCTATGTTGAATACAACTCCGTATTTCTTTCTTCATTCACCATGGAGAGTTTGAATAGGTTTTTTTTTAATATAAAAAAGACAAAAAGTAATACAGCATCCAAAGAAACAAACAAAATACTACCCTTTGGTGTGGTCTGAATTTTGGCCATATGAGGTCTGAAGCTCCTTCTCCATGCTTACTTTATCTAGTGGCCCTGGAGCAGCTCAGCAGCGCCTTCTAGAGGCAAGAATTGGGAAAGAAGCTTCTGCACTGCTGAATAAGGCTGGGCTCATCCCATGGTGTGTTCTGCTGACTCGGGGATTCTACCTCTGCCCCGTTGCTCCCACAGACCTGGTGGTGGATCAGTGCTAATATGACAACCAGTTGAAAGAAATGCTACTGAGGGATAAGCCACTTCTGTGGTGGGGCTGAATTTAGGGACCGCCCCTCCCCCCAAAACCCAAGGCGAATTAAGGCAGCCATTGGGGACAAGTTTCCTCACTCAACCTGGGAAGAGAACGTGGCATCACGCCATAATTAAACCAACCTCCCGTTAAATGTCATGTAGCTACTCAATAGTACTCAAGACGGTACTATTTCTGACTAAGTGGGGGTTTGAATGCTCCTTCACACACGTCACGGAAAAAGCTAGCCCAAGACCTTCTCCTGGACATGCTAGCCTTGCACATATAAGGGGAATTTCATGTGGGTGAGTTTTCAAATTTAATCCCCCACCTGCCATCTGAAATGGTCCAGCCCGTCAGGATTTCAGTCGCCATAGCTTACAGTAAGGACCAGCTGACAAGAACCTCCTTTGGCAACCAACCACATCTCCCCCCATGCCACCGTTTCCTTACTACCCAGGTAAAAACAACTGGAGATTGAGACACTCGCCTCACCTGAGCAATCCTCACATCGCCTTTATCAGCGCACGCACCTTACCTCCCATCGAACACAGTTCAAGAATGAGTTATTCAGGAGACCCAAGTAAAAATGGCCAATATGGTCAATAAAAGTGGTCCTTCTAAGGGACTCACTGAACGTCCAAAGGAGTTTCCTGTTTGCAATGCTAGCATTCAACTATGTCCACATGAGAAAGGAACAGGCCGTCAAGAGGGGAGAAAAGGCCCTCATTTCCTCCCTATTGCTCAGGCCTGCCCAAACTGCGACCCATCAGGCGGAGTGCAACACACCAGCTAGGCAAAGCGACCTACCAGGAGGTCAGCAATTTTTTTGCTTGCCTGCATACGTGGAACAGGGAAGTTATCAAGCCTGCGGAGTGTGCCTGCGGAGCTGCACCTGGCTTGCTAGGCCGCAAGCTGCGCAGGCCTCCGTGAGCTCCACGAAGCTGGGAAAACCTCGAAGCGTTGCTGCTTTGGTTTAGCATGGGCTTTGACCTCAAAAACACACTGACTTGGAGAAGCCACCAAGGATCTAATGAGTGAACAGACCACCACGTCAAAAAAAAAAAAAAAAAGGAGAATAGGCACTGGAGGGTAGAACGGAGAGAGCACTCAGAACGCTCCACCTCACCCCCTCTTTGGGGCATCGGAATAACCCCCGCAACCCCGCCCCTCCTACCCCATAATTTTAAGTGCACAAAACCACCCTCATCCCTGGAATGCACTCGAATGCCACACAGGAAAAGAAAAATACAGAGTTTTGTCCCCGCCCCCCACTCCCAACTCCAAGCACCCCTTTGACAACAGGGTCCAACATGCTTAAGGGTCGTCAGCTGCTAACTCCAGCTAGGATCGTAGCCTGTCCAGTCCGAAGGAGGTGCTAAGTAAACGCGGCGGCCTCTGAAGAGGAAACTGACGATGCCCTGGTAGCCGGCACGGGGCACTCCGGACTTGAGGTCGTCCATGACCCCTAAGGCCTTGGCGAAGGCCTTGAAGGAGTCGCGAGTGGTGTACTGCACTCGGACAGTGCCCAGCTCCCGGCGCTGGTTACCCTGCAGCTCCTCGACCCGTAGCTCAGGGGCCCCGTAGACCTGGGCTAGGAATGAGCGCTCGTACTCATCCTTCTTGAGGTAAGAGAGGTCCATCTGGGTGAAAGGCACGAAGCGGTCGTTGAGCTTGATGAACTTCAGGTACTGGTCAAAGAACTGACCGTGGCTCACGCCCTTGCGGCCAAACGTCATGGTGCGCGACACTTCGGGCCTGATGCACGAACGGCCCTGCCGTTGCTCAGGGTGTCGCATCCAATCATCCCAGAAGGCCTTGGGCCACTTCGGCTCCAGCTCGTCCCACAGGTCGGACAGCAGAAGCCAGCCCAGCCCGGGGAAAAAATCCGTACGGTAGAGGAGCTCCGGGTGGTTGGCGTCCACCATCTGCTCCTTGCCGTTGTCGTTCCAGGCGGAGAGACACCAAAGGGTGGGGTCGGCTAGCAGGAGCGGGAAAGCGGCCTGGAAGTATTCAAAGAAGTCTGGAGCGACTTCCAGGTCATCTTCCACCACAATGGCCGCCTGGTACTTGAAGTTCCGGAAAACCTGGCTCAGGGCCCAGCGATAGTGCCGGGCGATCTTGTAGTAGCCTTGGAACTTGCGGTGGTCGGTGGGCACAGGGATGTCGCTCAGGTTGGGCTGCTTGATGTGCATGATGGCGTCTCCATAGGAGGCGATGACCCTGGCGGTCTCCTCGTGTCCGCAGTCCTGGCTCACGATGATGGGGAAGCGCTCCTTGGAGGGGCGGTAATGCAGCAGCTTGTCGAGGCAACGGCGGACCGTGCTGCGGTCGCAGGCAATCACCAGCACTGGCAAGACGGCGTCTGGAGAGATTTGGCTGCGACGGGGCAAGGGGGCGGCTGTCGAAGGCGGGGCGGAGGACGCCACCGAGAGGTGGAGCCTTTTGGCTTCAGTAGCCTTCCTCCTGTTCCAGAGAGCGCTGTAGCGGTAGATCTGGTGCAGGAGGTCCTTCTGGCGCTCCAGCTCCACCTCTGCGTCCTGGGCCAGTCGGATGACCTCTTCGGTGAGGCGGCTGTGGTCAGAGGAGGACTGAGGCCGAGTCCACAGGAAGAAGAGGATCAGGGCGTTCCAGGCCACAAAAAGCACCACGCCCCAGAGAACCAGGTTGCTTTTCTTCAGCATCCTTCACAGGCGCAGGCCCCCACCCTGTCTTCTCGTGCTCGCTTTCCCCTCCGATGGGCGTCACAATACCACCATGGACCTGCACAACAAGTAGGGGGGAAATAAAAGGGTGTTAGGGGAGGCCACAACATGTTCCATCGGTTTTTCTCCTCTTTCCTTGCCCTCAGTGATGTGGGTTTTCCAAACACTAAAATCCTACGCAAATTAGGATAATTTGCTTGGAGGCAAGTTCTGATACCTTAGAGAATGTACTAATTTATCACGTTTATTTTGCTTGCATTTAGTAAACAAAAGTGTTTTTTTTTTAAAAAAATTCCCAACACACCACAAAAGTTTGACCCGATATATTTGAGGGGATGAAAATCAAAGCCTTCCTTTATCATCATCATCATCATCATTTATTAAATTAATGTGGTTTAAATGGGGGTGGGGGAAGAATTACTGGGAGAGACTTACAGTTAATAGCTTGCACTTTCCTTATACTGTTCAAATTTAAGCAAAAAAACAGAGGTGCTGAAAACTGTTGACACACTAATCCATTTTAGCAATCCAAAGGCCTGTGCATGATATGCTGACTATCTCCTTGCTAGAGATAATTACTTGAAAAACAACAATTACAACTATGAAAACTGCCAAGCTTGCATAATACTCCATTTGCAGTTGGCATCTATTCATTATTTTTTACCCCACATCACTGCTTGCCCCCTACCAACCCAGACTACTAAAAAGATGATACATGCAGTGTTTAACACAGATCTCTGAATGGAAGGTGCAATTCTGCAGTAGGTAGGAGAGATTTAATGGGCCTGCGCTCTCAGTGCTTTCCAGGTATTTCAACAAGAGAAACACCAGAGGTATATTCAGTCTCAATTCATCATCTACCTTCAGCATCACTTTTACTTCGAAGTCCACTCCACCTTGCTCCCTTGCTCCATGTAGGCCTCACCATTCATTTTAGCATTATTAGAGAAGAAGTGTTATGCTAAAAGCAACAGGCACGCATGCCTGAATGTTTGGGCTACTTGAAATACAGAACTGTTGGAAGAAAATAAACACAATGTCAGAGTCATTGTGGCATGAAAACATGGTCACGTCAAATCAAAGGCCTACACAATCTAGCTTGCTTGGACTGGCACTAATTGCCCCATAAATATCTATTTGATAAAGTCCAAGAGGGCTCCTGTGACCAATCACTGAGAACCATCGTTTTGCAGAGAAAAGGAGTCAGCTGAGGGCATAGTCTTGCCCAGCACAGAGATTATACTGCTCACTGTAGACCAAGCAGCTGTACCAGCAAGTCCAGAAAACGTTACAAGCCCACATTCATTTTTTTTTAAAAAAACCTATGTCAGTCATTTTGTAGATTAAGAAAGACTTTTCTTAAGTTCCCTGTCTGGACATTTGGAGATGATTCTTCTACCACAGGCAATCACCTAAATGGGTATTTGCATGCCTGCAATTACAGTAGCTGGTCTACAGTGCAGCATTCTTGAAAATAAGAAAACTTTAAAACAGGGCAAAGTCATACCCTCTAACATTTCTCCAATGAAAATAGGGACATCCCAAGGAAAAGCGGGACATTCCGGGATCAAATCAGAAACTGGGACGGCTTCTCTAAATCAGGGACATCCTTGGAAAATAGAGACACTTGGAGGATCTGAGCAAAGTATCTGAATTTATAGCGGGGAAACCACAAAGAATGCAAATGCTCAATGTAGCAGCTTTGGGACAGTCATTGCTTCTTGCTACAGTCTTGTCCCCAATTGGGTAGAAGAATCTCTGCAGGAGACTGGAAGCGATCCCAACATCTGCCCTATAAACACCTTCCAGTTCCATTCTTTTCTGAATTAAAATGTGTTCAACAGACCAGGGTGGGGTGGAAAAATCTCTGCGTATTTTCAAAGCAGGAGTATTGGCTAACGGCAGCAGCTGCCACCCAGGGTTTCTTGGTTTTGTGCCCTACACAAACTCTTTTCCCGTACTGTGTACCACCCAGAAAAGACCTGGAAACTTAAGGCACATTTCTAGTCATGCTTACTCAAAAGTTAAGTCCTGCTGATTGGAGTTAGGACAGCCTTAGCATCTAATGCAGGGGTGGGGAACTGAATCTGGCCAGCTTATCTCCCCCCACCTGTGGTGGGCCAAATTTGACAGGTGGGTAGTGCTGGCATTACAATGACACCAGATGATGACTTTTTTGCCTGCAAAACACTAATCAGCCAATTCTTCATAGGAAATGTGCCCCACACTCTTCCCCACAGGCTGAATTAGGCCCAACAGGCCAGTTTGGTCAAGTCACACCCTTCTGCCCTAAGGCAAAGCTGACCAACAGGCTTAAACAATGAATTCAGGCCTTCCCATCTCTCCTCATTCCTTGCTGAAGGTCGACATTTATTTTTAAAGTCCTTGCATGCTGTGTTTCAGGGCAAGGCTATCCACAGGCTGCGTACAAAAGATGAGTCAAGCTATACATTTTTCCAGCGTCCACATAAAACAATTCAGTGAAAAAAATCAAAAATGCATATTGCCATTCACTGCTTGGGATGGGCAGAAGAGAAACACACTTCTTTATACCCCCAGCCAGCCTTTCATCTCCCCCACCAGTAGAAGCGAACATAAACACTTCTTTTGACAATAGTTTTTTGGCAGAGGGAGATTAAAAGCTTGGGGGGGGGGGAATCTCCTTTCCCACCACTAGGCAACATCCCAAATGCTGGGGAAGAGCACATCAGTTCTACCCCTGCTTAGACTGAACGATTCACTTTGCTGAGCAATTGTGCTGCACAACACGTGCCGACTGGCCTGCTGTGTGTGTTTGGGGCCGTTGGCCTTGAAATCTCGTGCCCCTTCTCCATTCAGTCCCCATGTTCCTTTGCTCAGCACAGTCCATTTTCACCACGCTTCTCCCTCCAGAAAACCTCAAGGACTTGAGTTCAGAACAAAGAAAGTAACATGAGCTTGTTGCGCACAAGACAATTTTGTAGCACTTCCATTTGCATAATTTATTTGGAAAGCAGAATCCGATCTTTTGGGAGAACAAAGCAGGGACAGCTCTCCTTTCAGGGCAAAGAAAGAGCACAATTAACTTCTTGAGGAAACCACAAAACTGAATGGAGACTACCCAAGCACGGCACAGACTGGCACAAAGCCCAACCCAGCGCTGCAGAGCCATGACTCGAGTATCCAGCAGCAGTTTGCTACAGACCAGGGTGAATCAAAGCCAGGTCTGTCTTTCTTTGGCTGCAGGTATTGCCACCGCAGTGAGAAAGGAAAGAGGAAATATTTGAGACAGTTTTCTAACAGTGAGTGGCAGCCTTTATTAAAAATGTAAGCTCGAGAGAAATCTAGAACATGCAAATTTATTTTATTAACCAACCAGCTGATCAGTTAAGAAGTGGCTGATTATCAATCAGGATTCCTTTTGTGGTAGGCGGCCCTATTATGATGCACACATTTGCTTCTTTGGGTCTCGGATAGCGAGACAAATGAACAGGGAGCCCTGAAATCACACACACCCTGTCCATTGGAATTCTGCTTAGACTCCCTGCTAGGCTGCAATTGCAAAAGCCTTAAGGAGGCTACAATCTGAACTCTGATCCAAGTGAAACACTTTCCCCTGGACCCGAGTCCTAAGCAGATGACCAACTTATGCACACCCCTTAAGGGTTCCCAGTTCTATATGGAGGGGCTTGAGTGCTGCTAGATTCAGGATAGCCAAAATGGTGACCTCCAGATGTTGTTGAACTACAACTCCCATTGCCAACTGGGGCTGGTGGGGATTAAAATCCAAGAACATTTGAAGGGACCCTTGTTGGCTAGCTTGGTACTTGACTATTCCACAATGAATCAGTGTTGCCATACCCAGCAATGAACCTAGTCATTGAAACCAGCATACAATGGTGCCCCGCAAGACGAATGCCTCGCAAGACGGAAAACCCGCTAGATGAAAGGGTTTTCCGTTTTTGAGCTGCTTCGCAAGATGATTTCCCCTATGGGCTTGCTTTGCAAGACGAAAACGTCTTGCAAGTGTTCCGATTTTTTCTCGCTTCCCCCCTTTTTCTAAGCCGCTAAGCCGCTAATAGCCATAGGCGCCGACTCCATGGGGCCTGAGGGGGCTCGAGCCCCCTCAAAAAATTTTTTGGGGGGGCTCAGCCCCCCCAATAATCTCGGGCGCCCTTCCAGCAGAGTGCCACCGCCGTCCCCCGCCTCCTCCCCACCTGCTCCTTCGCCAGCCAGCCAGCCAGCCGCGCGCCCTAATCGGAGAGCCCCGGCCGTCCCCCGCGAGATTAGGGAATCCCCGGGGGCGGGGGCTCCTGCCTCGCTGCTTCGCAGCACCACCGCCACTGCCAAGGCACTGCCGGAAATCCCGCGAGAACAGGGGAATCCCGACTGGCCACACCTCCCAGCCAGCCAATCGGCTGGCTGGGGGGGGGCGTGGCTTGCCCTATTTAGGGCCGGAGCCACTTTATTTGCATATTCATGAGCTTATTTATTATTCATGAGCTTTCCCGGGCCCCCCCCAATATTTTTTATAAGTCCGCGTCCCTGCTAATAGCCTTTTAGCCGCTAATCCGCCAAGCCTTTAATAGCCGCTAATAGCCTTTTAGCCACTAATCCGCTAAGCCTTTAATAGCCGCTAAGCCTTTAATAGCCACTAAGCCTTTAATAGCCGCTAAACCGCTAATAGCGCTAAGCCGCTAATAGGGTTGCTTCGCAAGACGAAAAAACTGCTAGACAAAGAGGCTCGCGGAACAGATTAATTTCGTCTTGCGAGGCACCACTGTATTCAGAATGAGAAAGAAAGCAAGGCCCGACCCCTCCTGTAATAAAGTTATATCCACAAGTTCCTCTGTGAGCAACCAAGGTTCAGATCAACCCCTCTCAATGAAAGTAGGAATTTTGGATACAGCCAGTAGTCATCTTAAGCAATACCTTGGTAAGAAGAAAAATGGGATATAAATGAATAAATAATTCTAATAATACAACACATTTCATGAGTGGGTGTGTGCAGAGGTAATGTGAAAAGCGAACTGAAAGCTTATGAAAGAAGTATTTTTTGAGATCAGCTGAAGCAGTAAGAATTTCAGAGTAGTAAGTAAAGCTAGTTTGTTCTACGTGTCAAGTCTCCAGTGGCATCAACTTCAAGAGTTCGTAGCAGTAAATTATCAACGGCTTAAAAGCATCCTTGCTCATAATTTGCTTGTCGTGTGATAAGGGAACTGCAGCCATAAACCTAGTTATGGGAAAACGGAAAATACTGGCAAAAACCACAGCGCATAACAAAGTTGATTGCCAAAAGTTGATAGCATATATTACCTATGGAGCTGTAGGCTTCATGATTGTGAGGTTGCAGATAGAGACTTTGTGAGAGGCATACAAGTATGGTTCAACAGGCTTTCATCTAAACCTTCACACTTCATGCTATGGGTCTGTGGTGTGAGTGACCTGCAAATCCCCCCGATTTAACCCCCCACAACTCTGCAGCTGACCCCCATAACCACTTGTCCCCTTAAACACTAATTCTCAATCCTCTAATCTTCTTGTCTCCCTTTGGCCCCTGCTGCTTAGCAGCTGCATGGGCAACCTTCTTAATCCCCACTCAGTAAGAGAACCAGACATATACATTTAACATTGCAGGGTTGGATATGGACTTTGCAGCCAGGCTTGTGCAAAACCTGGCTATTCTGAGGCCCTGGAATCCCAGTTAATAGCCAGACTACTCTGAGGGAACCTCAGCTTCTTACAGGAGATGACAATCAATATTGACTGGCTTGCCCATATTTGACTCCTGAAACAAATAAAAATGCCCTGTGGTGGCCTGCAGCTTGTGTGGCATGCAGAAAAAAAGGAGAGGCAATTGTTTGGCGTCCCTGAGATCAAGGAAGGCATGCAGATGTTACATTTAGGTGCTTGTCTGATGTCCCTCTGTGCTGCTCAGCAGAGCTCTCAAGATGTTTCCTTCAACATCTGTTTAAGTCAGTCAGATTCCTGAAATGACCACCTCTTGTCCAGGTAGGGGTTAGAAAGACCACAGTCAGGATAGCAAGCACCCAGGCAGTACAATAAAGAATTCAAGCTGCCAGAGGACCTGGGATGATGATCTTAAGGAAAGGTTCCACAGTTTTCATGGGTAAGATTTTTTTAAAAAAGCAGATCTAGTACTTGAAAGAGACAAGCAAGGCAGAAGCTCCAGTGGATCTACACCCAGCAACACAGATCTCTCCCTCCCTTTCCTCCCCCCTCCAATAGTCACTGCCTTCTTCCAAACCTTTGGCAGCAGAAAGGAAAAGCACAGAAGCTGTGGCCCTTGGGACCCAGACACAACAGGTTAACTATCCAAGAAGACTGCAGAGGAATACAGAGGGTTTTACTGGATCAGATCCAAGATACTAGTCCACCCACAGATTGAAGCAGCTTAGCATCAGTTTCTTGCCTGTGTTCTGGAGAAAACTGGGTGGTCTGAACAAGTAACCAGTGGTTTGCCTATCGATGACACCACTACCCAGATGGCTTCAGCCAGAAGACGATACTGATCCCTGTGGAATCTCACAGGAGTAACAATCCCCTAGCTCTGCCTTCTGAATTCTACCCTCCACATAAGAGCAAAACTGCCACAATATGGTGTATCCAGAGTAACCATGGTCGTTTCCTTTATTGCAACAGTGGGTGCTAAGATCAGACTGTTAAGGATGTAGGGGGAGGGGAATAGCTTCACCTAAGTCAGGGGTCTGCAACCCGCGGCTCCGGAGCCGCATGTGGCTCTTTTACACCTTTGCCGCGGCTCCGGGGCGGATACTAGCAAGGGGAGGAGGCACATTGTGCGCCCCGACACTCCCCACTGTGGCGGGCGCTGTACTGGCTGTGACGTCGCATGGGGGCGGTGCGTGCATTAGTCACGCACCGTCCCGACGTCACCTTCCCACCCGCTGTCAGATTGTGGCTCTGGAGATATATTTGTTTTAAATGTCGCAATGGTTTTGCGGCTCCCAGTTTTTTTTCTCTTCGGAAATGGGTCCAAGTGGCTCTTTTTGTCTTAAAGGTTGCAGACCCCTGACCTAAGTGAACCTGGAGTGACAGATGCTGAAAACAACCAGTAAGTACTTAAGGTCATCAGGGTCCTTCAAAGGTTTAAGGAGGGGCAATGATTGAGTAACCACTGGTGCCCCATACTCTCCTATAATGTTGCCCTCATTTGAAATCAATAGAAATTCATCCAAATAGCAGCAACTCACTAAAGCTAAGGTGATTTCATGAACAGACTCCAAAGTAAGTGGCAGCGGAATGGAGGCAAGTGATTCAAGTGCAAACATGCTTGGCAAAATTGGTGATAGTGGGCTGCAGGTGTCTCCATGCAAAGATGGCAACAGCAGTCTAACCACTTGGTGTAGCTCCTAAGGACAACATGACAAATAGACTTATTCACACTTACCTTTCTTCTGCTCTTTCCAGGCAAAGTCACACTTTAAAGCTCTGTGTCCAAGCGCCCCCCCCTCTTTTTTGCTCCAGAGCTTTCACCATGAAAACCCTTTTCACACCATGAAAAGCTTTATTGAAGTAAAGCAGCAATCCACAGAAAACCTGAACTGATACTAGCTTCGATTGAGTGCTAAATTATGGCTTTTTATGGGGAAAGCTCCGGGACAAAAAATAAAAAAAATGCTTGATCATGGAGCTTTTAAGTGCGGACATGTGCCTGGAAAGAATGGGACAAAAGATAAGTGTGAATAAGCCTTGTCAGATTTTCCTTGAATAGTCTACCACTTGCACTCTTGCTGCCATCCCAACTGCTTAATCTCCTACAGCTCCTCAAAAAACAAAGAAGAGGCCTTTATTTTAGTCACTGGACTAAAGGAGCAATAGTCAGCCACCCATGTTGATACCTTACGCTAGGAACAGACCAGCGATTTGACAGGAGAGCTTGCAAGGTCTGCTGGAAAAACCCAAAGAGTAGCATGGAAAGCCAACAGATTCAACTGCTCTTAGGGGCAGACCATTTCAACAGGTCCCCTGCAGAAAACAACTACCGTATTTTTCGCTCTATACGACGCACCAGACCACAAGACGCACCTAGTTTTTGGAGGAGGAAAACAAGAAAAAAATATTCTGAATCTCAGAAGCCAGAACAGCAAGAAGGATCGCTGCGCAGTGAAAGCAGCTATCCCTCTTGCTGTTCTGGCTTCTGGGATAGCTGCGCAGCCTGCATTCGCTCCGTAAGACGCACACACATTTCCCCTTACTTTTTAGGGGGGGAAGTGAGTCTTATAGAGCAAAAAATACGGTAAATCCTGTGATACTGACCTTCACGGTTTATGGCTAAGACACCAGAAACAGCTCTCATAGCCTATGCAAAACCCAAAATGAATCTATGACTGGTAGAATGTGTAGAACTCAAAATACACTGGCCTCCTAGTCATTTTGGACTGCACTAGAAAAGAAGAATGAATCGCTTTGAGGTGGTTAAACACCAAATTTGAGATTACATCTGCACAGTCAATCAGGGAGTCAGGCACTATGATGGGTGGAATGACGACCAAGCCCCCAGGCTGTCCCTGCCATACAAGATAAATGTACTAAATAAAACCCTCTGCAGGACAAGGTGTCTGGTGAGAGTGATAGAATCTTTATAGGTTCCTCCTCTGCTTCCACCATCACTACACTGATGCTAGACCAAATACCTGGCTGGAGAAAGTAGGACAGTCGCAGGGTCAGCTGCCTCATCCCACCAGCTCTGTGATCCAAGCCAGAGTGGCTTCATTATCCAGGATCAAATGCTGAATTACCGCTGTTCCTTTTAAGACTGATCTGGCATTTAACAGGAACAGGCAAAGAGAAGCTGACTTGGCAATTAGAGTCCCCAGTAAAGGAAGTAGAGAGTAAAAAGAGAAGTTTGCTATTTGCTCAACATCTCCTTATCTCACCTGACAAGCCTAGCCAGCACTGCCATATCTCTGTCACAACACGCACGTGACAAATGGTGACGCCCTATGCTATGCCTGACTATTCAACTGAAGCAGCACCAAACATGCATATAGTTTGAATGGGGATCTTAAAAATGAAGCAGAAAAACAAAACTAAAGTGGGACAGTCAAGGAAGGAAATCTACGGTAGTTACTTCCCACCACTGGCCACCCAGTTGCAACGATTGATCCCACAGGAACACACTGCTAAAAAGGAACAAGCAGAACACAGAAGACACCCCTGACCCCCTCCAGCAGCAATACCCTCACTAGGGCACTCAAAAGGTACTGTACTCACTCCCAGCCTTGCACTGGTCACATACATGATACTTGCATTTCTTCACAGCCATGAGGATTACAATCTCCAGTGCCTGGATTCTATTCCAGAGTGCATGTTCTGCAAGAAGTCTGCTCAGGTATTAACCGCTCTGGATACAACTTTAGAGGGCCTCGTGAATCTGGCCGAAAACAGTTGTGTGCTTGAATGCCAGACCAGTTAAGCATCATGCAGAAGAACAGGTTTGCTTTTAACTGTTTCAGAGAAACTGTATTTGCCTTGCTAACAAAACTGAGGGCAGTTTAGAACAGGAAGTTGTGTTTTTTCCATATGCCTTGCAAAAATAAAGATTAGTCAGGAATTTAGAAGGGGGTTGGGGAAGGATATGGCAATACAAAAGAGAACTTTCAGCAGCAGCATTGTTCTTCAAACATTACAACATCAGTGTCAACAGAGTCTGAAGAGAAATTCCCTTAAATGTTTTCAGTGACATGGGCACTGGCAGAATTAACTTGTTGGCCTGAGAATGAAGAGGGCCTGATGCTCTCGCAAGGGCAGCCACCTTAAGAATGAGCCAGAAGTAGAAGCAGCCACACATTTCTGATTCAGGAAAGCAGAGAGATGAGAGAACAATTCCATCTTTGCGCTCCGCAAAACCGAAGACTGCATATATTCTGCATTCCACCCATGGATGCCAGAAACAACAAGAGAGGGTTGCCTAAATCAGCAGTGAGCAAGTCAGGAAAGAGCCTTGAGTAAGGTAGAGTTGTCAGGATGGCATTCCCAAGCACCACCACACATGCTCATCTTCTTCCTACATCCCTCTGTGACAGAACACAGAAAGCTGCCTTATACCAGGTCAGACCATTGGTCTGCCTAGCTTAATACTAATCACTCTACACCAACTGGCAGCAGCTCTCCAGGGTTGTAGAGAGGGGTCTTTCTGAGCCAAACCTGGAGATGCCAGGGACTGAACATGCAATCTTCTGCTTGCAGAGAATGTGTTCTTGCCACAGCACCACACTCCTTCCTTATCTGCAAGGCATATGAGAATCAAGTCAGCTTTAAAGCAGATTATCCCAGCAGCGCACTGATCACAAAAGCCAAGTTCACTAAGCCACCGATATAAATGAGGAGAAAGTCCAACTGTATCTGTCAAGGTCTTAACGGAGAAGAAGCACTCATATTCCTGCAAAGCCAGACAACTGTGTACACCCAACAAAGAAGTGCAAGGCCTGTAACATGCAGACAAATACCTTGCATCCAGAATAGGAATTATGCAAATTGTCGAGTTAAGTTGCATGATTTATTCCAACCCTGTTACTTCTTTTTTAGAATGTTGATTGTACTAGCAAGGGCAGCATGGTGGAAAGCAAAGAAAGGGAGCTGTGGAATGAGAACTATGGACATTTCTGGTATGGGCTTTTATCTGCCTGGAGTCTCATTTTTATTTCCCAATGATCACTGAGACACATTATGTGCAAACAAACTACAGGGTGATGATGGGAAGAGAAGGCTTCACCATCCATGGGATGCAGTTGTGGGTTTAACCTTTAATAACTAGCAATACTTAGAACTTACCTCAAGACTTACTAGTCAGTGTTCCAGCTCTTATTCTACAACTTGGTATCTTTTATCTCTGGTCGGGGACAGAGGGTGGCACTAGGGAAGGAAATGTCATCACGCCACTCCTTAGTGTGTGGAGTGCCGCAGGGCGCAATTCTCTCCCCAATGCTTTTTAACATCTTTATGCGCCCTCTTGCCCAGATTATCCGGAGCTTTGGGCTGGGCTGTCATCAATATGCTGATGACACTCAGCTCTATCTACTGATGGATGGCCACACCAACTCAGCCCCTTACACACTGACCAGATGCTTGGAAGCTGTGGCTGGATGGTTTCGTGGGAGCCGATTGAAACTAAATCCTTCGAAGACAGAGGTCCTATGGCTAGGTCGGGATAGCATGGGGATGAGGGACCAACTCCCTTCTCTTGCGGGGGCCCAATTAATGCCATTGCCTTCCGTTAAGAGTTTGGGTGTAATCCTTGACGCCTCCCTTTCCATGGAGGCGCAAGTCACAGCAACAGCCAAGGCGACATTTTTCCACCTTCGCCGCATCAAGCAGTTGGTCCCTTACCTTTCCCGCCCCGACCTGGCCACAGTGATCCATGCGACAGTCATTTCCAGGCTTGACTACTGTAACTCGCTCTACGCGGGGCTGCCCTTGAAGCTGTCCCAGAAACTCCAGCGGGTACAGAATGCTGCAGCGAGGCTCCTCACAGGGTCTCTGCCATGGGAGCATATTCATCCAGTGCTTTTCAAGCTGCACTGGCTCCCGGTGGAGTACAGGGTCAGATTTAAGGTGCTGCTTTTGACCTTTAAAGCCCTTCACGGCCTAGGACCCTCGTACCTACGGGACCGCCTCGCCTGGTATGCCCCACGGAGAGCCTCAAGGTCCATAAATAACAACACCCTAGTGGTCCCAGGCCCTAAGGAAGTTAGATTGGCTTCAACCAGAGCCAGGGCCTTTTCAGCACTGGCCCCAACTTGGTGGAACGCTCTGTCTCATGAGACCAGGGCCCTGCAGGATCTGATCTCTTTCCGCAGGGCCTGTAAGACAGAGTTGTTCCGCCTGGCCTTTGGATTGGAGCCAATTTGATTCCCTCCGCCCCCTTTTTCTTTTTTCTTTTCCTTCTCCTGCAATGAGGCTCCATTTTAATATTTTAATGTTCCATTATTTTAATGTTGTATTTTATTTTTGTTTTTAAGTTGTAATCACTCATCTTGTTTTTATTATTGCTTGTAAGCCGCTCTGAGCCCGGCCTTGGCTGGGGAGGGCGGGGTATAAATAAAAAATTATTATTATTATTATTATTATTACAACTTACAGCAAGCTGTGCTGTTCATAACCCAATCTGCTAGATGAGTGAAATTTGAAAGAGTGTCTGCATTGTTACCTGCCGTCTCCTGCATGTACTGGCACTAACTGGTGTTAACTTTCGGTATCTTTCCTGGCACCAAATTTCTCCTTGTTGATCTTCTCCAAATTCTGAACACTGTATTTGAGTTTTTGCATAATAAACAAATGGGTCGAAATAAATGTTCTACAGGTTTGCATTTTTCCTGGGGTAAAACAGAAAGAGCTTTGCTATGAACACCAAGGCAGTAGCCATAGGAACAACAGATCAGCAGAAGCTTTGCATAGAAGAAGCTCCAGGTGCCATCCTCAGTAGCTCCAACTGAAAGGCAGCACTAGGAAAGATCCGAGACACTGGAGAGCTGATGCTAGTTTGAGTAGACAGCCCTGGCCAAATAGACCTTTGGATGGACTCAGTGTAAGTCAGTTTCATATGTTCAAGAGAAAGGGAAACTAGGACATATGAAAAGGAATGGAACCAAAGATGGAAGACAAGGGGCAGCTCCTAAGCAGTAGACGTCCTACTCAAGGGGGCCAATTCAACTCGCAGTCATTTTATATTTCTTTAGAACAGTGACTTATGAACTGCAGGAAAGATTGGGTGGGAAGTAGGTGGAAAACCTGGAAGAGGACAAAAATGTCCAGGGAAGACTGAGAAAACTGTTCCCTTCCTCTGCCTACCAGCCAAGAGGATCCTCTCTGAGTAAACGTGGACTGAGGGATGCCTTCTCTTAAATTTACATCACCATCCCAATCAGATTTGGGAAAAGTAGCTTTAGGAGGGGATCACACAGGTGTCTTATTCTACTCCTTTTCTCATCATAGAATCTTACGAGTTAGAAGGGACCCAAGGGTCATCTAGTCCAACCCCCTGCAATGTATGTCAAGTGAGTGTCATGTGTCCTTCACAGATCTTTGTACTGTGCTGAAGGGCTGCTGTGCACTCTACTGTAGAGCAGAGTGTTAGCATTGGGTAAGCTGAGGCTAGGGGCAGAATGTAGGGTAAGCTGAGCAGGCAGGTTCAAAAAGTTTGCAAAGCCACCTCAAATGCAAGAATATAAAGCAAGTTCTTAAACTGTTGTCCTGCACTACAACACTGGAAACCACAGAAGCATTAAAGCATCCCCTTGTGCCAGATTCAGAATAAGCACTGAGAAAGGGCCAAATTACAGAAGGCAGGAATTAGAAGGCAGAGAAGTGACAGGGAAAGAGCAACAAAGCGAAAGGGGATAATGTCTAAGCAGGGGAATTCTACTCAGGTGACAAAACATCCTCTAAAATGGATGGAGAACCTCAGATGTGTAGGACAGATCCCACCTCTTTCCGTTTCAATTCTAGGCTCTAATCAAAGTTGTCCATTAAGATAATTTAGGGAACATAGGTGGAGAATAAATTTAGAAATCCTCTAGGGAGGCAAAAAAAGGGGAGGAGGGATAATACTCCTCCCCCCACAACCAATAAAAATGTTAAGAGCCCTGACTGTATCAGGCTAAAAGTCCATCTACTCCAGCAACCTGCTCTCACTGTAGTCAACCAAATGTTTATGGGATGCCTCCAACAGTGCCCTCCCCACTTGCAGCTTCCAGCAACTAGCATTCAGGGGACTATTGCTCCCAAAATGGTGGAATAACATAGCCATTGTGCATAGTAGCCACCAAATTTGTCTATACCTTGAGCAGGAGTTTTGATTCCCCCCCCTATAGGTTTGTTTAATACGTAAGGGGTGAGAAAGCAACAATTATTCTATGCAAACATATGCAAGCTTGCAGGTAAAGCCCTCTTGCTATTTGACTTCAGATTCACATCCTATATACCTTAGGATCAGGGCAGCTTACACCATACTAAGTAGCAGTACAGTCAAATACCACCATCCCCATAACCTGAGCAGAATCTGCCCCCTTCCTTCCCCTTCAGAATCCTCAAACAGGATGCATTTTAAAGAGGTGCAGCAGCAGCAGCACAATCCCAATTACCGTAAGTATCCTTCTGCCAACTTCTACTACTTTCATGTGTGTGCGTGCGCACGAGTGTGTGTGTGATGGTGGTGAATGACCCCTTGCCTAATGCAAAATCGTTGCTCCAATTCAACTTCCCCCTTTCTTGTCTTATCTTCCAAACACTCCTTCCTTTCCCAATTACTTGACAAACTCCACTGACCTCAGATTCTGCTTTCCAAACACAACATCCTCTATAAAACTAGCATGAGGACTCCTCATGCCCTAAAAAACCACCGCAGAGCAACTCATTCTTTCTCCACTACTAAAATGAAGTGGGATGAAGTCAGGATTGTGAAAGATGTGCTTTTTCAAAATGTAACGTGTGCCAGGTCTATAAAACCTTTTAAAAGACCTTCAGCATGAACGCAAATATATACACAGAATACACACACCTACAGAAGCTGCAAAAGTGATCCAATGTCCACAAGGGATCTGGATTTAATTTGTCACTAGGGGTCCAGGGGCCCTCAGTGGCTAGGTGTGCCAATCAACCTCTGTTCGTGCATCAACTACAACCATACCTAGACAGTGATAGCCTTGGCTACAGTGGTTCATACAGTGGTTCATACAGTGGTAACCTCACAATTAGAGTACCGCAATGCACTGTTATGTGGGGCTACACTTGCACCTGGTTTGAAAGCTCCTGCTAGTACAAAATACAGCTCTTCTATTTCTTTGTTTGCTTTTTCTATGACATCTCATAAAATAAATTATCTGGGCATCTTTATGCATATTGCACTTGCACTGAAAGATCTGCACTGGCTGCTAATAAGCTACCCAGTAAGTCCGTATTTTGTTACAAACACTTAAAGCACTAAACAACTTGGGACCAAGACATCTTGCAGACTGCTTCCCTTGGTTCAGACCAAGCCAGGTGTGTTAACCCCTAAGTTAAGTCTTTGAAGTGAAAGAGATGACTGACAACATTTATTAACACTGTAGGCCATGACTGCTGTGCTTGCAAACATGGCAGGAAACCCATCCCCCAAGACAATGATGGAATGAGATGCCTCCATGTAATAACTGTGAAGAACCTGGCCTGTATTAACCATAGTTTGGCCAGCTTGATGTATACGGATCTCAATTTTAAAATGGATGAAACTCAATTTCTCCCAGGTAAGTGTGTTCAGGAATTCAGCCCTAGTTTGTAAAATGCTTCAACCAACTTGTTCATCAAAGCACACCATCATCTTCCAGTTCCCTGGAAAGAGACGCAAATAATTCTAGGTACACATTTGAGGCAACTACAAAGCCTCCAGCTGGGCTGGGGTGATAACTCTGGGATCTCATGACCAAATCCAAACGCAATACAGTCATACCTTGGGTTACAGACGCTTCCGGTTGTGCGTTTTCGGGTTGCGCACTGCGGCGAACCCGGAAGTACTGGAGCAGGTTACTTCCGGGTTTCGGTGCTCACGCATGCACAGAAGCACTGAATCGCAACCCACGCGTGTGCAGATGTGGCGCTGCAGGTTGCGAATGTGCCTCCCGCATGGATCACGTTCGCAACCCGAGCATCCACTGTATTAGCTTCAATAGGCCTCTTCTTTCTTTGGGCTGAATAAGACTTCCTCAGGGCTGTCTCATGTATTCCCTTCAGCCCCTAGCAAAAGAAAACATTCCAAGTGCATGAACACATGTCACATGGATTAGTAATGCCCACGACTGGACTCAGTGAGACTTGCAGGATTCAACACCCTCCCGCTTTGAGTTCCATGTTTCAAGAATATTCGAGCATAGGGTCTGTTTTATACCCAACACTCCTCCTTTCCCCCATTCCAACCCCCAACACAGGCACAGCAGAATCCAAACAGATATTTCCTTTGGGAGCTGCAGGCCACAGTAACTTCTAAGCCCCCCGCTTCCCAGTCATGGCCGGGAAGGGGGAACCCACAACCAAGTGCCCCAGCCTGGTCTACTGTCTTGCATGACTGAAGTAAAGCTGAGTCAATGAATGAGAGTTATTTATGTGTCAACAGTGGCTTCTTCAGCATGAGGACTTCAAATAAGAGGGACCTCTTCCAGACCTACAACTTTCCAAATCAAAACACCTAGAGCATTTTTCCCCCACCAGGAGCTGAGGTCCAGACAAGTCCACCCAGCCAAAGCCAGGAACTCCCTCACTCACCCCTGCCAGCAGACTAACAGCTATGCCGAAACTTCCAAAGCATCTGTCAAGTTGTCAGTGGAAAACTCCCAGCCAAACTTGTTTGACTGTCCAACGCTGAGCCCTGGTCTGGATTAGAAAATCAAAGGTGGAAGGTCAACAAATCCCTGTTTTGTCTGGCTCCAGCTCTATCCACATGAGGAAAACCCTGGTCCCAAGAGGGAACCTAGGAACAGATTCTGTTAAGTTTCAGTTAAATTCCTCACAGCCCCACATGCACAACTAAATACTGTCAAAGCACCAGATATGAGTCACAATATTTGCATCAGTGGAGAAATTGATTCCTTCAAAAAATGCAGGGAGCACTGAAACATTTTTTCTGTATTAGATGTACCGTATTTTTCGCCCTATAGGACGCACTTTTCCCCCTCCAAAAATGAAGGGGAAATGTGTGTGCGTTCTATGGGGCGAATGCAGGCTTTCGCTGAAGCCTGGAGAGGCCCACCGCCAGACCCACAAGCTCGGGGGACAGCGGGGAGGCGCAGCGCGCCTTTCCTGCTGTCCCCCGACTTGGTTAGAAGGCTGGCGGAGGGCTTCCCCCTCCTCCAGCCCCGCAAGCTCCCAGAGCCATGCCAAAGCTGCACGCAGCTTCGGCATCGCTCTGGGTCCTGTTCTGGGGGCCCCGCGCCTGGGGGAGGGGGAAATAATTCCCCCCCCTTTATTTCTCCCCCAAAAATCTAGTTGCGTCCTATGGGCCGGTGCGTCCTATAGGGCGAAAAATACGGTATATGTACGCATACACGCCTCACATTAGAACAGTGTTTCCCAACCGGTGTTCCGCGGCACACGAGTGTGCCGTGAGACATCGGCTGGTGTGCCGCGAGATGCCTGGAGGGAGGCGGGCGAGTCGGGCGGCGAGAGGCGGGGCGGCGGCGGCGAGGAGAGGCCGCGCCTCCTGCTGCTGCCTGGCGCTCCTCCTCGCAGCCGGCAGCGCTGCCTGGGCGCCTCCGCGCGACTCTGCCTCGCTGGGTTTGGTCTCCCAGCAGAGACGGGTCGCACGCGCACCTCCCTCCCTCCCTCAGCCTGCGCGGAGGGAGAGCCAGAGAGAGGCATCGCTCCTGCGCAGCGGGAGAGGGAGCAGCCGGAGCGATGCCCCAAACGAAGGCATGGGACCGGAGGGGAAATCCTCTCCGAGGAGGATTGAGCGCAGCTGAGAGAAGCCTTTCGAGGAGCTGCCGTGTCCCCTGGAAACCCCCTTCCCAGCTCTGCCTGCCTGCCTGCCCAAAGCTTGGAGGTTCCCCGGCAAGGGGGAGGGGAAAAACTTTCACTTTTGTGCGTCCCTCCCGGCGTGACGCTGCGCGCTGATGTCACGGGGCGGGGCTTTAATGGTGGTGTGCCGCGAGATTTTTTTTCAGTAAACAGGTGTGCCGTTGCCCAAAAACGTTTGGGAAACACTGCATTAGAATAACAGGATTTTAGCTCTGGATTGGATCACTGAAATACTGGGTAACAATTGTGGGTAGTGCTCAGGGTTTTTTAGTGTCTGTGGTCTTACACATTTGTTCCCCTTATGGCAAAACAGCACTCCCTCAAATTCATATGTTGACACTTCAGCCCTCTAGATATGAAGGACACAAAGTAATAGGGATCTTGCCATAAATAGCCATAACTATGTGCCATTTCTGTATCATAGTTGGGGATTGATTTTGCAAGCTAAATGGGACCTGCTCCTATTTTTCTGCTGAAATCTGGGAGATACACAGGGCAAAGTCATTGCAAAATAACAATGATTTTTCAAACATTTACTAGGTTAACACAGGAAGGGGGAAGAAAGGGTTCTTGGCAGCGTGAATAGAAATTCTTGTTCTATTGGAGAGCTATGACTAGTTCTATTTCCTCACGCTGCTGGGAAGGAATATGCAACTGGCTGATCCTAGCAATAGATTCATGAAACATGCCTTTGGCTTGACGTAGCACCTCTAAGCAATGGGCTTTGAGGCCTTAAATCTTAGAAGCCTACACAATGCTCTTCCAAGAAATCAATCAGTTCTAACAATTCAATTCTCTCTCTCATTAAAAAATAAACACCTTAAATATGAAGAGGAGGCGTTTCACATTCCAAACTACAGACTAAGGTTTACACACTTCCTATCACTATTGCATTTACGGAGGAGACCCTGAGAAGGTTGGGTCTGGGCATGGTGGTGTTCAGATACAACATGAAGAAGTCATGCTTACTAAGGGAAGGGTGGAGATTTTGAAGCAGAAGACTCATGCAAATCACACTCTCTGGGCTTGTGTCTTTTACCTATGCTTATTGCTTACTGGAGTATACAATCAATAGGTAAACTGGAGATAAAAAGCAAATAAGAAAGTAGTATGCAAGGAGCTTTGGATGATCAGGGCCTCCATTTTTACCTTTGCAATTGGCACAAGGTTACTGATATTGGAGTTGTAATGCATACACTGGGAAGCTGCCTGGTCAAATGCCTCGGCTGTCACAATGACCCACAGCCATGCATCAGACAGTGCAATGGAACTGTGTGCAAAGACAGGGAACTTTGGAGATTCACAATTTCACAAGGGTCATCTCAGGATTTGAGGAGAAACTACACTACATGCAACAAGCCTGAGGCTACATTGGGAAAACAACCCAAACCTCAACACATTCAGCCCTGTGCAACTAATTCAGATGAGCAAGAGACTAACCCCAAATATATTGAATCATACTCCTTCATGGCTCAAGTTTTCCAGCCCTGCCAGAATTGAGCATATTCTTTCCCCCATCCTGCCCCCACCCCAAAAGAGAGAGTTTAAGTACTCTTTCTAGTTGTGTGTATCCACAAGCAAAAGGATAACGTATTTACCAAAACAGGATAGATGTAGGGTTTTGATCTTGCCTGAAAGGTAGCCTCTAGGCAAATTCTAGTTCAGTTCATCATTGTTAGGTGACAGCTTAGATAACACTTTGCCCTGCCCAGAGGAAGTAAATTCTGTTTTTGTACTTTTGTGAAGCTAAATGCAGCACTGAACCTTTCAGGAAGTCAGCGCAGCTGCCAGCCTCATGGTTACTGGTGCTAATGTTAAGAAGGCAAAGTGATGGAAACACTCTTCCCTCCATCTAGGTTTAATGCTCACAGGAACCAGGTCCCACTTTCTACTCTGCCAGGCCCATTAAAACAGTTGAAGCGACAATAGTTGGTTGTGAAAGCTTCACAAACAGGCATAGGGAAGCTTTGGCCCTCCAGACTGCAATTCCCATCATCCTTGGCCATCAGCCACACTTGCTGGGACTGATGGGAGTTGTAGTTCACTAACATTCAGAGGGCCAAAGATTATCTACACCTGCTCTAAATGGAGCATGAGAAGAAAAGCATTTGAGGTTACAAAGTGTGGGGACAGGAGGTTAATGGGAAGCAGAACTACCTAAAGACTGAAAAGAAAAAACACACAACAGTCTCAGCTGTTCAGCAAACAGAAACGCCCAGCGACTAATCACGAGGCAGCCTAGCAAGACAGGATATCAGTATGACCGGCTCCATGCTTTAACCTTGGACTTAGAACTAGTTACAGTTAGACACACAGAGTCCCAGAGGCTCAAGCAAGTCTGTTCAGATAGTGGCTCAGCCGCCAAAGGCATCTCAGTGTATTAAATAGCCAGCTCTTAAGACAGCCTGTGCAGTTATTTTGTATATTTCGTCTATAAACCACCATAAGGATTTAGCTGGGCGGTAAGATGAGGGATGCAAACATGATGGGCGAATACAAGGCGACAACAGGAGAGAAGCCATGACCATGCAAAATTATTCCTTCCAAGTGATTCTAAGGGGTGCAGACCATTCTATCACCTAATTCCTTGCTGTAAGTGCTATTAGAGCAGGTAAAGACACAGAAGGCAGGACGAAGAGGCCCACTATCCAAACAGCACTGCTGGAAAAGTACACGTACTCATGAGCCACAACAGACACAAACACTCCCGGATCTAAAACCGGTCAGATAAGGTCTCTTAAAAGTTTTGCTCCCATGTCTAATACCCACCGCAGAACTGCACTACTACATAGGAAACACATTCAATGCATGCAGGGCTGTTTATACAGTTCTTTTGCACCAAGTTCATCAGATATAAACAACTAAACATAGAATTACCAGAACAGCCTAGAATTCGTTCCTCTTAAAAAGGCCGCACCACTGTAAAGTGTTCCTAAATCCCCTCTCCATAGTGCCTTAGAAGTTCAGCTTGTACCCACCGTCACCATTAAGTTGCTGTTGCCACATGGTGCCAGCACTTTCCCCTCTATCTGAAGCTCTGTGGAGTTAACACACAGCGTTTGTCCCGAGCAGATTAGCAAGTCCAGCTCAGGAGACATTCCTTGTGCGCCTCGACAAATAAGTCCGCTTCAAGAGCACCCTGCCGCTGCTGCTATGTTCAGCTTTTACCTCCCCTCTCTGTCCCGCTCTGCGATCAACAGCCCAAGTCCAGTGTTATAAACTTGCCTTCTGTCTCTCTGGCAGTTTTTATCGCTTGAAAAAGATCTTTCCGCCGGTATCCAATTTCCAGTGGCAGGAGAGCGGCAGGGCAGAATCTGACAGATTCACTGGATGCCTGAAGGAGGGAAAAAACACGGCAAGGCACGCTGCCCTGCTGCAAAGTTTTGAACCCAGAGAGCTAGTTTCACTTCCCCGGGGAAATCAGGAAACGTGGCCCCTCCTTTGTAGGAGGGAAGGGGGCAGGGTTAAGAGGTTGCCACAGGGCAGCCCTCTCTATCAGGAAGTCAGGGCCCCTCTCCTCCTTCAACCTGAAGAGGGAAGGCTTAACCCTCACACACCCAGAACACCCATAGGGAGGCTGAAGATAAAAAAGGGTTGGATTCTCAAGTCTGCATCTTACAGCGAGTGCAGTGAAGCTAATGCAATCCTGAAACTGTTGCACTGGCCAATATGGGAAAGGTGAGGGCTGGATTCTGACCTCAGTTACTAGCATTAGCCCAGTCCGGATGATTCTACCGAGTCAAAGCTGGGATCAGATTCTGACCTAAGTGACAGAAGTAGATGCCAAGCTCCCCCTCATACTGCATTTATGCCAAGGAAACAGATCAACATGACCCTCTCTTGCTAAAAGTGGGCTTTGGTGGAGTTGAAGTAGAGTATCAGCAAAGAAGCACAGGCGAAAGGTACAATATTCTTGGTAAAATACGAGGAATAGGACTGGAAGAGAAAACAGTTCTCCTGGCGATGATTAGCTAAGCAAAGCAAGCAATGACCGCAATGAGCTAATTTCTGCTGCCACGTTTCCCCACAGAGGACCGTTAACCATTAACTGCTCTCTTCCCAGCCAGCTGGTCGCCTGTTTCTGATGTTGGTGGTGGTAGAGGAAGTGCGTGTGTGAGAGAGAGAATGTGCTGGTTTCGAGGTAAACAGGATACAGAAGAGGGAGGGGATAATTGTGGGGAAATTAGGAAGACCACTTTAGGCAAGCTGTGCATTAAGGGTGCAATGTACACCATCACTCAGAGTCCCATCGTGGGAAGGGGATTAAAGGAGAAGCAGCATGAGCATGATCTCAGACCACTCAGAGGTCTCAATGGGACAGAAAGGGAAAAAGTGAAGTGTTACCTGTGGGTGGGTGTGTACTTTTGTCACCCACACCAGCACAATGGAACTGTGAGAGAAGGGAAGAGCCCGGAAGGAAAAGAGATACAATGGTAATGTGCCTTAACCAAAAAGGCTGCTGGGGGATTGCGGGAGAGAAAGAAGAAAATCTTTACTGCATTGGGAACCAGTTTAATTATGAGGACAGGATTCAGCTTGACACGGAAGGCAAAGACAGTTAAAATGCCTAATCAGACACATTGAGTCCACCAAACTCTCTTGCTCTCACTGATTTTATGACGTGACAAATTGGACTTTGGTGTTATAGCTGTAACACCAAACAACAAAAACATTTATTGGATGATGTGGATCAAGTTTGCATCAGAAGATCAAGGCTGCAATTGAACACGGGGAGAGCCAGACGCAAAATTAGGACCAGATCACTCCAACTCCATCCCCACCACAACTGCCTACTCACTAATAGGAAACAGAACTCAATCCCAGCCTGCCTGGTCTTCTGCGTAATGGGGGGGGGGAGGGGAGGGGAAATGAACAGAATGGACAAAAAAACAGGAAGCCATCAACAAAACCAAGGCAGACAATTAAGAGCAGCCTTGGTAGATCAGGCCAAAGCCCTACCAGTTCAGCATTATGCTCCTAAAGTAGCCAACCAAATGCCTAAGCGAAGCCCACAATGAGCACAAGAGCACTCCTAATGATGATCCTCAGGAACTGATACTCAGAAGCATGCCACTTTGGATAGCAGAGGTAACGTATAGTCATCTTGTCACTGATAATCCTCCATATGCAACCTTATAGTAAATTTCTACTTAATAGCTCAGAAACATTGAAGGAACTCTGCATTCCCTAACGTGGTATTCTCCAGATGACTTCTGAATGGCACCAGTTTGAGGAAGGTTCAAAACATGGATTTTTAAAATTTATTTCTCACCTTGCTTCCACAATGTAATTCCTAGCAGCATACACAGGGTATCCAAGGCAGTCTCCCAGCCAGGCGCTGACCAGACACAAACCTGCTTAGCTTTAGCAAAGCTGCTATATCCCGTGCCTTCTGACTAGGGAAACAACATGCATTTCCACAGCAGAGGGCAGACAGGTCTGGGCAACTATCTTCCTATGATCTATCCCCTCCCAAGCTAACGTGCATATAGCCAAGTCAATTACAGAAGGAAGGCTGAAGGATGGCTGGAAAGGTCATACAGTACTGTTGAGCTGTGATTCGAGCCTAGAGATGAGAAATAGTCTCATCTCTGTGCAAGGACACAGTTCCTAGTTTCTCAGTACTCCTGAAACAGGCTAGCAGCAAACCCAAATTTGGCCCACGGGGCTTCCCATTTGGCCTCCAAGATAGAACCCTCCTTGTTACTTAGGCAGCTCTTCGTTAGGCAACTCGGTCACTTTGTCCTATGGGAGCTCACATATTGCAAAAAAATCTTCCTGTGCCAACAGCAACAGGAACATTGGCAGCATTCACATACACCTCAGCTGCTCACTCCCATTTGCCTGTGTTTTGACTCACACAGGGGACTGTGCAGCTGTGATACATCTTCAGGGAAGAGCTCTGTCCAAGTCTATGTTGTGCACTAAGGCAGTGTTTCCCAACCACTGTTCCGCGGCACACTAGTGTGCCGCGAGATGTTGCCTGGTGTGCCGCGGGAAAAATTAAAAAATTCGAAAGATTTTTTTTTTAAGTCAAATTTTCGATTGGGGCGCCGTCACTAGATGACCCCTGGGGTTCCCTCCCTCCCTCCCGCTCTGCGCCTCCCTCCTCCTCCTCCTCCTCCCCCGGGGAGGCCCTTCCTGGCTCTCGGCCAAGGCTTGGCGGCTGCCACTCACTCACTCACTCGCTCGCCCACCCGTCCCTCCATCCCTGCACCCGGCCTCTCCCCCTCCGTCCCCGGCGCTGGGGCTGCCGGGATCCATAGTCCCCTCGCCCTTGGGCTCCGCGCCCGCGCGGGGTGCGCGAACTACGTTTCCCAGCGTGGCCTGGCGGGCCGGGCGTTTTGTTTGAAGCGCTCTTCTCCCGGCCATGGAATGTGCGCAGCGGCGGCCGGGCGGGCAGGGGCTCTTCCGCGCAGACCCCGCGCAGCCTGCCTGCGCCCCCGCGGAGATCGGGCGGCAGGATGGAGCCCGGGGATCCCCGCGGAGGCGGAGGCTGCCCCCCAGGTAGGGCTGGGTCGGGGGGGTTTTATTTTTGCAATGCTGCATCCGCGCCGGAGGGGACGCATCGGACCGCGGGGAGACCCCTTGGCGGGCGTGCAAGGCAATGCATGCGTGCAGGCGTTGCATGGAGTGCAGTGCAATGCAATGGCAACGTGGCGCCCTGCATGCATGCATGCAACTTCCACCGGCGCTCCGGACTTGGCAGGTGAGGGGCGTCCCCAGTGGGCGGCAGAGAGAGCCGGGAGGGCGAAGGGGAGCCGGGGGGGAGCAGCGCTGCTCCCCGAGCCGAGCCCGGGTGGAAACTTCGGCGTCGTTGCGCCGGGTGTTGGAAGCGGAGGCTGGCGGGGGCCCCTCACCTGCAAAACCTGGTCACCTCTCATATATTTCGTGCATTGCATTCATCGCCCGCTTTCTCCTCCAAGGAGCTCCCGGGGGCGTGCGTGGTTCTCCCCGTGTTATCCTCGCAACAACAGCCCTGCGAGGTGGGTCAGGCGAGTGGCCCAAGGGAGCACCCAGGGATTGTCCTGGCCAGGTGGGGTGATTTGAACCCTGCTCTCTGCCCGGTCTTCGTCCTCATTTAGCCCCCACATGTGCATGACTGTGCATGACTGAGGTTTTTCCCCCTCGTCTTGGCTATGGTGTGAGTCTGTGCTGTTAATTAATGGGGTTCTGCCTTCGGAGAAGATGAGCCAGCCCTCAAGGAGGTGATTATGTAATTTGCTAGCAATTCATGTCCCTCCCGGCGTGACGCTGCGCGCTGACGTCACGGGGCTGTAATGGTGGTGTGCCTCGAGATTTTTTTCATGAAACAAGTGTGCCTTTGCCCAAAAAGGTTGGGAAACACTGCACTAAGGAAGAGGAGGGGATTAAAGAACCATTGGCCCATACACTGTACTGGACTAAGTCAGCAGGCAGGTCTAAAACTGCTGGCCCTTCCACCATTGCTCACTTATACAGCCCCCAGTATGAAGCTAATTGTCAACCAGGCCACTAGTTCAAATATTTTGCTCAGGCTTAATCAAGACTCCTTTGTTCTAGCCACAGCTCTAGAGCAGGCATGGTGAAACTTCAGATGTTTGGGACTACAGTTCCCATCATCCCTGACCACTGGTCCTATCAGCTAGGGGTGATGGGAGTTGTAGTCCCAAAACATCTGGAGGGCTCTAGAGGATAAATGTCTCAAGCTGAAAGTCCTCAAAGCAAGAAAAGAGGAGCACTTCAAGTTCATGCCTATGAGCAGAGCAGGCAGATGGAAATCAGAGAAAGCTCCCCACTGAAACCAGCCTCCAATCTTGAAGTCTCCAAATTCCAGTGACTGGAGAAACGGCAGCTACAGGAGCCCAAAGGGAAAAAACTCCAATGCCACATTCTCCACCCTGATGAAGCGGCAGCAGACAAAAATGACCTCACCTTTTGCCTCCCAGTTTCACTTGCCGGAATACGAGTCAACAATTTTCATGATAGTTTTCTGGACCAGATGAGCACTTAACAGGAGAAAGACATGTGAACTCGCAGAGAGTTAAGAAGGCAGCCAGGAAGCCTTGTTTCACAGGTGTACAAAAAACATGCCTTCCCTTGAGACTCCAGGATGGAGATATTCTAGTCCAGCTGGTTCCCTCATGATACCTAACTCCCTCCTCTGTGAGCATCAGCTACCAGATCAGGGAGGATTAACCTTTCCCATCTAAAGAGGGGTGTGTGAGGAAGTAGTGAGAGGAAGAGAGAGAACTCAGTGAGTAAATTGATGTTTTGCTTGGTGGCTTTGCTTGCTTGTTGAGCGGAATTGAGCAATACAGCACTCTCCCACCAAGAAGGGGCAGCACTAAGCTGGAAAAACGGAAACAGACTCTTGAGGCTTGGCTGCTGACCAAGCCTGTCAGAATTGGGGCCACCAGAGCTAAGGAATGCAAGCCACAGAAAGGGAAAGAAAAAGCTGCAGAGCCAGGGAAACCTTGCCACTTGAAGACCTCATAGAAAGTCCCTTTTGCTTTGTAAGCCTTTCATTCGCTCCATCTGCGCAGCTTTAAAACTTCAAAGCTGTGGAGACCAAAAGCCTGTGTCACTTGGAAAGCATGCAAGTGCAATGCTCAAAGAGCCAAATCCCATGGCAGGTTCTGTGCTCTGTGACACAGCACAAAATACGCGTGTCCTCGGACACAATTTGTCCCTTTTCAGGAAGTGCCAGCTTCAGGTGGAAAAGGGGTAGGATGAGGAGGAGAAGGATGAAGGCTTAGAAACAAAGTCTCTTGCTTGTTCTGGCCTGTCTTATCTCAAACAGCTAGTCAGCAGCAGGAAGGATTCCTTAGACCGAGCCTGTTTCAGCATCGACTGTAGGAAGGATTCAAGGTTGGAGACAGGGAGAAAGGCAAAGACAACAGCATCAGGACCTGCGCTGGCTGGACTCCACAGGATTACCACCACCAGCACAGAAAGGATCCCAGTTACGTTTTATACGTTGCTGCAATTTATTGTGCCTTTCTTAAATGTGGTTTAATCTTATTAGTAAGCTGCCTTGGATGGATTTGTATTCTGAAAGGTGGGACAAACAACTGTAATGAATAATAATGGACCACCCAAGACAGATAGAAACCCAGCAACTAGATCATGCAACATATCCAGATGCTAACTTTGCCTGCCCGCCTATCCACTCAGACAACACTACTGTAGGGCTTAATAATATTCACCACACCATCAGGGGCTCATTCAACTGCTTATACTTCTACCTCCACTGTTGGACATCAGTTGCTGGGAATAACAAATGGGAAGGCTAGGGAGAGTGCCTTGAACTCAGGTCTCGCTTGCAAATGTCTCAGCAGCATCTGGTTGGCCACTGTAAGAAAAGGAGGCTGGACTAGATGGGCCTTTGGTCTGATCCAGCACAGCCCCCCCCCCTTATCTTCAACATGTGATGGAAGCCGTCACCTGCCAACAAAGACCTTCTATAAGGCGCAAATAGATCAGCCACTATGCAGGAGTGTAAATGGATACAAGCCAGACATATAAATCCCATGTACATTTAGAAACCAGCAGGAGAACATTTCAGCCTTCCAGGATACTCTACCACTGACCTAAACATCAATATTTTTCATGCAAAAAACAAACTTCCAAGGGAGAATCCAGCATGAAATTGTTGAATAGCATTTATCATCAGGTTTGACTGTATTCACGGGCTTAAATCAGAACCAAGGGTGTGGGGAAGTAGGGGAGCGGGGGAAGTCCCATTATCAGAGTAGAAAAGCTTGTGCTGGTGGGACAGAAATGCTCTTAAGCATGTGAAATTTGGATTTCAAACTGAAAACAGTATCATGACTACATGAATAAATGCTGTTTGCTTTTGCTAAAGGAATGGTAAACACATTTCGTTGGAAATAAGCACCATTATGTTGTAGATATGGTCCTAGTGTATGATCTGAAGGCACACACACACGAGGCCTTGCTGAAGCTAAGCAGCTCTGGGTCTATTCAGTGCTTGAATGTTTACTCCCTTGGAAAGAGAGGTGGGATATAATGGAGGAGAAGTGAGATATAAAGTAAAATTTAAATCAATAAAGATAATCAACAAATAAACTATTCTGATTGTTACTTCAGGCATTTTGTTAACTACCTTGCCTTAACTTTTGGAAAGAAAAGGCAAAACAAAAATAGTAAAAATATAGGAATAATGCACACCATGGGCAGAAATCCCTGGAAATTATTCTGAGAGAATCCGATCTGTAGACTTGTTTTTAACACCCATTGTCTTGCTTTGTAGCTTCGCCTTTATCCTTCAGAAGAACTGGTGACAGATACCTTCCCTGGGCATAATGGGCACTGTAAGCAATCTGCCTTGCTTGGGACACAGTGACCCAGCTAACAGCATGATAAAGGGTTGCAGGCAGGGCACAAGAGACTGAACACTTGAAACAGATTCCCATCTCTGCATAAAGGGGGAATTCAAAAAGTTTAAGGAAGTAATCAGATCATAGGTGAATGAGGGGTGGTGTTGCTTTCAGCTCTTCTGCTTTCCACATCACCCCAGGATTTAAAAATATCTGAAGGAAGGCTAGCTGTAAGTAGCTCCCACCATGAAGCATAGTCCATGCGCCTAAGATGTATAGTTTCCTCCACAGTGGTGCCCCAATGATGGGAGCTCTTTATCCAGAAAAGCTCACCCGACCAATTCTACAAACAGTTTAGAAAGCAGTTTACAATCAGTTTAGGTAAAGCTTTCGTCCTCTTGGAACAATGTCAGAATCTGCCTACAGATCTTTTTAAAAAATATTATTACTCATTTGTTTTCTTGGTTGGCTGTTAATTTGGAATACATTTTTTTCCTGATGGGGTTCCATTGTCTCATTGTACTTTATGTTGCATTCCAATGTGAGCCATCTTTGAGATCTTGGCTAAGACACAAGCTTACACACCTGAATTTTAAAGAAACAAAAACGTGAGAACGGTGGTATAGTCGTAATGGGTTATTAGGTCAAGTAATACTAATAAGGAGTGGCAGAAGTGGACAATTGGTGAGCCAAGGTTGGATCACAGTTAATATAAGACACAATGTGACATGCTAATAATGTACGTAACTGCCTGCTGTCTTTCTCCTCATACTATGTAATGAGCTGAGCTTGATTGAAAAAGTTGAGCTTGATTCTTAGCAAGAAAAAGGCACTGTGGGTGAGTGGTTCCGGTGTCTGGGAAACTGGACAGCTGTCTGTCCTGGATGGGGTGATATGCAGTCAGGGGTGCTTCTGGGTCCAGCTTTGTCACTGGTCCACAGGTAGACTCAGTGGCTGGAAGCACCTTTTACCAGCTGCGCTTGGTACAAAAGCTTTTATTCTTCCTGGACTGGGAAAACTTGACCACAATAGTTCAGACACTGGTGACTTCAAGTCTGGATTGCTGCAATGTACTCTAAGTCAGTGTTTCCCAACCGGTGTTCCGCGGCACACTTCTGTGCCGTGAGACATCGGCTGGTGTGCCGTGGGAGGGAGGCGGGCGAGTCGGGCGGCGAGAGGCGGCGGCGGCGAGGATCCGCGTCGAGCCGGGGGCGGCTCCGCGGTGGTGGTGCCGAGCGGCGGGGCAGCGCGCGCAAAAGGGAGGAGCGCGAGACAGCGGAGGAGGAGGAGGCCGGCATGTCCGGGCAGCAGCAGCAACAGCAGCAGCAGCAACTCCCGGCGACGGCTCCTCAAGCCCCGCCGCCGCCCCCTCCTCCGCCCGCTATCGCCGCCACCACCACAACAGCCGCCGCCGCCTCAGCTGCCGCCGTCCCTCAGTCCCTCGCTCTGCTGCCTCCTCCCACCCCGGCAAGGGGGAGGGAAAAAACTTTCACTTTTGTGCGTCCCTCCTGGCGTGACGCTGCGCGCTGACGTCACGGGGCGGGGCTTTAATGGTGGTGTGCCGCGAGATTTTTTTCCGGTAAACAGGTGTGCCGTTGCCCAAAAACGTTTGGGAAACACTGCTCTAAGTGGAGCTCCATTGTGCTTGACCTAGAAACTGCCGTTGGCATAGAATGCTGCAGCACAGTTGCTAACAGGAGTGAGACCCTGCTCAGATATCTGCACTGGTTGCTGATTTCTTACCGGGCAGAGTTCAAGGTGTTACTATTAGTATACAAAGCCCTTAATGGCTTGGGACTAGTTTACTTGTGGGATCACCTTACCCAATATGTGCCCTCTAAACCACTTTGATCTACAGAACTGGCACTGTTACAGGTGCCACATAATACCTGCTACACAGTTTTAAGGAATCAAGTCTTTGAGTATTTCAGCACCCATACTTTGAATTTCCCTGCCTCTTGACATTTGGCAGATGCCCTGACTACATTCTTTTTGGCACTTGCTTGTAACAGGTATTGGCAATCCTACGGACACGACTAAATGACTAAACAACAACCCAGACCCATAAATGTTGGTGTGTTTTAATATTTTCTACAGTTTATTTTAATGATTTTTTAAATTGTTTAAAATTGTTTTTCTGATAATTTTGGTATTTTTTGGAAACCACTTTGAGGTTTTATTACAATCAAGTGGTACAGAAAATGTTAACGGGACATGGGTGGCACTGTGGTCTAAACCTCTTGGGCTTGCCGATCGGAAGGTCGGCAGTTTGAATCCTCGCAATGGGGTGAGCTTCCGTTACTCTGTCTCAGTTTCTGCCAACCTAGCAGTTTGAAAGCACACCAGTGCAAGTAAATAAATAGGTACCACTGCAGTGGGAAGGTGAACGGCGTTTCCATGCGCTCTGGCTTCTGTCACGGTGTCCCATTGGACCAGACTGGACTTAACCATCCAGGGGTCCTTTACTTTATTTTTACCTATATAAAATGTTGTTAAATAAATATGTCTAGTGTGGCTCTATCTATGCATTCTGCTGCATTTTAAGGATATGCACCCTTAATAAAGGAATCTGACCCCAGTATTAGTCTAGGACATGGATGGACAACTTTGATCACCCCAGCAAAACAACTTCCTGTGCCAGATGTGTGCACCCTATTTGCCTGTTTCAGTTTCAAGCAACTTACCGCAATTTGCACACTGTTTTCTCAAACCTGAAACCTGCCACATTACAGTGGGCAGACACCTCTTCATCAAACCATGTGCTGGTTTTGGAGTGGCTATCCTCATGTACAAAAGCAGAAGTTACTTGAACAATCCTCCCATGGCTTGCCTTCTCATTTCCCAACCTGCTCTTACTATTTGGCTAGCCTTGTAAATAGTTAGCACTGGCTGTCTGGGTTGAGGAAGATTTGCCACCCAATAGGGAAACAGGGAATGAACCCTTTCAGATTGCCAGTATGCCAGTAAAGGACTAATAGTCACCAAGCTGGCAAGTAATTTTTGTGAACCACTTTAAGGTGATGTGCAACACTTGCTAATAACCAAGATTATTGGTCAGGAATACTATTGTCTGCTGGAAGCCTCAGGAAGGTTTAAAAATAGTGTTTGTTTTTTAAAGCAACACAGAATGAAACAGGACCCATTATAGGCCCCCATTCTTTTGTCATCTTATTATGGGGTGCTATTCCATTTCGTTTTACACTTGCAAGCTACATTTCTCCCTGTGCTTTATTCTATCTACCTTCAGCAGCTGCCTCTCTTTCTAGGGCACGTTTTAAGATGAATAGAGACATCCACAAAGGTTGAGCATCAAAAGAAGGGAAGAAATGTCATGCCTGACTCCAGGAGAGAGATGGTATGCTTTGCAGCAGACTGCCACTGAGCCAGAAGAAAAATAAAATGGACATGGAAGATCAAACAGCAAATATAGGGCAGGATTGTTAGCATACCTGCATTTAACAGAAAGAATAAAAATGAGAGAGGCGTAGATAAAACGGTTCCAATACCTTGAGCAATTTTAAAAACTGGACCCTAAAGAGATACTTTTGGCACTGTATTGATTTGGGAAATCTAGCCTTTAAGCCACCGCACTTGCCTCTCCTACCCCACTGCCAAATCACAAACGAGAATTGCTGCCTTTTCCCTCCGCACCCAACTGTCATCACATCCCAATCCAAGCTCTCCAGGACAAAACAAGTAGCAGCCCCTCCGGCTCCCCCCTTCCTCCCCAGCATGCCTCTTCTGCACCCCCCTCTCCTCTCAATTTCCATCCAACGTCGCCTCCCTACACCAACATCCTTCTCTCCCCTTTTGCGGGGCTCCCTCCAGAAAATGAGGATATATTTGGCCCAGGGAGACTTTCCTTGCCTCCAACTGGGACTTACTGATTTAATTCCCCCCCTTTCCCCCCCTCCTGTCTGGACACCCCTCCCCCCAGCACCCACTCCTCTTCCTTTCCTTTCCTTTCCTTTCCTTTCCTTTCCTTTCCTTTCCTTTCCTTTCCTTTTTCCTCTTTCCTTTCCTTTCCTTTCCTTTCCTTTCCTTTTTCCTTCCCTTCCCTTCCCTCTCTCTCCTTCTGCCAGGATCCGTCTTCCATTCTCTCCCTTTCTCTGCTTCCTAGAGCAGACTCCCTCCCACCAAGGGCTTCTGTAGCGCTTTCAGGCAGCTTAGTTTGCAGTGATGGAAAGGGAGATGCAGTCAGGTCTCACTTTGGAAAAGCAGTGCCAGGGCTGTGGGAGCATCCAAGAGCCCTTACACTGCCTTCTCAAAATCAGGCAGGCTTTGGGGAGGTGGCAGGGTCCACTCAAAACAACAACAACAACTCTGTCCGGATTTTCAATTTTGAAAATATGGCAACCCTAGTTAACTGCTATGTGGGAACTCATTCCCAGCCATTCTGTGAGAAAATGAAAGCCTTTCGGGGCAAAAGGTCATCACAACAACAGGGTTATAAAGTCATATGCTCAAAGTCATAAGCCATGACAAAGTGCATAAAATTTCTCTGGTAATAAACTTGGTTATCTCAAATGCAAAGCTAACTTGTCAACAAGCCACCTTCGCACTGATTTCAATATTTATTTATTAAATTTGTATACTGCTTTTCATCTGTAGATCTTAGGGAGCTTCATAACATAAAAACGCAAGATGCACATCCAAATAAGTGACCTTGATAAAATTTTAATACTTCTTTTAAAACGGCCAATTGTAAAGATAAGTGATAGTTGATGCATGGCACCCCCACATCTAAAAAATGTAAGCTGGGAAAAGTTTGATCCACCTCCCCCACTTCCACAACAGACCCATGCTCACTGAGTCCCCACTTACCTTTTTCTCAGAAGCAGGCACAAAAAGCTCCTTATATTTTTAAACTCAAGTATAGCGTGTAAGACAACTCCCATGATGACATGTGTGCAGATGTTGTATCCACTTTGTGAAAGACTCAAGACTCCAAGAAGTCACCTAATTAAAAAGAAAAAGTAAGTCTGATATTTGCTGCCAAAGAAAAATTCAAATATAACTCGTATAGGTTGATGTTCCGTTAGGATCTCTGTACTGCACCATGGATAGATGAGGCACGGCACGAAGGTCTTAGGTTTAATAAAAAATAAAATAAAAACACAAAGTGACTTAAGTCAGATTCTTTTTCAGATGTGCCAACATTTCTACACAACAGCAGCCACTGAGGGTTCCTAAATACCTGACAATATGCCAGAGACTAAACAAAAAAGAACCCCTGTGTTGCGAACAGAACAATCTGACAACCCAAAAGCAACACGGCAGGCTAATAATATAATTACAATTCTTTTGTATCACTATTGAATTATGTCTTAATTGACAATCAGATAACGTACAATATATACATGGTGACACCAACATATGTATCCTGTGTACCCTTTTGGACGTTTTACTTGGTAATGTATCTCTTATTGTGTAATAACCATTTACAGAATGTTCAGGCATATCATCTCATTTATTGTATTTGAATGTAACTGATTCTATTTGGTATTATTATCAGCTGAGGAAGAACATTGATTGAAACAGTCGGTCATCCTGGAAGGACTGCCCTGTTGCTGTGTTTGGAGCACCAACGTTCTTCAGCTTACTCTCTACAAATACTGCATATTTGCCTCAAGCTTTGGTGATTCTTCGTGACGTTACACAGCCTAAAAATCCCTTATTTTGGGGCATTTTCTTAACTCACATTAGCTGGTGTCACCATGTATATATTGTACGTTATCTGACTGCCAATTAAGACATAATTCAGTAGTGATACAAAAGTATTGTAATTATATTATTAGCCTACTGTGTTGCTTTTGGATTGTCAGTCAATATGTCAGAGACTTACATTCACACATGATGCCTCTCCCATGATTCTTAAAAGCCCCATCTTTGACTGACATCCTCTTGGTTTCCAGGCTTATCCACTGAAGCCTCGAAACCTAGAGAAAGTTTTTTCAGAATGATAGACTAATCCAACAGATTCCAGCCTTGCCTGGTTAGAACAGTAATGCTTACCAAGTGACAGACCAAAGGCCAACCAACAGCCTATCTGATAACAGTCTCCAATTGTGGCTAAGCATTCCATATGAAAAATAATGCCAATGTGAAACTGGCATTCTTGCAACAGCACCATCCATTTGCAATGACAGGAGTAAGGTCTCCTTGCTGCCCAGCCACGCACCCCACCCTTCCTATACAATCTGCCACCATCTGCCCTGTAACTCTCCCTCCAGTTCTACTGCCACAATTAAAATGACACAGCTTCTCTCACTGACATATCTGAACAGAAATAAGGAGAGAGAGGTTAGGAGCAAAACAAAAAGAAACACACAAGCAGTTGCAGAGGGACGAGTCTAGTGCTGCCAACTAGAGAGAATTTTACGGGCTTGGCCAATTGCCATCACGAGAGAACGCAAAGCCAAAAAGTTCCAGCTGAGCAGTTTGTGCTATTATTGTGCCCATGTGCGCCGTTATAGCAAGCGCTGAGGCATCACATGGGGGCAGTAACTGCATTTGTAGTGGGGTACACATGTGAAAGCACTGAAAGCTTTGTGCTGCTACTGCAATGAACATTGTATTGCTCCGTTCAGCTCTGCCTCTCAATACGAGGCTATCAGGGAAGTGGCAGACACCATTTTGTAGAGTGCACCTGGAGAGACCACATGAGTATGTATATAGTGGTTGTCTAGATGGGTAAAGGGACGCGGGTGGTGCTGTGGGTAAAACTTCAGTGCCTAGGACTTGCTGATCGTAAGGTCAGCGGTTCGAATCCCCGCGGCGGGGTGAGCTCCCGTCGTTCGGTCCCAGCTCCTGCCCACCTAGCAGTTCGAAAGCACCCCTAAGTGCAAGTAGATAAATAGGTACCGCTTTATAGCGGGAAGGTAAATGGCGTTTCCATGTGCGGCGCTGGTTCTGGCTTGCCACAGCAGCTTCATCACGCTGGCCACGTGACCCGGACGTGTCTTTGGACAGCGCCGGCTCCCGGCCTCTTGAGCGAGATGAGCGCGCAACCCTAGAGTCGGACACGACTGGCCCGTATGGGCAGGGGTACCTTTACCTTTAGATGGGTAAAAGTAAGTCAGAAAGTGCAGCAGAGGGGCCAATCCCCTCCTTCTCAGCTGAACCACCATCTCACACTGGGTCACTTCTCAGACAGCGCTGCAGTTGTGAGGCTGCAGTCCCTGGAGGCAGGAGAGAGGAAGTCACCAAATTACACAATCCCCCCCCCCCCCAGACAGGGAAACATTATCCTCACAAAGGAAAGGCCATCTGAACATGCTTGGGAGCACACTTGCCCTTGAGCCCTTATCTTAAAGAATTTCAGGTGGGGGTGAATATAGAGAAGGTGAAGTTGGCCATTCTCAGAGGTGCTCACTTAAGCGAAACACAGCACAGGCCACAAGTGCCCTGAAGTCAAGATTATTACCAAGGTAACTGCATTTGGGGTGGTGAGGAAGGTGCTCAATTTCCATTCCATATTTTCTCCAGGAGTTCAGAACTACCTACAGCGTTCACCACACCTTTTATTTGCTTGCCACCCTTTGAGGGAGGTTAGATTGAGAGATAGTACTGGGAAACCTTGGGCTAGTCACTTTTTGGCGGAGCTGCTTTTTGAAGCTGGGCCTCCCTGTTCTACGAACAAAACTCTAGCTGTTACATCACACTAACCTGGCTTGCTGACTTGTAAAGTTTGTAAGCCAAGGGTGCCCAAACGTTTTTCAAGGGGGGCCAGATTTGATGAAGTGAACATGTATGAGGACCCCCAAGTTGTTGAGCTTTTTTGCTTTTTTTAGGATTTTACCCCAGGACATATACTGCCACAAAGGCCAGATTAACTTGGCCGGCGTGGTCCGGATTAGGCTCCCAAAGCGGACTTTAGACATGTCTGTTGTAAGTAGAATAGAAATCTTCTGGCTTCTAGAAGGCAGACATTTCTGCAGTTAGCAGTTCTGCTACTCTTCCTAAAAACAAGCTCTTAAAATATGTTATCAGTATTACACAGACTCTTTTCTACTACCACTCAAATGGTAACCAGAATTCTCAACAGAGCCAGCCAAGGTTTCTAGATCTGCAGATCAGAGCAATCTGTCAGAAAACACGTGTCTGCCCTTTGCAATGTTTCTTAGATTCTGCCAAGCAACAGAGACTTAATTGAATGGCTTTCAATATTTAACACTAATGAAAAGAGTTCTTCCCCAGAACACAGAAGCCATCGCTGAGTTCTGAACACTCATTCAAGTCAGTCTCAGCTGAACTCTGAATCAGATCACCTCACAGAATGTAAGATGGCCAGCAGCTTAAATGGCTTTTTAAAATGCCCAAACCAATTTACAGAGGATAGGCCTATCAATCACTGTTAGCCATGAAAGCTGAAATGAAAGTACCACAGATGGAGGCCGTACAGATCTGAATACCAGTTGCTGGAGGGTAAATCATAGAGAGAGCCATCACATTCATGACTTGTTAGTGGCTGATTCCTGTTAGAAACATCTGGCTGATTCCTGTTAGAAAGTGAATGCCAGGGAATTCTTGTAGGTCTAATGAGAGATTGAGATGTTTCTACCTGCAATCTTGTTAGAATCTACAGGCCAGGCCCCATTGTGACTTCTTCCTGAGGTGAGGACACTACAGAATAGGGATGGAGAATCCCAGTGTTATTGGGCTACAACTCCTGGCCTGGGGCTGATGGGAGTTGGAGCCCTAAAACATATGGAAAGCAACAGGCTTCCCATTCTAGCGCAGAACATATTGCAGGTACCTGTGTCTACTTACTACAAATGTGTTATACTGGGCATAGCTGTAAACAGAAATAATGTAATTTTCGCAATAATCTTGCAGGAAAACAATTCATTGGTTTAAGAATGGAGACGAGCAGCTCACAGGTGAAGTGAAATGTTAAGAGTTCTCCAGCTGTGAGAGAGGCCACCCTCATGAAGCCCAAATAGCTTCTACAGGGGAAGCAAGCTTCACATCCACCCCAGTTTGTCTCCCATTTCATCCAGGATGTCCCTCCCACTGACCTGGCTAGCTAAGACTATTTCTCCACTGGCTTTTATGTTCCCAGGAACCAAAATTACACAGTAAACACATACAACTACTTCCAAGCGAGGGAGTAAGAGATGCAGCCAAGGCATTGCTTGTTGAAGTGTCCTGGCTATACTTGAGTAGAGTTTATCTTGATTTAGAGTGGCACACTAATTAAATTTGGGATCGCCCACAATCAAGGCAATAACAACACAACTCTCAGGTGTTGCAGAAGAGGAGAGAGAAACCACATGACACATTTCAGTTGAAATAGCCCTCTGGTCGGACAGGATAAACTATTATGCTGTGCATGTTGAGTAGCCAAACAGACAGCTTCCTCGTTTGTGTGTTACACTAAACCATTGTTCAGTGATACGTGCACAGGTCAGAATGAATGAAATCTCACATGTTCCCTCTTTCCCCCTATAACAGTTGGGAAAAGAAATTCATTAGTGTTTACTTTGACAGAGGTCTGTTGTTTTATACCAATCAAAGATTGGAATTTAAAACAAACTCTGGTCAAATAAACAAGCCAACTTCAAACCATAGATTATTACTGTAATGTGTATGGGTTGCTCGTGCGTAAGTTGCCGCCTCTCCAGGCTTTGTTGCCTTGCTAAACCTTTCAGTCTGGGCAGCCCTTCACTTCGTGGCTGCCTCAGTCGTTAGCAGAATCCGTCAGTGGGCGTTTCTTAAATCTTTTCCAACATAAAACTTGTTTGACACCCAGTCTCCTCCTACTCTCTCTGCGCGGAAGTCTTCTGCGCAGGGTGGGCATGGGTAGCGGAGGACCCGTGCTCTCCCCGCTGGTGTCCGGTGAAGAGTCCTGGAGCCCTCTCGCCGATTCCCCCATCAGCCCCTCTATATCCCTGGTGTTGCGCTGATTTGCTTCCCCATCTGCGGAGCTGCCTCTCTCCCTGCTGGGCCCTTCTCCAGCATCATTTGAGAGCCTTCCCTCCGCCTCTAGCTCCGATGTCAGTTCCCTGACAATTACATTGCATGCAACAAGGCAGCAGGATTCTGTGAAACCAAAAGTAAATGCAAGCAAAGTCTTCCTCCTCACCACATGGAAGTGAAGAACAGGTGTAAGTCCAAGGCTTTGCTTGGGTTCATTCCAAGTAAGGGGATAACATGGATCCCCCAGAAAAGACCCTGGAGCTGCTACCCAAAGCCACCCACCATCACAGTAACATCTTCAGTTTAGCTTCTGTGGTCACCTGGATCTCAGTCTCTCTCTTCCCCCATTAATTTGCACAAAGTCATAAGAGGCTGAACATATTTCGAAGAGACTGAGTTAATTAGGGCCTTAAAGTACTTGTACAGTCATGAGCTCAGAAAACCAGAGATGGGTGGAATTCAGTATTCACAGGGAATACTGCACGTGATGTTGGAACGAAACAGGGAGTTGCTGAAACATCTTGCCCATAATACAAGCCTAGCCAACCATTATTAAATTATTTCAGTATCACTGATCTTACGAGCCAACATTTAACTTTAAATTAGGACATGCTGCATGGAATACTGAATATACAGTGTAAAACACTGTGGTGGATTCAACTTGACCCCATTTAAGGCCAATCTTGCAGTGTTAAAAGCATGGGGGCTGCTTATTGGAGACTTACGGTGGGATTCAACTAATGAGTCGTCAGAGGAAGCCCTGTCAGAAGTTTTGTCAGGGGAGGGGAGACATCAGTTTTCCCCACCCCAGGGGGGGGGCTCAGGGGGGGAGGGGAGATACGAACTCTGGAACAGTGCACAGAGGGGGGAATCATATCATCTGGTAAGTCCACAGCAGCTCATAATACCACAACTTGATCAGGGTGCAACTGATGAAGTCAGACTTGGCAAGAGACAGTGGCATCACGTAGGCAGGGCAGTGGCCACACTCAGCACTATCCTATCCACGCCAGTTGAACCACCCTTCCCTCAGTGCAAAATTATGCTAGTATGAACTCAATAACATGTGTGGCAGGACTCGGAGACTAAACAGACAGGACAGACAACCCTGGGCCCTAGAATCACGTGTCAGTTTCAGCAAGTACCCTTCACAGAAACCATTAAATTGAACTTCCAGTTTCCTATCTACTGCTTCAACAGGTAAAGAACAGCTTCTATCCATAGGCTGTTAGGCTGCTGAATGAAAAGATAACAACAGGGCAAATGACTTTTGGGTTTGGTGGGTGTGCGTCAGTAAACGAGGGGAATTAAGAGAGCTGTTTGGGGGGGGGGGTTTGCTCGTGTAATCTCACTGTATACAAGTTGTACAAGTGACAATAAAGTATTTCAATTCCACTATCGCCAAAGCTGCAATCCTGCAAACGCTTACTGGGAGTACAAGTGAGTGCATTAGGACTGAGTTCTAGATAAACATATAAAGGTTTGCAGTTCATGGGACTGATCTGTGAACTAGAAGCCTCTGGCCTAGATTTTACTTCTGACATTAGGTTGCCTTCACCAAGCTACTATCTCTCATAGATTCATATACCACATAGCTACAGAGGGGACAGCTGTGTTACTGAGTTCCCAAATGGAAACTCTGTAACGTACCCAGTCAGCTTAAGGTACAACCTCAACACACTTCCAAGGCTCCTGATAGTTCCTTGGCAGCCATGTCTTTACCTGCTCCACACCTGGCATTACATACAGTGGTACCTCGGGTTAAGTACTTAATTCGTTCCGGAGGTCCGTTCTTAACCTGAAACTGTTCTTAACCTGAAGCACCACTGCCAGAGCCCGATTTCTGTTCTTATCCTGAAGCAAAGTTCTTAACCTGAAGCACTATTTCTGGGTTAGTGGAGTGTGTAACCTGAAGCGTATGTAACCTGAAGTGTATGTAACCCGAGGTTCCACTGTATAGTATCAGGTGGGTGTGGTTTGCGGGGGGGTGGTCTCAGACAAAACTGGAACCTGTGCCAGGTCAATTTATTATTATGTATTAAATTTTATCTCTTCCTATCCCATCCCATGATTCCAGAGCAGCAAACACCCAAGTAGCAAAATTTTATAATAAAAACATATTTAGATACTGTACCTCAGTCCCAAGCTTTGTTTAAAGCTCTGTATACTCTTACTAACACCTTGACTGGGACCGGTATCTCACGCTACTTCCTCCAGGTATACCTGTAGCTAGCTGGTTACCACCCCCTCAATCACCTTGCCCAGAAAGAATTATTAGAGACTGGGTAGCAATTTTCTAAAACCTCTGAACCCATGAAGACCTCTTCAAAAGGGACCACACTACCACCTCTTTCAAGGCAGTGGGCATAACTACCTCCAATAGCAAGGCATTAACCACAATGGACCATTCAGTCATTACTTCCCACAAGACTTTACCAGCCAAGATTGACAGGGATCAAGAGGGTGCATAGCCAGCCCCCTGTCAGGGTCCTACCCCTGAACAACAATGCTCAATAAGACTGAAATATTAACTTACAAAGGCCTTGTAATCTGAAGCATTCTGACAAGCATTCTATCCATATACTGTGATTATTACTACCATTATAATACTGTGATTACAAAAATAATGATAGGATATATTGAAACTGAAATATAGATCTGGCTAAAGAAATAAGTACAATTACTCCATTAAGTCAATCTAGAAATATCTCATATCCAAACTAAATGAAGCCTCTAGATCAAATAAATTCAAATTACACCCAACACAACCATATGATAAAGAGAAACAAAGAAACGTATGATCAATGTGCCCAGCATATTTTGGCATATGTGTTCTCCAGCAAAAAGATTGCTTCAGAAATACATACCATATTTCTGGACATCTGTTCCTGCAATGATTATTTTTGTCCTTTCACAGGTCTCAGGCACTACATGCACAACTGGTCCCTGTCTCTGAATGACTGCAGTTAACCGATACAGGAAAGCACCCACATCTACTACAGGGTGTATTCAAAAGGCCCTCACATCCTTCCTGTTGCAACAAGATTCAATTACTGCGAAGGGTTATGTGTGCCTAGCTAATTGGCAGTTCTACACCAAGTATAAATTGTGAAAGCCAAACAGATGCAAGCAAGTCTACTTAACTTACCTACTTTATTAGGAAAGAAATGGGTCACTACAGACATTAGGAACAAGAGGTACATGAAATCCTACCTACTCACATAACCTATCAAGCCCAGATTTCAACAGATTAAAGGTAAAAAACAAGGGGTTTGATTCATTAATTTCATACTTGCACTTTCATAACTGAACATATAGTGCATGACATCCAAACAGAATATGGTTACAGTGCAAAACAAGTGTAAGCTTTGAGTGAATTGCACCTAACTACTCACCTGGAAGGTGTCATATTGCCATAGATATAGGGTGGCCAGCCTAATGTTCTTCTCTCCTGGGGGAGGGGGGTCTCTTGGCACCCCCCTCCCCCTTCAAAGACTCCACCTTGAAGAAACAGTAGAGTGAGATAAGCCAGAAAAAGTCTTCTTTCTTCAATTTCTCACACAAACCCCACTATGCTTAAAGGTGGGGGTGAAATGTTCCTGCAGCCTTAGCCACCACTAAAACAAATGGCAGCATGGTCTTCTGGTGCCAGGATAATCCCCTTCAAGTCTTTTTTAAGGCTCGTGTGGAATCTTCCATTTCACAGAGGGGAAGTTCAGTCTTCACAATTGATCATAAACTCCGCTACAGAAAACCCATGGAGCAAAGCACTCTCATTGTCCTCAGTGTCTAGCTGTTCTTCTCAGTTGTCCTTAAACCTGGTTCCACATCTCTCAGTACTGTAGATTTTTTTTAGACACAATCTCAAAAAAGACACAAGTTCTTGCTGGATTTAAACAATGCCAGTAGGATTCCCTGGCCGGAGGCACAACACTGCGTCGCCAATTGTTCTCGCCTCAGTCACCATGCCCCTGTGTAGCATATAAAACTGGATTAAAAACCTTCTGCCTTTCAAGCAACTCATTCCTACATAAGCCTTGATCACTACCACTAATAATAACAATTATTTATTTGTACCCTGTCCATCTGACTGGGTTGCCCCAGCCACTCTGGGTGGCTTCCAACACTTATAAAAACATAATAAACACAGACTGAGACCGGAACTTTCCCGTGAATAACTCTGTTGCTTCACGCAAACCCAGGAGGGCAGTGAATGTAACTTCTTGCCCGACGCTGAAGGACAGATGGGACCACTTGTCACACACCTTCCCTCACATAGATTGCAGGGGTCACATAATTAATTAGTGTTTTGATTTGTTGGAAGCTGCCCAGAGTGGCTGGGGGAGCCCAGTCAGACGGGTGGCTTATAAATAAACTCTTATTAATAATATAAATAAAAAAATTCCTTCCAGTAGCACCTTAAAGACCAACTAAGTTAGTTCTTGGTATGAGTTTTCGTGTGTGTGCATGCACACGAAAGCTCATACCAAGAACTAACTTAGTTGGTCTTTAAGGTGCTACTGGAAGGAATTTTTTTATTTTGACTATGGCAGACCAACACGGCTACCTATCTACTAATAATATAAACAGTGCCATAATAATTTTCTTTATTAGGTACATATCTAGCCCACCCTTCATCACAACAGATCCCAGGTCAAAATAAATAAACACACACACGTATATCTTGTGTGTGTGTGTATGTGTGTGTGTGTGTGTATATATATATATATATATATACACACACACACACACACACTACACACACAGTGGTGCCTCGGGTTAAGTACTTCGTTCCGGAGGTCTGCTCTTAACCTGAAACTGTTCTTAACCTGAAGCACCACTTTAGCTAATGGGGCCTCCTGCTGCCACTGCACCACCAGAGCATGATTTCTGTTCTCATCCTGAAGCAAAGTTTTTAACCCGAGGTACTATTTCTGGGTTAGCGGAGTCTGTAACCTGAAAGGTATGTAACCCGAGGTACCACCGTGAGTGTGTATATATATATATATATATGCACACACAAACACCAGTGCAGCTTTTAAGAGTTGGGGCAGCTACTACCTGTGAGAGAAAACGATACTGGGCTACCCAGTACCAGGCAGCCTCTTATGCTCACCTATATATTGTAAGGACATTGCTGCTTATCTGCGCGCTTACTGACCAGGGGAAGGGAGGTCCTATAGGGAAGAGGTCTCCCCTTTAAAAAGTCAAGTGACAGGGCCTTTCGCGGCTCCTTCTCTGCGCCCCCCTCCCGGCCGACTGCGAGCAGTCCCTTCGCTTCCCTCAGGCTCCCTCCCTAAGCCCAGGCGCTACTAAATACGCGGATAAATAGGGCGCGGGGCGGAGAAGGGCTGCCCTGCTCCCTCCCTCGTGTCCTTCGGTTCCCCCTCCCCTCCGTCCCTTCCCCCTCCATACCCCTCTCTCCCCCGCCCGCCTCACTCGGGCCCCGCGCTGCCCCCCAACTCCTCCGGCAAGAGGGGCGCCCCCCGCCTACTGACCGAGGGCAACGGCAGCAAACGGCAGCCAGCAGAAGAATTCCAGCCACTTCCGCCAGGCAGCGCCGGAAGCGAACCCATGGCAACCAGCCGTCCCGCCCTCCCTCACCCCACCCCACCCGCTTTCGGATTGAGGCCACGCCTCCCTTCCCTCATGCGAGTCAGAACAGAGGGCGGAGACTGGAGGGCGGTTTCTTAAGGCGAGCCCGTTCTCGCCGGAGGCCACGCCCTCTTCCCTCCCTCCGCGCTCCTAACCAACTCACGACTCGCAAGGCCGTTCGATCCGGCGCCGGCCACGCCCCGCTCGCCCTTGACCCGTCGCGTCAAAAGCGTCACCTCTTCCGTAAGGAAGACGGGGGAAGCGCGGCGGGTGACGTCGCTCTCACCTCAGAAATGTGTATATTCATGCGCGCGCGCTTGAAGGGACGTAAAACGACGTAGGTAGGATTCGTCGCCCCTCCCCTTTTGCTTTCCTCTAATCCGCCGCCCAGCAGGCCGTACCAGACACGCCCACATTTGGGAACCGCCCCCTCCAGCTTCCTACTTGGTTTCAAGGCTGGTTTTTTCCCTCCAGTCGCGTCTTCGTCCGTGTGCCTCTTGCGCCCCCTGGCGGTTCAGAATAATCATTTGAAAACCAGAGCTTCCTTACATAGAACGTCAATTGTCCCTAGAAGAACTCTGTGTTTGTATATCCAGTTGTGGCCGCATGGTGTATATGCCCATGCATACTAAACCTTTACTGGCACGCATCACGAGCCTCCAAATTGTACCGATGGCACTGGCTCCCACTGTCCCTGGCATCTGTGTCCCTTCTCTCTCCTCCCTGCCTATCCATAAGGAACTCTGGAACTCGAGAGACAGCATGTATCAGAGAGAACAACAATTTCTCTCAAACTGCAGACACTCCAAGTATCCCTATTTTCCAGGTTCAGGTAGGTAGCCGTGTTGGTCTGACGCGGTCGAATTAAATAACAAAATTAAATTTTTATTTATTTTCCAGGCAGGGACAGTCCTGGATTTATAGAAGCCATCCCAAGTTTCTGATTTGATCCCAGAATGTCCCACTTTTCCTTGAAGGTAAAGGGACCCCTGACCATCAGGTCCAGTCGTGGCCGACTCTGCGGCGCTCATCTCACTTTATTGGCCGAGGGAGCCGGCGCACAGCTTCCGGGTCATGTGGCCAGCATGACTAAGCCGCACAGAAACACCGTTTACCTTCCCGCCGGAGTGGTACCTGTTTATCTACTTGCTCTTTGACGTGCTTTCGAACTGCTAGGTGGGCAGGAGCAGGGACCGAGCAATGGGAGCTCATCCCGTCGCGGGGATTCAAACCGCTGACCTTCTGATTGGCAAGTCCTAGGCTCTGTGGTTTAACCCACAGCTCCACCTGCGTCCCATCCCTTTTCCTTAGGACGTCCCTATTTTCATCAGAGAAATATTGGAGGGTATGGTAGGATGTCCCTGTTTTCATCGGAGAAACATTGGAGGGTATGGAGTTATCCGTCCTGGAGTCATCTGAAGGCAGCCCTGTATAGGGAAGTCTTTAATAATAATAATAATAATAATAATAATGTTTTATCATGTTTTTTATATATGTTGGAAGCTGCCCAGATTGGCTGCGGTGTTCGACTTGTGTCTGCAAAAGTAGCAAGGCTCTGTACAGTGTGTTGCACATTGACACCTTCTTTAATAAAGTGCTAGAACTGACCATTCTGGCGCTTTTGACATCCTTCTTTGGTTTCCCTGCATCAAACCACTCTCACAAGCCCTAGAGTCACCACCATCATGTAGACCTGGGACCCTAGAACTCAGTTAAATGCATAGGATTGCACTGTCAGTCTCTGACAAGTACAATTAAAAGAGACAACTCTTAACACTGCATGGCATCAGATTAACAGTAATCTCACATCAACATGCTTATGTATTTATTGTTAGCTTCCTTTTCAAAATGCAACATTTCCCCAAGGTGGCTTATGATATTTGATAAAATCACTGGAAAGCATGTACAATATTAAAATAAGAAATGCAGCAATAAAGAGCAGAAGGCAAGGAATATCAAATTATTTCAAGCTCATTCCAGCACAAACACTGGGATCACTATAGATGGAAGGATCTGTCTATTTAGGTCCTCCCAGTTTCTCATTTTTCAAATCTTAAATTCAGTTCTCCACAGCTTTGCAACAAATTTGCGATTTATTTATTTTTTGGCAAGCAGTTTCCCCAATATAGCACATTTTGTATGTTTGTTTTTTTTACAAAAATATTCATTTTTTATGCACACTTTCCCCATACAATCTGCATTTTTGTCAACTTTGGTTGGTTGGAAAAGTGCGCCACAGAATTCAGGTAACTGTGAATTTCAAAGGATGGCCTTGTTTTGGTTCTCACTTTGTTCCTCAGAACCGCCCCCCCCCCCAATTAACTAATTTTTAAATGTCCCCCAGGGACAAAAGTGAGATGTGGCCATAACTAGAAAAGTGGGATAGCTCAGGAATAAGAAGAGAAGCAGGGCGGAACCAAATTAGGGCTTGGCATGTTTCATGGACGTGGCCAGGATTTATGTTGGGGGGCAGGCTTTATGTTGAGGGGAGCAGAACCCCAGTTAGTTAAGTATTTTTATTGATTTATTTGATTGGGGGGGACAGCTGCCCCACTCCCCTTTGACTATGCCCATAGCATGTTTGTTGCACAGGGATTGTTCCTGCTGTCCATTGGTCATATTTGTAAATGCGGCATGCCTCCGAGATACTGCGGGGTTCCGTTCCTGACCACCGCAATAAAGCGAATATTGCAATAAAGCAAGTCACATAATTCCCCCCACCAGTGCATATAAAAGTTACGTTTACACTATACTGTAGTCTGTTAAGTGTGCAATAGCATTATGTTTTTTTAAAAAACCAATGTACAGTGGTACCTCAGGTTAAGTACTTAATTTGTTCCGGAGGTCCATACTTAACCTGAAACTGTTCTTAACCTGAAGCACCACTTTAGCTAATGGGGCCTCCTGCTGCTGCCGCGCCGCCGGAGCACGATTTCTGTTCTCATTCTGAAGCAAAGTTCTTAACCCGAGGTACTATTTCTGGGTTTGCGGAGTCTGTAACCCGAGGTGGCCAGGAGTACTAAACCTCTTCTGGTGCAATGGAACAACATGACGGAACCCAGAGCTCATGGAAAACGCCATTTACCTTCCTGCCACAGCGATACCTATTTATCTACTTGCATTGGTGTGCTTTTGAACTGCTAGGTTGGCAGGAGCTGGCGCTGAGCAACGGGAGCTCACCCTGTCATGGGGATTCAAACCTCCGACCTTCTGATCGGCATGCCCAAGAGGCTCAGTGATTTAGACTGCAGTGCCACCCGCATCCCTGTTTGTAGCAATAGTCCTTCGCAATGGCGAACTTAAAGTTGCCATCTAATAATCATTGGCTCTGGCGCCACCTACTGTTGGGCTCCCTGTCCACGACCCTACCAGTTTCAATGGACATCAGCCAACAAACAGGCATATGTCTAGCTGGGCGGGCGGGGGATGGTGGTGGGGTTAGGGGGATGGTGGTGGGGTTAGTGGTAGCAGCAGGGGATGGAGAAGGGAGTTGTTGCCTTCCTAGACGCATCTAGTTAGCCATTAGACTGTTGCTTGACCAGAGGGACCTTTCCCCCACAAGGGATGCAGCCACAGTGCATTTGCCCTCTCTCAAAAAGGCAAACAAAAATTGGCACAGGTTCCTCCATTCGGATATGGGAGAGAGCCTCTAACAAGACAGGTGTTTTTAATTGGACGGATGATTGCTAGCAGAAGCATTTGTAATGGAAAAGTCAGGCTGGCTTCTTCCCAGTGAACCCGTAGAGCGATACCAGAGTTTGCAGTGGCCCATGAAACCAAAAGCTTAATCTCAGCTATTCTTCTTCTTTAACTATGTACGTGGATTAACTGTGTGCATTTTGCAGTTCTGGGGATATTGTTTTTAAAGCCGTTTGACAAACTTCCTTTGGCTCAATGGGCGGGAACAGCTTTTGTCTGTGGGGCTTTTTAGTTTAGAGAAAAGACAACAAAGAAGGGGTTGATGGGGAGTGATGGGCTTATAAATCTATTTGTGGTTGTTGGGCAGAGGAGAGGTGCAGGAAAGAGAATGCCTCCCTTCCTTCCTTCCTTCCTTCCTTCCTTCCTTCCTTCCTTCCTTCCTTTGCTCCTTCAAAATCCTAGGCAGCCAACTGGCACAAAAAGATGGCGTTTCTTATGTGTAATGGTCACATCGCCACTGTACATTTAAAGCACGTTTGAAGGGCCTGGCTTCTCCCAAAGAATTATGGGAACTGTAGTTTGTCAAGGCTGTTGGGAATTGCAGTTCCTGAGAGGGGTAAACTATGGTTCCAAAGATTCTTGTGTGGGGAAGCCATGTGCTTGAAATGTGAGTGATGTGGCTGGACTTCCGATAGCCAACAGTGTCTGCCAACAGTGATTAGCCCTTGTAGCTAAAGCCACTTCCGCCCTACAGAGTAGGTGGGATTGCGGGCGTCACGGCCCCACCGCGTGTGGTGGCTGGAGCCCAGCCCCCACCTGATTGGAGGGATCCCCGGTCACGTCACCCCCTGGCCAGCCAATCGGCTGGCTCTAGGGGCGTGGCCTGCCCTATTTAACGCAGGCGTGGCCGGGGATCTCCCTCTTTCCCCGCCTATCAGCTGTTCCTGTTTCCCACCCTCCCTCCCTTTAAGGTTTTCGTTCCTTGACCTTGCTTTACAACTTGGTTGGTCGCCGTTGTGGGGCCTGGTAGGAATTTTTCTACTTGGCGAATTGGCACCAGCCACTTGTTTTTTGCCTACCTCGTAGCAAGTCCTCACAACTTTCTTGGTATTGGTGGTTAGGCATTGGTATTGGTATTGTTTTGTAGATGGAATAGGGGAGGAAGCGCCATCACCTGCCCCGCATATTGAAGGGTAGTCCGATAAAGGATTCTGGGGGGCGTGGCCCTGCCCAAAGCCTATGGAGGTGAGGGCCTAAGGCACGCCCCTGAGCGGTGACCCCGGGGGAGTTCCTAGTTGATGTGCATCAGCAGGACTCCCCCTACTGGTGGTTAACCCTTCCTGGACTTCAAGTGGATGGGCTGAAGCTGGATACAGCCGGTTAGGACAAATGCCTAAGCCAATACAGCTCATCACCTGTAACCAATAAAGTTGTGGCCTTATTTAGCCCATTAACCTTAATAATTGTGTCATGTGTCTTTGTTTCCACTGGGGGGGGGGACGGGAACTCGCCACGCAAATGGAACCTCCAGCGACGACTCAGCCTCTTGATTAGGGATGGTCAATCTGTGGCCTTTGAGATGTTTTTGGGCTCTGATTCCCATCAGCCCCAGCCAGCATAGCTCATTGTCATGGGTGACAGGAGTTGTAGTGTAACAACATCTGGCCGGCCCCAGCTCTAACCTGCATGCTAGGAACAATGAGCATCACTCTTTGGGGATGCCCAGAACCTTCTGGCTGGCCAGATGGGTCTTGGTTGGACCCAACAGGGCAAGTCTTTATGTTCTTTTAAAGCAGAGGCTCGTGGTTGGATGATTGCGGTATGAAGGAAGGAAGGGACCTCCCGGCACCTTTATAGCAGAGGGGTGAGAGGGCCCTGGAGCTCTTCAGATGTTGCTGGGCAACTCCCATCATCTCTCACCATTGGTCATGCTGGCTGGGGCGGATGGCAGATGGAGGCCAGCAATGTTGGAGGGGGCTGGACTAGATGACCCTGGGGGCCTTTTCCGATTCTGTACAGTGGTACCTCGGCTTAAGTACCTAATTCGTTCCGGAGGTCCGTTCTTAACCTGAAACTGTTCTTAACCAGAAGCACCACTTTAGCTAATGGGGCCTCCCGCTGCCGCCGAGCCGCCGCCACACGATTTCTGTTCTCATCCTGAAGCAAAGTTCTTAACCCGAGGTAGTATTTCTGGGTTAACGGAGTCTGTAACCTGAAGCGTCTGTAACCTGAAGCGTATGGAACCCGAGGTACCACCGTAATTCTATAAATATCTGCAATCCCTTTGGAGGAACCTTCTGGGGTTACCACATTCCAGGTTGTGGGCAGGGTCAAATGCAAAAGTGGGGGGGTGCGATGGATGTTATTTTTGTCCTTTGTACAGTAGGCGACTTCCTTCATGGTCAAACACCCCTCTCTGTTTTCCATCAGGCAAGCAGGAAGCACGAGAAGGGTTCAAGGACTCATTCCAACCAGGCAAAAGCTAACAACAACAATAATTAATAATAAACTTTTATTTATATCCCTCCCTCCGTGGCCAAAGTCGGGCTCAGGGCGGCTAACATCAAATATATAACAGTATAAAATCAAACAGTAAGTAAACTACCTCCTAAAAACAGGTCAAAATCAAATTAAAGTCTAATTAGATGGCTTTCCGCAGGGTTAGGGTTGGGAACAGTAAGTACTCATCGGCCCAACTGTTTACGCTGATCTTATATGGGCCTGTGAGAATGCTGAGAGGCCTCTTTCATATTAGTTCTTATACAAAAAGAAAAGGGGAGTTAGGTTGAGCCCTGACCAAAGGCCTGGCAGAACAACTCCGTCTTTCAGGCCCTGCGGAAAGATGTCAAATCCTTCAGGGCCCTGATCTCTTGTTGCAGAGCGTCCCACCAGGCCGGGGCCAAGGCCGATAAGGTCCTGGCCCTGGTCGAGGCCAGCCTAATCTCTCTGAGGCCCGGGATCTCCAAGGTGTTTTTATTTGTAGACCGTAAGGTCCTCCGTGGGGCGTACCAGGAGAGGCGGTCCTGTAGGTACGAGGGTCCTAGGCCATATAGGGCTTTAAAGGAAGCGGGAGAAGGGTGTGGCTCAGGAGGGCATGCCCTGGGGAGAGTCCTAAGGGCCAGACAGAGAAGCAGAGGGGGCCAAATCTAAGGTTCCCCATTCCTGCTTTAACAGGATCCTGAAGCACAGGAATTGAACAGGCCAGGCTTCCCCCACCCTCCCACCCCTTGTTCTCATGCTAGGAAAAGATTCAGCTGCTTGATTTCTCCAGATTAAAGTAGCCTACGACAACGTGGCAGAAACCTGAACATGGAGGCTGCAGGGGATGTTCTTCTGGAAAGCACCCAAATGTGGTTCTTCAGTTGTGTGTACATATAAGGGAGTCTCTCCTATTTCGGAGTGCCTGCTTCAGTTTTGGAACCCGTTCAGTGTCAAGAGAGAGCAGCTAAACTACCCGTGACTAAGCTTTCCCTGGCAGGCTTCCTAAAGCAGCATGGGTTTAAGGGTTCTTCTGGCGAACAAGGAAGGTACCTACAGAAAGGAAGGAAGGAGCAGTTTCCCCAGAAGCCACTCCTTTCCATACGCCCCATAGGTCTGCATCCAATGAAGGAGGTGTTTTCTCTCCCGCTTGGACTACTGCAACACGCTCTATGTGGGGCTACCTTTGAAGGTGACCCAGAAACTGCAACTAATCCAGAATGCGGCAGCTAGACTGGTGACTGGGAGCGGCCGCCAAGACCACATAACACCGGTCCTGAGAGACCTTCATTGGCTCCCAGTACGTTTCCGAGCACAATTCAAAGTGTTGGTGCTGACCTTTAAAGCCCTAAACGGTCTCGGTCCTGTATACCTGAAAGAGCGCCTCCACCCCCATCGTTCTGCCCAGACACTGAGGTCCAGCTTTGAGGGCCTTCTGGCAGTTCCCTCACTGCAAGAAGTGAGGTTACAGGGAACCAGGCAGAGGGCCTTCCTGGTAGTGGTGCCCACCCTGTGGAACGACCTCCCATCAGATGTCAAGGAAATAAAAAACTATCCGACTTTTAGAAGACATCTGAAGGCAGCTCTGTTCAGGGAAGCTTTTAATGTTTGAAGTTTTATTCTGTTTTTATTGTTCTGTTGAAAGCCGCCCAGAGTGGTTGGGGAAACCCAGCCAGATGGGCCGGGTACAAATAAATAATACTAATACTAATAATTATTATTCCTACAGAAGCTCCTGCCACAATAAATATGTTAGGCTGGTCTTTAGATTGTCACAGAGATCTTGGCTTGCTTTTGTGATGGCAGAATTAGTGTGAAGGAAAAAAATCTGTATTTTCAACCATTCTCCATCAATTAATGAGATGAGAACTTGTGTCTGAAAATGATTAGAAGGGAGAGAAGAATTTGGTGAAGTCTTTATGACGGGAGACAAGTTCTCACTTCCTCACCCTGTGCTTACCTTCCTTTTGAGATGACCAAGGGGTGTTTGCCAATGTTCTTCTATTCTGCAAATCATCTCATCAGCGTTCTGTGTTCGGCAGCCTTCCCAGGTGTTTGTGTTTTAGTTGAAAGGCTAGGGTGGAGGGGCTTTTTTAGATTAGGAAGTGCAGGCAGCCAGGGGGGCTGCAAGTGCTGGAGAAACGGGGGGGCACACACCACCCTCAGCCACCCACCTCCCAACAACAAGGTACCCTGGAAATCCCGCACCCACCAAAATGCGAATGGAATTTGCATGTGCCGTGAGTTAGAACCTCTTTCACAGAGGAATAAAACTTCAGAGGAAATTGGAGGACAGATTGCAGCACGTTAACATTGTAGAATATAGTGGGCATTCTTTGGGCAAATATCTCCAGAGATTCCCCCCCCCCCCAGTGTAAGGTGAGGCTGTGGCTATGTTCCATTTCACCCTTTCTCTTCTCCCTTGCATTATAGCCCATCTGCATGGGACTTAATTTTTCCCCCTGGGAAGGACAAGGTCTTTTGTCAAATCTCTCTGCTCCTCCCCTGATGCAGCTGGCTTGTAGCCAAAGACTTCCATGGCTTCCTTGCAGATGCTTTGAACGTCTTGCACCTCCTGGAAGCTGAGGTGCTTCCTCCAAGCTTGGGAAGCCACCTTGGCATTTTTCTGTATCTCCAAGGGGTCCACACTGGAGATGCCAGGCTTCTGGTCACTGTCGGCGGTGGACCAGTGAGTTATGTTATAGACCCAGGACTCGAGCCTATGGGAGGAAGTCAGGCCGGTGAACTGGTACCACTTGGCCAGGTGCTCCAGAGGGTCCCTCACCAGGTCTTCATACCGTGTCAGGAGGTATCGCCCCCTCAAGGCCGGAGGCATGCGGTGCAAGGCCGTGAGGTACATTTCGGCCTGGGCGCGGCAGACCCTGTGCATGACTCCGAGGGTGCTGGGAGTGCCGTTGACGGCGTTGCCGATGACCAGGTCATCGGGGTGAAGAGACACGGCCTGGCGTGATGCGTACACGGCGCGAGGGTCCCTGACCAAGTGGATCACCCGGAGACGGAGGGAAGGATCTGTCAGGAGCGGGTAAAGCGCTTCCATCTGGAAGAAGCGGACGGCTTTCACCACCACGTGGCTGTAGGTGGCACAGGCCTCAGAAATCTTCTCAAAGGGCATTTGGCCACACCGGGACTCGCACTCCTTCACCCCGATGATGTCAGAGCGTTGGAAGGCCTCGCAGGCCGGAGGGGAGCAGAGCGCCCTGCTCATGGGCCACATGAAGAGCTGGTAGACCATGCTGGGCTCCTCGATGTAGGCAAGGAGGGCCCCCATGTCGCAGAGGAAGACGGAGCGCAGCAAGTCCCTCAGGGGCCCCTGGAGGAGTTCGGGGCTGGCCCAGGGCAGGCGATGCCACACGTGCTTGGCTGGCTCCATCATGTAGAAGACCGAGGGGTTCTGGCTGAAGAGCTGCCCTGCGAAGGTCGAGCCGGAGCGCCAGCTGGAAAGGATCAGCACATGGGTCTGGGTGGGAGCCGAGACTCCTTCCTGGGGCTTGAGCCTTCTCCAGGATGACAACAAGAGCAGCAGCAGCAGCGCCGTGACAATGAGAAACTGGGCGGTGTTGATTCTGATGAGCATTTTTGCTGGTGGAATAGAGGGACCTGGAGGTGAGAGGCGGAACAAGAGTTAGAGACATATGAAAGGGGGGGGGGCTTGCAACAAAATGTTGCAGTGTGGAGTGCTTTGCATTTGGGGGATCAATCGATTTCACTCACCCCACCCCAATTTTCCTCTTTGCCCTGCTCTGTCAGCCAACCAGCATTCCATGCACACTGAGCATGCTCAGTTTCCATTGGACTGTTTTGGGGTTCACCTTCTGTTTAGGTCAACAAAAGAGGTTTAAAGACTGTCTCAAGGCATATCTAAAAAATGTAGTATATACACCGACAACTGGGAAACACTGGCCTGCGAGCGCTCCAATTGGAGAACAACCTTTACCAAAGGTGTCATGGGCTTTGAAGACACTCGAACTCAGGATGAAAGGGAGAAACATGCTAAGAGGAAGGCACGCTTGGCAAATCCACACCGTGATCAACTCCTGCCCAGAAGCCAATGTCCCCACTGTGGAAGGTCGTGTGGATCCAGAATTGGCCTCTGCAGTCACTTTTGGAGTCATTGTTAAAACCGTGTTTATGGAAGACAATCTTACTTGGCTACTAGTGATCGCCGAAGCAGAGGCAGCAGCAGAAAGTGGTTTCTCTCTCCATTTTGAGCTAGGAGGGTTAACTAATCAACACATTTATGCCCAGTGACAGATACAGTGGGACAGGTTACAGACTCTGCTAACCCAGAAATAGTACCTCGGGTTAAGAACTTTGCTTCAGGATGAGAACAGAAATCGCGAGGCGGCAGCGGGAGGCCCTATTAGCTAAAGTGGTACCTCAGGTTAAGAACAGTTTCAGGTTAAAAACAGACCTCCAGAACGAATTAAGTTCTTAACCACTGTACATTGAAATGATTTCTCTGGCCACATCTCACTTTTGTCCCTAGGGGACATTTAAAAATAACATTATCAGTGCAGACCAGAATAGGACAATGAGATGGTTTTCTCTCTACCCTTTGGATATCTACATGTCTTTTCCTGTGTTCCCTCAGTGTCAGCAGTAAACCACCCTGAGCATGTTGGCGTTTACTCTTTATTATCAAAAACAGGATCTACATGATCTCTTCTCTCTCCTACTTAGACTTTTGAGTCCGCCCACCACCACCTAAAATAGTGCAGCAATGACTAAAGGTCTGTCCCTACTTTTCCTGGGATAGATAAGGGAGCCAGTTTTACCTTCTGTTGCAGCTGCCTCTACCTCTCTCAGATGGCTTTCGTTCCTGTTTGAAGAATGAAGCTCCCCTTGAAGAGGACTGTTGCTTCCTTCTCTCCCTCTCTGTGTGCTCAAAGGGTGTGCTCAGCCCTGGAGGAAAATGATAATCTGGGGGCATGCAGGAAAAACAAACAAGGATGCTCCGGGCATCTTCAAAACAATGTCTGGAACAGCTACAAAAACAAAAAAAAACCCTATCAGTGTCACCCATAAAAGGAAGCATCTTGGTTTCTAATATCCAGAGGGCCATGGGTTATAGGAACAATTCAATATTGGTCTTTCCTGCCCATCCTCTACATGCTCTCAGTCTAAGGTAAAGGTAAAGGGACCCCTGACCATTAGGTCCAGTTGTGACCGACTCTGGGGTTGCGGCGTTCATCTCGCTTTATTAGCCGAGGGAGCCGGCATACAGCTTCCGGGTCATGTGGCCAGCATGACTAAGCTGCTTCTGGTGAACCAAGCAGTGCACGGAAACGCCGTTTACCTTCCCGCCGGAGCGGTACCTATTTATCTACTTGCACTTTGACGTGCTTCCGAACTGCTAGGTTGGCAGGAGCAGGGACCGAGCAACGGGAGCTCACCCCGTCCCAGGGATTCGAACTGCCGACCTTCTGATCGGCAAGTCCTAGGCTCTGTGGTTTAACCCACAGCGCCACCCACGTCCCCCTCAGTCTAAGGTATCCAGGTGCAAAAGAGGACAAGGGGTTCCTGCACCTTTAGCAGTTGCGCAGAAGATTATTAAAGGTGCAAGAGCGCAGTTCTCTCTTTCGCATCTGGCCATCCTAGGTGGTTGCAGCTGGGGATGTCCAACGAAAAGAGAAACAGGAAACTTCGGACGCCTGCAGATTTGTCCCATATCCAGAATGGAAATCAATCGAGCAAATACAATTGGTATCTGTTATTCAGACCTGAACCCGAGGTTCTCCCCGCCCCTACTTAAGAGCTGCATTATCAGGGGACATTTTCTCCATCGCTCCATGCAGTCCTTGAAGGTGCTGGAGTTTTTCTGGGTACTTGTCGAAGTGCCAGCTCCCCTATGGATTCCCTGAAACTTTGCTGCAACACTCTCTGACTTTGTTACTTCTTGGCTCTCCCTTTGGGGCTCATCAAGAGACTCCCGCTTGCTAAAGAACTGAATGCTTGTTTACAGTCTCCGTTCTCATAAATAGCAAGCGGCATTAAGAAGAAACAGGGCTCTCCGGTGTTGCCATCCCCAACAGAGAGACACTAACAAGGCCCACTGTGCCACATCATGGCAATTAATGAGGAATGGTGGGGTGCAATGGTGGCTTCCAGTAGGGACCAGGATCCCTTGGACAGCATTTCACTCCCAGCTCATTCAACCTTCTCTATAGACAGTGATGGCCTAAACAGACATGGCTCTGGAGACCTGTCATTGGACCGGCAACATCTCAGATATTAATTTAATAGGAGAAGAGACACTGGGGGTATGTTTGTTAACTCCTTCCTGTTGTGCTGTTTCTGCAGCCTAAATCGCCATTGTTAATGCTGCAGATACCCGTCTTTTTAGTCCATGGAGCTGTTTAGATCAGTGAAGTAAAGGAGGGCAGGAATGGGCAATCTCTAGTCCCCCCCCCCACTTGTTGAAGGCCACGTTCATGCAGGGCCCACATGCCACAGAATCATTGAATTATGCAGTTGGAAGGAACTCTGAGTGTCATCCTAGTCCAACCCTCTGGAACGCAGGAATCTCAACCAAAGCATCCATGACAGGTGGCCATCAAACCTCCACTTTGAAACCTCCAAGGAAGGAGAGGCCACCACCTCCTGAGTGGCCTACAGTCTTTTAGGCGCCATACTTAAAATCATTTTTCACCCTTGGGCTTTTGGCAGCTTATGATATGTCTGGGGTCCTGAGACTGTGGCCTTTGTATATGTTTCCTAAGGAGATGCTGGAGATATTTAAATGCACCTCCTCAAACTGGAGGAGCGGGGAGGGGGGAGAAACCTGGCAGATGAAAGTCAAGGCACTTACAAATGGCTTGTTTTGTTGAGCCTTCATCCTCCTTTATTTGCAGGGAGATTAGACCATGTTGGCTATTTAGTGAGCATTCATCCTGATTTGTTTGCCGGGAGGTCAGATGATGCTGTGTCAAAGCAAGTGTTAACCCACACTTCCCCATTTGCCTTTCCAAATCTGTCAGATGATGATGTGGTTGCTCGAGAGCAAACAGGCAAGACTCCGACCTGCCTTTTCCAGGCTTTATTCTTAGTGCAAAATATTTACAGTGAAGAGCGTCACAAGTTCATGTCTGGCTCAGTCGCTAGCAGAATCTGGGAGTGGTCCGTCCTTGTACCTCCCCCAGCATAACAGTCGCTTGATCCCCAACCTTCTCCTCCCCTCCCTGCGCCAAAACCTACTGCGCAGAGTGGGCGCTGGCAAAGGGGTGCTTCCCTTCTCTCCAGCTTGCTCAGGGTCAGTGTTGAGGCTCTCCCTAGCACCCTCTGGTCCCACCACCTCCTCCCCGCTGGAGGTGGGACTTTCCTCCTCACCAGAGGAGGAACTGCTTCGCAAGACTTTTGGAGGTTCCCTATAACACAACTGCCCTTCAACCTCTCGCGTCTGGGCTGATGGCAGTTCCCTGAAAAAATCCATTCTGGGTCTTCCTTCTGGACTCTGGAGCAAATTAGTGGGGAGATGAAAAGGAGGGGAGTTTTGTTGCGGAAGCGGAAATCCTTGCACAAATGGAACAGGGTGGTTGGCGACGACCCCACAGAGTTCCCTAAACACAACACATTGCAGTTATAACTATGGTGCTGCTTCCAGATGGATGCTTACCAAGGGATTGGTGCTTCTCATCTGTGCAAAAATATTTTTGAAGTGTAGATGCCATCAAAACACCAGTCCAGGAGAACTGCAAGTCCAGTTACAGAGGTTCATCTGAGGCTGTTGCCACCTTGTGGCAAAATGCAAATGACTGCTGGTTGTCAGGGGCAGGGCTGAGGAGGAATGGTGGGGGCCGACCCCCTTCTCCAGAACCTTCCCAAGGGCAGGAAGACAGTATTGATTTAGAACAGTGGTTTGCAGAGGGGCACAGTCCAGAGGGGAAAAGCTGGGAAATACTGGGTGAGGAAGAGCTAGAAGAGGAAACACCAGGAGAGAGAGCTGGCAGATTCAGTGTTCTTGGAAAGCATTCCTGACCCGCCCCCACCCCCTTTGCCTAAGACTAGACAGGCGTTGAGAGTGATAGAACAGAGAGCTCAGCTGCAACAAGCTCAGATTACCCGACGTAGGAGTGCCGTAGATTAAGGGGGACGGAGGGGGTGAACCTGTACTGGGAGCAATGCCATTTCTAGAGAGATACGCATTCCTTTGTCTCTCACTGTGATTATTAAAGAAACTAACTGGTAAGAACGCTCCTTTCATTTGATCTGCTTATTTACTGCCACTGGGGGAGAGATCCGATTCCCTGAAGCCTGACACTGGTATGTGAGGAGCATCTAGGAGCCTCCCAGAACGGCGGCCTTTTGCAGGTGTATCCTGCAACTTGTCCACATGTGGTTGCTTTGATACTTGAGAGATTTTAGGACCCACCCTGAGAACATGAGAAAAAGCCTCTAGTCCAGCACCCCATTCTCACAGGGGCCACCCAGATGTCCCACAAGCAGGGACTCAAGTGCAGGAGCACTCCACCTCCTGCAGCTTCCAGGGAATGGCATTCAGAAGCATCACTGCCTCTGAACTTGGAGCCAGAGCGTAGCTGTCATGGCCAGCAGCCACTGATAGCCTTCTTGGGGCTGTAATTTGCTTTAAACTGTGTTCTGTCTCCTAGTTTTGGTGCATGTAGAAGAGTATTCCTCCCCCTCCTTTTCTCTCCTCTCTTTTCCCCATATACAGTCATACCTCATGTTACGTTTGCTTCAGGTTGCGCGTTTTCAGGTTGCGTCCTGCGGTGACCCGGAAGTACCAGGAAGGGTTAGAATCATAGAATCATAGAGTTAGAAGAGACCACAAGGGCCATCGAGTCCAACCCCCTGCCAAGCAGGAAACACCATCAGACCACTCCTGACATATGGTTGTCAAGCCTCTGCTTAAAGACCTCCAAAGTAGGAGACTCCACCACACTCCTTGGCAGCAAATTCCACTGTCGAACAGCTCTTACTGTCAGGAAGTTCTTCCTAATGTTTAGGTGGAATCTTCTTTCTTGTAGTTTGGATCCATTGCTCCGTGTCCGCTTCTCTGGAGCAGCAGAAAACAACCTTTCTCCCTCCTCTATGTGACATCCTTTTATATATTTGAACATGGCTATCATATCACCCCTTAACCTCCTCTTCTCCAGGCTAAATATGCCCAGCTCCCTTAGCCGTTCCTCATAAGGCATCATTTCCAGGCCTTTGACCATTTTGGTTGCCCTCCTCTGGACAACTTCCAGGTTTCAACACTTGTGCATGTGCAGACACGTAAAATGACATCACGCGCATGCACAGAAACGGCGGGTGATGACCCACACATGCGCAGACGCGGATTGCATTCTTTTTAGGTTGCAAACAGGCCTCCGGAATAGATCCCGTTCGCAGCCAGAGGTACCACTGTACTCCACCTGCATACTCCTAATGTAAAGTCCAGCAGTTTTGTTCTTCCTTTACCCAGCTACCCTAAGTTTCTCTCTCAGTGAATTGCAACGCCTATTCAAAGAAACACCTCATATTAATATCTCCCAGATTATGTTAAGCAGAGGCAGCAGCTGAAATTGAACTCAATTTGGTTTCGGATCATTCCTCTGTTGATGCTCCATGGACAGAATGGAATTTACACTGAGGAGAAATAACTTGTCATCTTGACCCTACTATAGTGGATAAAAGAGAAGCTAGACTACAGATTCAGAAGGAAATACACGAATATTTCAGACTTGATTGTGGATCGGTAGGTGATACAACTCTGTATATTGTGGAGTGCTTTCAAAGCAGTGATACATAGGATTATTGTAGTTGCAGGGGGGAAAGAAGAAACACAAAGGGGGGGGGGCGGAGAAAGGGTTGGGAAAAGAGATTATGGATTTGGAAGCACAACACAGATGGGACCATCTTCCCTCTATTTATTATCAACTATTAGTGACCAGGGCTAGAGTTGATCTGCTTGACACAATCAAAGCTGAGAAATCTATGTGGCACGAACTGGTTGGATGCAGAGAAATGGTGGTGGGGAACCAGCTGGGGAACCAGCAAGAGAATAAGGATCGGGTCCCAGGGAGTGGTGGTGGGACAATGATAAGTGGACAGAGGAGAAGACTGGGAGGAGGAAGTATCAGAAGCTGAAGAGGTAACAGGGCTTAGTGAACAGGGGCAATAAATGCTGGGAATGCCAAGTTGAGAATTTGGAGATCTTTGGGTTTGGGGTAATCACATGGGTAGAGGACTGCTGAACTCAAGTCCTGCATGTTGCCTTCCCACAAACATATGGTTGCCTCATAGAACTTCCTAGGAGGACTTTAATCGCAATACACAATCCAGCCTAATTCATTGGATTCAACTATGGGTGGTACAAAATAAATAGGAAGCTTTGTACTGTAAACAGCTCCAAGCAAGTCATCAACAAGGAATCTTTATTTTTAAAAAGAAAAATAGCAGAACCTCTTAATGAAGCCGGGTGCGTTACTTCCGCTTCATTACTCTTCTCAGAGCTTTGTGTACCTCTTTGTTCCTCAGCGTATAGATTAGTGGATTAAACATGGTGACAACAAATGTATAGAAAAGGGAAACCATCTTGCCCTGATCCCGGGAGTAGTTGGACGGGGGCTGGAGGTAACTGAAAATGGCCGTCCCATAAAACAGGGACACCACGATTAAGTGGGAGGCACAGGTGTTGAAGGCCTTTTGCCTGCCCTCCGCTGAGCGGATTGCCAGCGCAGCAACTACAATGTAGCCGTATGAGACCATAATGAGTCCTAGTGGTACTACAAGGAACACTACACTGGAAGCAAAGAGCACAGCCTCATTGAGAGAGGTGTCAACACAGGCCAACTTGATTAAGGCTGGCACCTCGCAGAAAAAGTGATCCACCCGGTTTTGTCCACACCGTGGGAGGCGAAGAGTCATCACCGTCTCCACCACTGAGGTGGTTAAGCCACTAATCCAGGAAACAGCAGCCATTTTGAAGCATAGGGATTGGCTCATAATGGCACCGTAGCGCAGCGGGTGGCAAATGGCAGCATAGCGGTCGTAGGCCATGAAAGCCAAAAGAATACATTCTGTGGAGCCCAGAGCAAGGAAGATGTAGAGCTGGGCCATGCAGGCACCGTAACTGATGGTCTTGCTTTTCCTCCAGAAGTTCACCAGCATCTGAGGGCCCACACTGGTGGTGAAGCAAAGATCAAGTACAGAGAGATTGGTGAGGAAGAAATACATAGGGGTGTGGAGGTGGGGGTCCAGCCACGACACCACAATGATGGTCGTGTTGCCTAGCAGGGTCATCGTGTAGCAGATCAGGACAAGACCAAAGAGAAACATCTCCAAGTGTGGGCGTTCAGCCATTCCCAATAACACAAATTCTGCTTGGTAACTCTGGTTACCTTTTTCCCATACTGCTCCCCCGTACATTATCTGGAATAAGATACAAAAACAGTAACAAAAGACCAGCATTTCAAAATGGAAACAGGTATGAGCAGCTGACACAAGAGCCATAGTGACACATTTCTAAGACCGAGGACTCAATAACAGTATGAATACGATCCAGGAATCACACACATGAGGAAGGAACACATGCTACACTTGATTCGTACAGGGGTGAGGAACCTTTAGCCCTCCTGACATTCCTGAACCACAGCCTCCATCAGTCCTGAAAGCATAGCCAATGAATAGCAAGGGATGATGGGAGTTGTCTTTTAGAAACATCTTGAATCCCACATGTTCTGGTTCAGTTTCTACACAAAGGACCAATTTAGGAAGGTGGTGCTTGGAGAGGCTACTGCTCAGTTCACCCCACCTTGCTATAGCAATGTTTGAGAAAAACAACCCGGCACGCAGCTCTCCAGAGGTTCTGTATGTCTTCTGTTAGGTCTACGTACCCTGCTCTTCATTGTCTTAACTGTTTTCACTTGGCTGGGATGTGCCCTTGAACTCAAGGGAGAGCCAGTGTGGTGTAGTGGTTAAGAGCGGTAGTCACATAATCTGGGGAACCGGGTTCACGTCACCGCTCCTCCACATGCAGCTGCTGGGTGACCTTGGACCAGTCACACTTCTTTGAAGTCTCTCAGCCCCACTCACCTCACAGAGTGTTTGTTGTGGGGGAGGAAGGGAAAGGAGATTGTTAGCCGCTTTGAGACTCCTGAAGGGGAGTGAAAGGCGGGATATCAAATCCAAACTCTTCTTCTTCTTCTTCTTCTTCTTCTTCTACTGGGTGGAAACTAGACACATATAAAAAAACATTGTGAAAATGCTTTTTTTAAAAAAAAGTTTTGAAAAATATATGGAATTTGCCATAGCTCACCATCGCCATCTAGAGTCGCATTTGTATAATGCACTTTAAAGGTAAAGGTAAAGGGACCCCTGACCATTAGGTCCAGTCGTGGCCGACTCTGGGGTTGCAGCGCTCATCTCGCTTAACTGGACAAGGGAGCCAGCGTACAGCTTCCGGGTCATGTGGCCAGCATGACTAATCCGCTTCTGGCAAACCAGAGCAGCGCACAGAAACGCCGTTTACCTTCCCGCCGGAGCGGTACCTATTTATCTTTCACTTTGACGTGCTTTTGAACTGCTAGGTTGGCAGGAACAGGGACCAAGCAACGGGAGCTTACCAAGTCCTAGGCTCTGTGGTTTAACCCTCCAGTGCCACCGGCGTCCGTAATGCACTTTACAATACCCTTAAAACGTTTTATTTGCAGCTGTATAGCTGAGTCCCTCTTGCTACTTGCTTGCCTGGATTGAGGCATTTGCTTTGATCTAGCAGGGCTGTTACTATGTTTTAATGTGGTTACTCCAGCTTTTTCTAGCACAGCGATAGCCAACATGGTGCCCTTCAGATATGATTCAACTCCAACTCCCACAACCGCCAGCAAGCAGGGCCAATAGTCAAGGATGATGGAAGTTGTAGGACTAGTGCAATATCATTGGTTTCATTTTTTTTATGGTGTTAATTGTTTGGTCTAATGTGTAACTGTTGTAAACATATCTAACAGCAGTATATAAATATATATATTTCATAAAGAAATAAATATGTGCTAAATGGTGCTTTTTTAAAACGCACCAGAGAAGTTTAGTTAGTACAAAATGAAGCAGGTACATTGCTGACAGGAATCCAGAAACTGTGAGTTAGGCATACCTGTTTTAAATAGAGGAAGGAAGGAAGGAAGGAAGGAAGGAAGGAAGGAAGGAAGGAAGGAAGGAAGGAAGGAAATAGTAAAATATTGTTTGGCTCTGAACTGGACATCTTGGGGTCAGATTACAAAGCTTACTGAAAAAGACAAGGTATTGTGTTAAAGTAAAGAATAAAAATTCCCAGTTAAAATCTATTAGAATGAAATAAACTACCCGTGATCATATGCTAATATATGAACATACAATCAACCACATTTTAAATTGTGTAATAGTATTCTGGTTTCCAGATCTCAGAAAGAACGTAGACTTCAAAGAGGTAAAAAAAGAAGACGACAAAATATGGAAACTTAAAATGATCCGTCACTGAAGGCTTTTCCTACTAAAAAGATCTAAAAAGAAATGGGTTCCTTTTAGTTTAGGAAAGCTTAAGAGATTATTAATGACCTGACTACGTATTAGCTGCAAACTCAACAGAAACACAAAGGTGCTTTTGTTTGTTTGTTTAAAGGGAAACTTCAGAAGGGAGCATTTTGCAATAAAGATGCTCAATCAGTGTTCCACCTGAAGCTTCAAAATCCTCTCTCCAGAGGCTTTAACAGGCAGGGGGAACAGTGAAGAAGTGTGGCTGGGCTAAGATAGTACAAGACCGCCTAGCCTCAAAAAACCTGACAACAGATATCTTTGTATTACCTGGAATTAAAAGACTGCTATTGGATTTATAAACAGGATAACGAGCAAGACCTATCTTTAACCCATATCTCAAAAATTTCCTACTGGCACCACTTTCTGAAATCTAGCCATGTTGTTGTTTAGTCGTTTAGTCGTGTCCGACTCTCCGTGACCCCATGGACCAGAGCACACCAGGCACTCCTGTCTTCCACTGCCTTCCACAGTTTGGTCAAAAAATCTAGCCATAGGTAAAGGTAAAGTGACCCCTGACTGTTAGTTCCGGTCGTGGCTGACCCTGGGGTTGCGGCACTCATCTCGCTTTACTGGCCGAGGGAGCCAGCGTACAGCTTCCGGGTCATATGGCCAGCATGACTAAGCCGCTTCTGGCGAACCAGAGCAGCACACTGAAACGCCGTTTACCTTCCTGCCAGAGCCGTACCTATTTATCTACTTGCACTTCGTGCTTTCAAATGGCTATGTTGGCAGGAGCTGGGACAGAGCAACAGGAGCTCACCCTGTTGCAAGGATTCGAACTGCCGACCCTCTGATTGGCAAGCCCTAGGCTCTTACCTTTGCCTCCCTGAGAACAGCATTTACAACCCTCCATTTTCAAACAATGCCCACCTCAGTCTTAGATGGAAGATATAGGAATGTCCCAAGGCATCTAAGATTTTGTATTTGCGGGTCAGGTGAAGTAGAAGATCTCCCCCATTATATACTCCATTGCAGCTCAATCCAAACCCCAGAAAGAGATTTTTGGTACAGCTGCTGGCTCTGCTACAGGGACAGACCCCTGAAGTGAAAATATGCCGGCTCTTATCTGACTGTGATCCGCTTGTCACATATAAAACAGCCTTATTTGCTAAAGCCGCTAAAAGTATTTGTGCTATTTTCATTAAAGACAGTGCTGTAGACTGTGCAGGGATTCATTGATTTGGTTTATTGCAAATACAGTGGTACCTTGGTTTGCAAATAGCCTAGTTTACAACCATTTTGGATTACGACCAAGTCAAACTCAGAAGTGTGCGTCCCGGTTTGTGAACTTTTTTTTGCATTACTTTGGTTTACAAACAATTTTGGGGGGATTACGAATAACTTTTTTGGGAGGCCCCATTGGCGAAAACATGCCTTGGGTTACGAACTGTTTTGGTTTACGAACGGATCTCTGGAACGGATTATGGTCATAAACCAAGGTACCACTGTATATACATTCCGGATCTCTTTTAACAGGTTTTATTTTTATTCTATTTGTTGGATCTATAATTGGATTGTAATGGCTTTTAGCTAAATACAATAAAGTGTTGTTGTTCATTTCCAGGCATATGCCTCAAAAATATGGGGGTGAGAAACTTGGGGGGGGGGGGGAGAGACAAGAAATCAAATAACTCACCAAAGTATTGTGAAAAGTGCTACAGTACATCCCATGAATCGAGAACACTGAATATGTAATCTCTGCTCTTCATTTTGTTTCATTTTATAGCTGTTCTTTTCTTCATTTCACATTCATCCATTCTATAATTTATGGCCCCTTTATTTCTCAAGTAGACACTCCTCACACTAACTCACCCCTGTCTCCGTAAGAAGCACACTCATTATGCCTAGGCCAGTTTTGCACACTGGCAAATGATCTCTATTTATTTAAAATGCATATACCCTGCACTGCATTCTGAGATCTCTGGGCAGGGGACAATAAGACATAATCTGTTTGTGGTATATAAAATTAGCATAAGCCATTAATCTCATGGAGTCGTCCATAGGTTGGCCCCTTGGTCTGCTACGAGGGTCTTTGATAGGGAAGCAGGTTCCTCAACCCTGGGCCCCTGAAACTCTTACAAGACTGACTGTGGATGGTGTTCTGTAGACCAGAGATGGGCCAATGTAGCCACGAGGCTGCAGTGAGGAAGACACCCTGAGGAGATATGTGAACCAAGGAAGACAGGAAACTGCCTTATACAAAGTTAGAGCATTAGTCCACCTATCTCAGAACTATGCCGACGGGCAGCAGCTGTCCATGACTGCAGGCATGTTTTTGCCAAGCCCTTTCTGGAGATGGCAGGCAGAGCATGGAAGAGGAGTGGTGCGGTTGGAAAGGGAAGGCTTGCAGGAGTTGAGGGGAGTTGTTCAAAACGCTGGGAAAGGCTGCTTTACACCTGTGCAGAAGGAGCTGAAGCAGATGGAGGTTGAAAGTGAATAAACGAAAAGTCTTTAAAAAGTGGAAAGAGCATTAACATTTTTGGGTGTCAAGGGGAGGGGGTAAAGGGACAGAACAGGAGACAGGTGGAGGCAGCGGAACACAATGGCATACGTTTGGAATCAGCTACATCATGTTTAATGTAAAGGATGGGGGTGGGAAGGAAAGGATTTCCCCCATCAATGCTTACCTTGGTTTGTTGTTTAGTCGTTTAGTCGTGTCCGACTCTTCATGACCCCATGGACCAGAGCACGCCTTGGTTAGTCTGCCTCATTCAGCCTTGACTCTTCTGGCTTAGCATCATGTCTCATAGTATCTGCATACTTCTGGACATATACATGGGCACCCTAGCATGGTTGCTCTAACTCGAAAGGGGCCCGGTGGGGTCAGGGGAGCTTATTTTATGATTCCTTCCTGAAGGAGGACGACGAAGCTGCCTCCCCACTTTTCAGCAGCTCTCCGATGGAGTCCCAGAAGGACCAGAGCTCAGACTGAATAATTAGGGGAAAGCTACATCTTACACTGCAGCAGTGAGCAAGGAAGCCTCAGAGATCCGTCCTCCTCCTCCTCCTCCTCTGCACAATTTCCTCAGGAGAGGGTGCCTTGCACCAGAGAAGGGATGGGAGGGAAAGGACTACTTCACCCCTTAAGGAAAAGGGAGGAAGAATGTCTCTGCTGTCTTTGAACCAACAAGCAATGTGGACACTTAGAAAGTTGCTTGAAGAAATTTATTTTATTGCTTATTAATATTCAGAGTAGTCCAAATTGCTGTTTGGAAATGTGGAGAGGTGTAACAGTTAGAGAACAGGATTTGGTCCAAGGGAACATCTGGGTTCATGTCACCACTCAGTCACAAAATTCACTAGGACAAAGGTTTTTGACCTTTTTGAGTTCCCCGCTCCCTTGAGCAACTACTACACTCCTGTGGGGCTCAGCAGCCCAGTTATGTCACCCCTTGCCTGCAGAGCTGGCAGCCTCTCACTCTTTTTCAAACACCCTCCCTTGTGGAGGGCTCCCTCAGCCTCCTCTCCTCTCCCCTCTCTTTGGGAGTCCTATGGACAGCCGCTGCTGCCGCCCCAGTTTCTGAGCTGCCCGCCCTCCCCAAAGAGAGGCGCCTCCGAGAGGCATCATTCGCCAGGGTTGCTTGCACCCAGGGCTGCTGCAATAAACAGCTGTGCAAGCCTGTGAGAGGCAGAGAAGTGAGAGGGCATCAGAGGAGGGAGTGAAGGAAAGAGAGACAGAGGCCAAGGTTGCCCACAAAACCTCTGACCATCATTCAAGACACCCCAGGGTGTCATGGCACACTGGTTGAAAACCATTGCGCTAGGAGATGATTCTCGTCAGGGTTCCTTCCCCCTCTTCCATTGCTTCTCTCCTTGCAATGCATATGGCACAGTTCACCCCCCCCCCTTGTGTTGATCCTGCTACTCAGAGCCCTTCCAGTTATTTTCTATTGTTCTTCAACATGTTCCTGACACAACAATTGTGCGTTAGTGTCGGATTTATTCTGCTTTAGTTTGTTCTATGATGCCTCCTTGGTGCTGCCACATTATTAATTCTCATTATAGGCTAATCTGTTGGATTATTGTGTGGGTGATGACAAAAAAAGCAGCTTTGTGTGATTACTGTCATAGAAGTGATTTTATTGAAGGGTTTTTATTATTATTAAAATAAATTGTGGAACCTCTGAATGAAGTTGGGAGACATTGGGCTTAAGTTCTCTTCGTCAGTCTTCTTAGAGCTTTGTGCACCTCTTTGTTCCTCAGGGTATAAATGAGTGGATTGAGCATAGTGGTGACAAATGTATAGAAAAGGGAGGCCATCTTGGTCTGGTCATGGGCACTGTTGGACGGGGGCTGGAGGTAGGTGAAAATGGTTGTCCCAAAAAAGAGGGACACCACAATCAAATGGGAGGCACAGGTGTTTAAAGCCTTTCGCTTGCCCTGAGCTGAGCGGATTGCCAGCGTGGCAACTGCAATGTAGCCGTATGAGACCATAATGAGTCCTAGTGGTACTACAAGGAACACTACGCTGGAAGCAAAGAGCACAGCCTCATTGAGAGAGGTGTCAACACAGGCCAACTTGATTAAGGCTGGCACCTCGCAGAAAAAGTGATCCACCCGGTTTTGTCCACACCGCGGGAGGCGAAGAGTCATCACCATCTCCACCAGTGAGGTGGTAAGGCCACTAACCCAGGAGACGGCAGCCATTTTGAAGCATAGGGATTGGCTCATAAGGGCACCATAGCGCAGCGGGTGGCAAATGGCAGCATAGCGGTCGTAGGCCATGACAACCAAAAGAATACATTCTGTGGAGCCCAGAGCAAGAAAGATGTAGAGCTGGGCCACACAGGCACCGTAACTGATGGTCTTGCTTTTCCGCCAGAAGTTTAACAGCATCTGAGGGCCCACACTGGTGGTGAAGCAAAGATCAAGGAAGGAGAGGTTGCTGAGGAAGAAATACATGGGGGTGTGGAGGTGGGGGTCCAGCCGCGACACCACAATGATGGTTGTGTTGCCCAGCAAGGCCATCATGTAGCAGGGCAGGAGAATTGCAAAGAGCAACATCTCCAAGCGTGGACGGTCAGCCACTCCCAATAAAATGAATTCTCCTTGGTAACTGTGGTTACCTTCTTCCCATACTGCTTTCCTGTACATTATCTGGAAAAAGGAAAACAAGGAAAACAGTGAAACACAAGTTCAAAATTGAGCTAGTATAAACAGCTGACAGAAGAAGATTAGTGGTATCGTTCTAAGCCTATGATCACCCAAGATTCCAATACAGTGGTACCTCAGGTTACATACGCTTCAGGTTACCGACTCCGCTAACCCAGAAATAGTGCTTCAGGTTAAGAACTTTGCTTCAGGATGAGAACAGAAATCGTGCTCCGGTGGCGTGGCAGCAGCGGGAGGCCCCATTAGCTAAAGTGGTGCTTCAGGTTAAGAACAGTTTCAGGTTAAGAACGAACCTCCGGAACGAATTAAATACTTAACCCGAGGTACCACTGTACTTGAAAAGAAAATAGATTTCCACATTCTATTCTAGGGTTGTGTTTTTGGCAATGTTGTTGAGCTTTGTTCGACATTTTTGAGCTATTTTTAAGGGAAATCGGCAAAAACAAAATTGCTGACATGTGTTTCCCAAACATTTTGCCCAGATACTACTTCTGATGGAAGGATTCTGTGTATGTCCGGGAAATTTCAACGTATGGCAACCCTACCATATTCCATGTCCAAGCTCTAGTAAGTGCCACCTCTGTCAAACAACTGCTGAATCTATGAATATGAACCAGAAACCATGAATACAACAAGAAAACATTCTTATTTCCACATGGCTTAACTAGCTGTTGCCAAGCTACAGCTCCTATTAGCCTCTGCAAGCATGGCCTATAGTTAAGGGTGATGTGAGCTTTAGTTCAGCAACATCTGCAGGGCCAATGATTCCTCTGCTTTAATACATCACACCTTGCTATAGTAATGTGTGGGGAGAAACCCCACACATGACCCCGAGGTGATTCTTTATCTCTTCCGACTGGTTTTCCTACTCAGACCATAGCTACGGGATGAACTATATCCTCAAGGGTTACAGAAATCAAGTCCATGTTATAGTGCATAGGTAGGCAAACTAAGGCCCGTGGGCTGGATCCGACCCAATCGCCTTTTAAATCTGGCCCATGGATGGTCTGGGAATCAGCGTGTTTTTACATGAGTAGAATGTGTCCTTTTATTTAAAATGCATTTCTGGGTTATTTGTATGTAAAATAAGTGCCCTATTGGATCAGTTAAGTCAGAAGATGGATTTTATGACTAGTGCGGCCAGAACCTTTGAACAGGTAGTGGGAAATTATATGGAGCCCACCCAGGAACCAAAACAGGAGTGTGCCATGACAGAACAACTGAAAGAAGAGGACCTTGCTGAATCTTGGGCGCCAGGGATGGAGGGACTTTTGGCCCAGCAAGAAAATGAGTCTTTGGATTTGATAAATGAACTTGGAAAAAAACAGATTTGGAAAGACAAAGTTTGGACTGATTTGGAAATGGGGGGTTGGACTGACCCCCCTATGCAGGGATGTTTGGACCTTCAGAATCTGGCAATGGGCCGTCAGAGGTTTGGAACTGTTGGGACTTATCTTGGAGGGAATTTGAAATGTGTTTACTGCTTGAAACATGTTTTAAAATACCACATGGAGTTTAGTCTGGACTATGAGAAAGGGGCTGATTTGTCGAAAAGGGTCAAAAACACTATCAAGCTGGAGTTCCCACGAGTGAAAGGAAGATATGAAGAAGAACTGTGGAAGGGACATGGAAGAGATTTGATGGCCTCGGATATAAGATCACCAGGTTAAATGGGCCAGACTAATGGGACAAAAAGGACTGATAATCCCGGGACCAGGGGGAGGGGACGCTGGAAGAAGATTGGATTGTTTTTATTCTCTTTTTTTATCGTTAGAAATGTTTTTATGAAAGTTGCAAAAATGTTGAAATGAAATTACTAGGCTCTTGTAAGAATGTTTAAAGAATTAGGTAAAAAGGTAATGGATATGAGAAGTTGGTAAAAATAAGATTTAAATTTTAAGTTTTAAGGCTTTATATAAGATAAGATGAAAATAGAGCAAGGTAATGTAATGACAGAATATTATGAATTATGGAAAGGATTTGCTGTGACAATTATTAATCAAGATACAAGAGATGGGAGGAGGAGGAGGTCATGGAAAGAAGGTAAAGAAAGTGGAGAATGTGAAAATGATGGTTTTATTTTTTCTTTTTATTCTTGTTTTTGTCTTTTTTATGTAATTTTGTCTTTTTCTTCTCTTTGTGATTTTAAAAATTCTTTTTTCAATAAATATCATTTTAAAAAAATAATATTTGTGGGGCATAGGATTTCGTTCACCCCCCCATATAGTCCCACCCCCCACAAGTTCTGAGGGACAAAGGACCGGCCTCCTACTGAAAAAGTTTGCTGGCCCCTGCTATAGTGCATAATACATAGTTGAGGATAGCTACGTTTGTGCATTACCGGGCGGGGGTGTGTGTGTGGATCCAGAGGTAAGAGTAAGATGAGACCATGGTTGAATCTAGACATATATAAAAAACGCTGCGAAAATGCTCTTTTTTAAAAAAAAACCCCCCAAAACATTTTAAAATATATATTGAATTTCCCATTAGCTCACTATCACTATCTAATGTCACATTTGTATAATGCAATTAAAACACATATAAAATGTTATATTTGCAGCTGTGTAGCTGAGTCCCATTTGACCAACTAAACCAGGGTTGGGAAACCTCATGCCCAGCAGTGAAAGGCAGCCTTCCAGGTCTCTTAAGAGTTCTCCCCACTGTCTCTGCTTTGCCCCCCAAGTGTTTCTCCCTGGCTGGAATCTGCCCTTGAATTCCGCTACTGTCTCTTGCTTGAGGGTAGGGTGTGTAGAAACTAGCCTAACATATGAAAAGCAAAGCTTACATTTGCTGTTCCACCCACTTTTGCCCTTGGCCCCTCCCACTGATGAGTGGTCCTCAGAAGGTTGCCAGAAGGAATATGTCTTTGGGTGAAAAGTCTTCCCCACCCCAGAACTGAGCAGTCACAAGGAATGGGGTGAAATTTTCACTTCTCATGGCACTGGATGATATGCTTCCCCCACCTTTTATTGTATTGGTTTCCTTAACATCCAGCCTCATTTAGAGGTCTGATAACCCACGAAGGCAACTCGTTTCTTTGTGATCATTAGTTGCCATTTTATTGTTCCCCTGTTTCTTTTAGGCATCGGCAGCTCAGCCCCTCTCCTTGTTCTTGCAGGTGCTTCCAGATTGAGGCTTAATATCACAAATGGGTCAAGATATCACAAATTCATCGTTAGAAAGTTACTGGATTTGAAGCTCTTCTAGACCCTGTCTTCTCTTTTGAGATCCTTCCAATTTCTCCCATTGTTTTGGATATATTGTAGTACTCCAATAATTTGGCAAGCCACTCTATTTTTGTCGGTATAATACCACAGAGACAGGGACTGGGAGGTGTTTAAAGGATACTTGCAAAACCATATTGAAAAATCAGAACTCCTATTAGAATAAACAAGTTCCATCTTAAATACTGAAATACTAAATAAGATGGATAACAATGTGTAATAGAAAAAGAAGCATGAAATTAGGTTAAAGGTGTATGAAAGAAAGTAATAGAAGTGGAAAGAAATGGCAATTGAGTAGATTGGAAGTCTAACACAAAGGTGGGGTGAGGGGTGGTGGATGGTGATGGGAAAAGGAATTATCTGTGGGATTGAGTGTAGGTATGTTTGAATATTTTTAAGGATTGTATGAAATGTATGTTTGTATGCTTGTATATTCGCAATATGTGTGTATTAATGCTGAATTATTTTAACAATAAAACCTTTTTTTTAAAAAAAGAAGAAGCTCTTCTAGACTAGGAAAATCTAAGAGTTTGGGTTCCTTTTAGTTTACGGGGGGGAAAACACCTTGAAAGATTATTATTGACCTAACTACACATTAGCTGCAGACTCAAGTAACAGAACTGCTAAAGCTGTTTTTAAAAAATGAGGGAGAAAGCTGTAATAAATATATTCAATCTGCTCCCCACCTGCATTTTCAAGCTACCTTCCTCTGACATGTTTTTTCTATTCATTTCCGAGCACATGTCTCAAAAGTGGGACGGTAAGAAACTTCAGGGAGGAAAGCAAAGCACAGCAAAATACACACCAGGATATCGCGAAAAGTGCTACATCCCATGAATGGAAAAATATTTCATCTCTGCTAATCTCTTTAATTCTATCATTCACAGCCCCTTTCTTTCTCAAGACGTTCCTCACACTACCTCACCTCTGTCTCAGTGAGAAGCAGATCCCTTGTGTCCAGCTTAGTTTTGCATGTGGGCTACGGGTATCATTTTAATTCTTTAAAATGTGAGTAGCCTGCACTGCGATGGGGGTGGCGCTGTGGGTAAAACCTCAGTGCCTAGGACTTGCCGATCGTATGTTCGGCGGTTCGAATCCCCGCGGCGGGGTGAGCTCCCGTCGTTCGGTCCCAGCTCCTGCCCACCTAGCAGTTCGAAAGCACTCTTAAGTGCAAGTAGATAAATAGGTACCGCTTTATAGCGCGAAGGTAAACGGCGTTTCCGTGTGCTGCGCTGGTGCTGGCTCGCCAGAGCAGCTTCGTCACGCTGGCCACGTGACCCGGAAGTGTCTTCGGACGGCGCCGGCTCACGGCCTCTAGAGCGAGATGAGCACGCAACCCTAGAGTCGGACACGACTGGCCCATACGGGCAGGGGTACCTTTACCTCTACCTTTAGCCTGCACTGCATTCTGAGATCTCCGAGATAGTTTGGGTGGGGGACAATTGAAGCATGGAAACCCAAGCCATTTGCAATAAATAAAATTAACAAGAACTTAAGAAGAAGAGCCCTGCCAGGTCAAGCCAATGGCCCACCCAGTCCACACAAGAGTGTGGAGGCAACGCTCTGCTTGTGCTGAGGCACACCTCGCACCCGGCATGCAACAGTGTGCCAAGGAGCCTTGTGCCCACGCTCCATGAACTCCTGCCCCTTGGCTAGAAGACAAGCTTTCCCCCCTGATATTTTGTCCTTTCATAAGATCTGTTTACTAGACAGAATGCTTGGCTGAAGCATGACAAGGAACACAGACACAATCCACTTTTGCAACATCTGCAGGAAGCACCTGCTGACGTGTATTAGCTAGTGTTTAAAATGTGCTTAGATGGAATGTGTTAAAAGTTCAGAGTGGTTTCACTACCTCTTTTCCTGCTGTATTTTATCCAATAAAAAGAGGCTCCACAAAGCTTGCCTTTCAGCCTGCTCCTGCACAGCTCACTTGCATCCAACCTCCTGTCGTCCTCGTTATTCCATGGAGTGGTCCATAGTTTTGTCTCTTGGTCTGCTAGGAGAGCCTTTGTTCAGGGAGCTGGTGGCTCAACCCTGGGCGAATGAAGTTCTCACTGGACTAACTCTGGATAGAACTCTCAGGTCAGCCTGAATAGCTCAGTTGGTTAGAGTGTGGTGCTGATAATACCAAGGTCGCAGGTTTCATCCCTGTATGGAGCAGCTGCATATTCCTGCCTTGCAGGAGATTGGACTACTAGATGATCCTCAGAGTCCCTTCCAGCTCTACAATTCAAAGATTCCATGATTCTGCAGTCCATAGATAGGTCTGTGCAGTCATGAGGCTACAGTGAGGAGGATTCCAGAGGTATCTTAGGTGTGCCTATGGACCAAGAAGATAGAATGCTGCCTTACACCACGTTAGAGCGTTAGGCCATCTATCTCAGTATTGTACCATGTTCTTCCACCTTGCATCCCCAGATGTTGTTGGACCTCAACTCCCATCATCCCCAGCCACCTTAGCTGATGGTGGCGCTTGCAACCCAACAACATCTGGGGACCCAAGCTTGAAGGACATTGGTCTATACTGATGGCAGCAGCTGCCCAAGGTTGCAAGCATGGGTCTCTCCAAGACCTTCCTGGCGATTGCGCCTGTATGCAGAGCAGATGTTCTGCCACTGAGCTACAGCCTTCCCTGTGTGACTAGAAGGAGAGGGGCAGAGAGAAAAGACAAAGACGGTGGGAGACACCCAAGTGAGGGGGAGCCAAGCAAAGGAGGAGACTGTGTAGACGGATAGAGGCAAAGAGATGGAGAGAGAGAGAGAGAGAGAGAGAGGCAGAGAACTAAAGCAGAATGGAACAGTGGGAAAGGGAAGGCTTTGAGGAAGATGTTAGGGAGAGAAATCCGTCAGGCTGATGATGGGGAGAGGAGAGGGAGGGAGGAGTGGACCTAGTTTAGATTTGCAAAGAAACCCACAGCATTCGACACATAGACTTCCGTCCTCAACCCGGTGCCCTCCATATATTTCAAGACTACAACTCTTGTGAATAAGCGTAACAATCCCATCCTCCCTGACTATCGGCCATGTCAGCTGGGCTGATGGGAACATCTGGAAGGCCCTCTGCCAGGAAAGGCTGCTTGACACCTCTGTGCTATGTACAGAAAGAGATGAAGCAGTTGAAGAATGGAACTGAATGCAGAGAGTCAAAATGCCATGCATTTTGAGCCAGCTTCGTAAGGATCGATGATAGTGGGGCAGAGGGAGGGAAGGACAGCTCCCTCGCCAGCTCTTACCCTGGTTGGTCTTCCTAATTCAGCCCAGCGCCTTGGCTCCTCTGGCTCAGCATTGTCTTCAAGAGTACCTACATGTACCTGTGCACCTGCATGGGTGCACTAGCATGATTTCTCTAACTCAAAAGGGACCTGTGGAGTCAGGAGAGATGCTTTTATTATGACATCACGGAGAAGGGCAGTAATGTCTCTTCCCACTTCCCAGCAGCTCTCCTGTTACGGGGCCCCAGAAAGACCAGAGCTCAGACGGAATCATTAGGGAGAGAAAATATACACATTATAATGAGCAAGGAAGTCCCAAAGACTTCCCGTCCTCCTCCTCCTTTGCACAGCATCCTCAGGAGGGGTTGACTTGCACCAGAGAAGGGATGGAAGGGAAAGAGCTGCTTAACCCTTTAAGGGCAAAGGGCAGTGGAGGAGTGCCCTTCCAGTATTTAAATCCTTAAGCAATAAGTAAACTTTAAAAGTTGCTAGAAGACATTGATTTTCCCGAGTACTCCAAATTATTTTTTGGAGACACCTACATCCACCCCAAAACATTTGTGCTTTAAAAAGTTTCGGGATTGTAGCAGGAAGTTATGGGATCTGTAATGAATGGGGATGAAGCAGTGTGAGTTCTCCCAGAGAAGTGCTGCTCCAGAGAAGCGGACACGGAGCAATGGATCCAAACTACAAAAAAGAAGATTCCACCTAAACATTAGGAAGAACTTCCTGACAGTAAGAGCTGTTCGACAGTGGAATTTGCTGCCAAGGAGTGTGGTGGAGTCTCCTTTTTTGGAGGTCTTTAAGCAGAGGCTTGACAACCATATGTCAGGAGTGCTCTGATGGTGTTTCCTGCTTGGCAGGGGGTTGGACTCGATGGCCCTTGTGGTCTCTTCCAACTCTATGATTCTATGATTCTAGGTACAAGCCGTATTGAAAGTGGGATTGCACCACGGGCATAGACAGGCTTTATGGTTTTTTTTGGGGGGAGGGGGGAACTGAGTTATCTGCGACCTGATTGGCCAGTTAGATCAGTATTTTTATTTACTGACATCATTTTGGGGCACAGCTGTCCCCTGCCCCCCCCCCAGCAATGCCCATGGATTGCATATAATGCCTGCTCATAACATCCTGAGCACAAACAGTTATGGATGTGCAATAAAAAGAGGCCTCTGGAAGGGCCCACTGCTCCAACCCTTTGTTCCAGGATATATCGGACTTGCTTTATGGCAACTGCATTGGGACATATTCAGAAGACCATTGTATCACAAGGAGTTCTGAAGATTTCCCCCTTGCATGCCTTCAGAAGTGCCCAGGCATAGGCTGGGGCTAGCATTTGCAGCCTTGTAGAGCACAGCTCTCTAAGAATAAATTGCATTAATTGTTACCTTTAAGAGATACGTTAATCTTTAATAGATAGGTTTTAATTCTATTAATGTTTATTAATGTCTGTCTCCTCTTGCTTTGTTCTTTATTTTCCTCATCCTGTTAATAAAACCCATTAAAGAGCAATTTTGATGGTCTTTGTTGTCCATCTGAATCCCAAAGGTCCACTGTCTTAGGCAGAACACCAGCCTTTTTTTAATTAATGCATCTGACTGGAGTGAGCCAGCAGTAAATCACACTGAGCAAGTTGGAGTTAACTCTTTACTAGCAAAAACAAGATCTGTGGAGGAGTGTCAGGCCTAATGAGCACAGCAACTCATCTCCAGTGGGTCTTGCTCCCATGAAGCAATTGCCAAGTCTCCTCATAGCTGCCTAAGTCCCCTCTTCACCCGGATTACCCCCCCCCAAGCAATCTGAGACTGCGCCTGGGTGAAGCTAACTTCTTCTCTGCCCTTGGTTATACCTCTCCTGGTTATGTGAAACCAGCAGGAAGGGGAGCTCATCACAGCAGGTGGGGGAGACACCCATGCCTCTTCACCAGCCAGACTCATCCCTACCTCGTGGTCTCCCTCCTTTCTTGCTTCAGCTCCTGTCTCTGATTCTGGATTTCTCTCCGCTACAGGCTCCTCTGAGTCACTGAGCCCTGCTACCTCTTCAGCTACCAACACCTCCTCCCAGTCTTCTCCCTCTTCTCCCTTTGACCCCTCAGTGTTGTCCCACCACCAATCCCCAAGCTCTGAGCTGCTTCCTTCCACCATTCCTCAACTTCAAACCAGTCCATGACAGCATTTTGCTATGGCTGAACATGGGAACCAAGAGTGTTGTATTACTGCTGATGGGAGCAGCTTCAGTACCGCAGAAACAGTTTGGCACTGTTTCCCCTCTCCCCAACCTGCATCTTTGTCCTTACAGTGGATCTTTGGGAAGGAAGATTGATCCTCCATTTTTATTCCCATCTACCTAATGGTTATATAAATGACAGTCATAAAAAAGTTAAAGGACCCCTGACAGTTAAGTTCAGTTGCAAACGACTCTGGGGTTGAGGCGCTCATCTCACTTTACAGGCCGAGGGAGCCGGCGTTTGTCTGCTCCGCAGACAGTTTTTCCGGGTCATGTGGCCAGCATGACTAAGCTGCATCTGGCACAACGGAATACCGAAACCAGAGCAGTGCACAGAAGCACCATTTACTTTCCTGCCACAGCAGTACATATTTATCTACTTGCACTGGTGTGTTTTTGAATTGTTAGGTTGGCAGAAGCTGGGACCGAGCAACAGGAGCTCACCCTGTCGTGGGGATTCGAACCGCTGACCTGCTGAGGCTCAGTGGTTTAGACCACAGCGCTACCCGTGTCCCCAATGACAGTCATACTAAAAGAAGAAATAAAGTTTTAGGCAAGTGAAGAGTGCCACAAAAGAGGTCAAAGAGGGGGTTTTTATTATTATTAAAAGATACTATAAACATGCACAGCCATTGTGTTGAGGCTCTAAATATCAGCTGACAAGATCCAAAAGTGAGGAGTGTGCTTAGGTCTTGCTTCTGGCTAGACATCTCATTGGTCAGTGTGAAAACAGGATGCTAGACTTAGGGTTGCCATATTTCAAGAGCTAAAAATCCTGGCGGAAATGACTGGCAGAATCCGAGACCAGGGAGAAGAGTCGTGGAAGAAGATTGGAAGAAATTTAAAGACTATTTGCAGAAATATTGTAAAATTAATGAATGTTAGAACGATGTTGGATAGAAATTAAGGGGTTTTCAGCTGTAATACTATAAAGGAATATGAAAAATGGATTATTAAATAGGTAAAAATTTTATGTTACAATAGCTTAAGATTAAAGACTAGGATAAATAAAGAGGGTAAGGATTTGCTGAACCAACAAACTGAACTGGAATACAAAAAAGGGAGGCGTGAGGAGGTGCGGGAAATAAGCTAATGAAAAATAAGTAATGGAAAGAATGATTATTTTTAACTATTTTTATTTTGTATTTTCTTACTTTTTTAATTTTTTTTTGTAACACTTTGAAAATCTTAATAAATATCTTATATACAAAAATAATAATCCAGACACAAAAATTTGTTGAGGTTTTTTAGGATCTGATAGTAGGTCCTCTGCTGCCGAGCCGTGGCCACCTATGCCAGAACCCAGGTAGCCAGCGCCAGAGGCTGAGCTTGAACCAGAGTCACCCATGCACATTTATTTCTTTAAAAAACCCCAAATCCAGGACATTTGCTTTAAGATATACCCCCCCCCCCGGATGGGCATGTAGGACCCCCAAAAGAGGGCATGTCCCGGAATTCCCAGACATATGACAACGCTAGACTATATAGGATTTTGGCTTGATCCAGGTTGGCTCATCTAAAGCAACTTGTAGTCGACCTTCGGGAATAACCATTATAATACATTCTAATTCATTGGATTATTCTGTGGGAGACGAAAATGAAAGGGGAGCTTAGTACATTTCAACAGTGCCATATAAGTGATCAATGAGGACTTTTTATTAAAATATAACCACAGAGCCTCTGAATGAAGCTGGGAGACATTGGACTTAAGTTCTCTTCATCAATCTTCTTAGAGCTTTGTGCACCTCTTTGTTCCTCAGGGTATAAATGAGTGGATTGAGCATAGTGGTAACAAATGTATAGAAAAGGGAGGCCATCTTGGCTTGGTCACGAACATTGTTGGACGGGGGCTGGAGGTAAGTGAAAAGGGCTGTTCCAAAAAAGAGAGACACGACAGTCAAGTGGGAAGCACAGGTGTTGAAGGCCTTCCGCCTGCCCTCAGCTGAGCGGATCCTTAACACAGCAGCCACAATGAAGCTATAAGAGATCATAATGAGGCCTACGGGTGCTACAAGGAACAGCACACTGGAAGTAAAGAGCACAGCCTCGGTGAGCGAAGTGTCAGCGCAGGCCAGTTTGATTAAGGCTGGCACTTCACAGAAAAAATTGTCTATTCGGTTCTCTCCACACCGTGGGAGCCGAAGAGTCATCACTGTCTCCATCACTGGGTTGCAAAGGCCACTAACCCAGGCAGCGGCAGCCATTTTGTAGCATACAGAGTGGCTCATAATGGTAGTGTAGCGCAGCGGGTGGCAGACGGCAGCATAGCGGTCGTAGGCCATGACAACCAAAAGAACACATTCTGTGGAGCCCAGAGCAAGGAAGATGTAGAGCTGGGCCACACAGGCACCATAACTGATGGTCTTGCTTTTCCTCCAGAAGTTCACCAGCATCTGCGGGCCCACACTGGTGGTGAAGCACAGATCAAGGACAGAGAGATTGGTGAGGAAGAAATACATGGGGGTGTGGAGATGGGGGTCCAGCCGCGACACCACAATGATGGTTGTATTACCCAGCAAGGTAATAGTGTAGCACACCAGGACAAGACCAAAGAGCAACATCTCCAAGCGTGGGCGGTCAGCCACTCCCAGTAAAATGAATTCGCCTTCATAGCTCTGATTACCTTCTTCCCACAATCCTTCCCTGTACATTATCTAGAAAAGGAAGAAACAAAAATAGCAAAACACCTACTCAAAATGGAGTTGGGATAAACAGTTAGCACAAAAGCAATAGTGGCATGGTCCACCACCGAGGGCCTTCTGGCAGTTCCCTCACTGCGAGAAGCCAAGTTACAGTGAACCAGGCAGAGGGCCTTCTTGGTAGTGGTGCCCTCCCTGTGGAATGCCCTCCCACCAGATGTCAAAGAGAACAACAACTACCAGACTTTTAGAAGACATCTGAAGGCAGCCCTGTTTAGGGAAGCTTTTAATGTTTGATGTATTACAGTATTTTAATATATTTTTTTGGAAGCCGCCCAGAGTGGCTGGGGAAGCCCAGCCAGATGGGTGGGGTATAAATAATAAATTATTATTATTATTATTATTGCAAGGCTGTGATCACCCAATGATTTTCATTCTTGGACATGAGACTAGTCCCCGTTCTCCAAATCCAAGCTCCAGTTAAGTGTAATATCTACCCAAACTGCTTCTGAATCTTTACAGTATGAATATGAACCAGGAACCACTTGTACAAGAAAACTTTCTCATGTTTACATGACTTAACATTTAGCCCTCCAGATGTTGCTGAAGCACAATTCTTTTCAGCCCCACCAAGCATGGCCAAATACTGGGATGATGCGAGTTGTAGTTCACCAACATCTGGAGGGCCAAAGGCAATCTACTATTTTTTTAAAACAACAACAACAACATTTAAACCAGATGATTGTCAGAAGAATAGGGTGCAGACTTATATGCAGTTTTATGCACATTACTTGGCTGGAGAGCTGTGCTGTGTGAATTTCAAAGAATGGCCATGTTTAGGTTAGCATATTTATTTCAGAAGGAGCAAATTACATAATTTCATTTCAAATAACAAGCTCAATCAAATGTCTCCTCCATCCCCGGTCAATACACATTTAATCAACATGAAGACATGGTATAGCTTTGCTTTCAACAGTATTGGTGCATACCCCCTGAATATTCAAAGGGTCCCAGATGCTTACCCATGGTTCCGTTTCCTTGGACTGAGGGACAGCGGAGACGGTGGTGTCTTTAAGAGAGATGGTTTCTTTGCACATATATACCACCTGGGCCTATGATGGAGGGGTTGGCAGCATTACACTCCAAGAGGGTCTTCCTTCTCCCATAGCCACAGCCTTGGATTCCAGTAGAAATCAGGTATGACTCTCCCTCTGTCTTTCTAGCCTGTAGCTTTTTCTCCAGCTTCTAGCTCTCCTAACTCAATTCTGCACTCTGGCCTTGGTCTTCCTAGCTAGCAGGTAGTTTAGGGGGGGAGGCTCACCTATTTGCATTCCCTTTGTTACCTTAAATCCTACGTAGCAGGCCATTACCAGGCTGGTCTAGCTAGTCCAAGAACTGAATCCATGCTGGATCCAGGAATTAGAAGGGGCCCAGGCATACAGCCTGTTCCCCCCTCAAACTCATAACAGTATTTTCATAGAATCATAGAACTGTAGTGTTGGAAGGGACCCCTGTGGGATGTGAAGGTACAGTAAAGTTCATCATTCCGACAGAGGACTAACGACCTCCATGTTCTAACCAGTTGCTGTGACAATCAGTTTGGCGGTTGGTGCTAGTTTTGAGAGATAACTGCTCAGTTGCATGACTTGATGATTGCTACAGCAAATTAAAGAGACTATGCACTTCTTAGCAAAGAAGTGGACATCAAGGAACTGGGAGATGTTCAGTACTACCTTGGGATTCAAGCTGAAAGAGAAGAAGACGGCTCGTTTCTTCTCAGCCAAAGGCAAAAGATTCATGAACTATTTAAAAGCATGCAGATGCAAGCTGAAAACACATTTGCTACAGCCATGGCCGCTGACTTCTTAAAGAATCAGCAGAGTTCAAACCCGTTGCCAGACAACAATATCGGTCAATGATTGGTAAACCTTTGTATTCAGTTACCACATATAGACCTGACATAGCCAATGCCGTGGGGATACTTGGTAGAAAAGTAAATGCCCCCACTGAATATTATTGGGCAGGAGTTTAAAGGGTGGTGCAGTATCTAAAGGGTACTATATATTCTAAATGAAGGTTAGCAGCTGTCAGTAATCCTGGTTTGATTGGGTATACTGGGGCAGATTGGGCTGGCGACTATGCTGATTATAAATCCACAAGTGGATATGTGTTTATGTTCAGGGATGGACCTGTTTCATGGGGTAGTTATAAACAGAACTGTGTAGCATTATCTTCCACAGAAGCAGAGTATGTTGCAGCTACAGAAGCATGCAGAGAGTGGCAAGGGAGACAGCTCAAAGCAGGAGACAGGGATGCGGAATCTCATATGTTTGGAGACATCTGCATAATGATCAATGCAAAAGGTGAAAGAAAAAGGGAAATGCTCCCCCCAAAAAACCTCTTACTTGGGTTGGCTTGCCTAATTCAGTCCAGCGCCTGGGCCCTTCTGTCTCAGCACTGTGTCCCATAGTATCTGTTAGTATCTGCACATCTACATGACTGTAGTAGCACGGTCTCTCTCAAAAGGGGCCTTCTGGAGTCAGGAGAACTGATTTTGTGATGTTATCCAGCAGGGAGGTGATGGAACAAGTTGCTATCCACCTACATCTTCAGCAGCTCCCTGAAGAACCATCATGGAGCCTCAGAAGGAACAGAACTCAGATTCAATAATTAGGGGGAAAATTTACGAAGGCTCAAAGGACTCTCCTCCTCGCTTGCATAATGTCCTCTGGAGGCTGTGACTTGCACGAGGGAAAGCATGGAAAGAAAAATACTACTTAACTCCTTAGGGAGCAAAAGTCTTTGAATTAACTAGCTATATGGGAATAGGCAAGGTGCTGGTCAATACTTCCATAGGGTGTATAAGGTCCAAGCCCACCAAAAGGAATCTCATTGCAGACCTTCCTGTAGACCCATTTGACCCCTTGCCTGCCCAAGAAGGGGGATTCTCCAGCAACAGATGGGGCCATAAGATCTTGTCTGTCTCCTCTTCCTTCATTCTTTATTTTCCTCATCCTGTTAATAAAACCCATTAAAGAGCAATTTTGATGGTCTTTGTTGTCCAACTGAATCCTAAAGGTCCACTGTCTTAGGCAGAACACCAGCCTTTTTTGAGTTAATGCATCTGACTGGAGTGAGCCAGCAGTAAATCACACTGAGCAAGTTGGAGTTAACTCTTTACTAGCAAAAACAAGATCTGTGGAGGAGTGTCAGGCCTAATGAGCACAGCAACTCATCTCCAGTGGGTCTTGCTCCCATGAAGCAATTGCCAAGTCTCCTCATAGCTGCCTAAGTCCCCTCCTCACCAGGGTTACCCCCCCAGCAATCTGAAACTGCGCCTGGGTGAAGCTAACTTCTCCCTTGTCATACCTCTCATGGTTATGTGAGACCAGCAGGGAGGGGAGCTCATCACAGCAGGTGGGTGAGACACCCATGCCTCTTCACCAGCCAGAGACTCATCCCTACCTCGTGGTCTCCCTCCTTTCTTGCTTCAGCTCCTTATTCTGGACTTCTCTCTGCTACAGGCTCCTCTGAGTCACTGAGCCCTGCTACCTCTTCAGCTACCAACACCTCCTCCCAGTCTTCTCCCTCTTCTCCCTTTGACCACTCAGTGTTGTCCCACCACCAATCCCCAAGCTCTGAGCTGTGTCCTCCCACCATTCATCAACTTCAAGCCAGTCTATGACAGCATTTTACTCTGGCTGATCATGTCATGGGAACCAAGAGTGTTGTTTTACTGCTGATGGGAGCAGCTTCATTACCACAGAAACAGTTTGGCACTGTTCCCCCTCTCCCCAACCTGCATCTTTGGCCTTACAGTGGATCTTTGGGAAGGAAGATTGATCCTCCATTTTTATTCCCATCTACCTAATGGTCAAATTAATGACAGTCAAACTGAAAGAAAAAAATAAAGGTTTAGGCAAGTGAAGAGTGCCACAAAAGTGATCAAAGAGGGTTTTATTATTATTAAAAGATACTATAAACATGCACGACCATTGTGTTGAGGCTTTAAATATCAGTTGACAATATCCAAAAGTGAGGAGTGTGCTTAGGTCTTGCTTCTGGCTACACATCTCATTGGTCATTGTGAAAACAGGATGCTATAATAATAATAATAATAATAAATTTTATTTATATCCCGCCCTCCCCAGCTGAGCCGGGCTCAGGGCGGCTAACAACAACCAAATAACAGTCAAATAATAACACATTCTAAAAATATTTCATTATAAAAATTAGTTAAAATCAAATTGATGGCAACCGATTAAACAAAATTCTGTGCAGGTTGCCAGAGGAGGGAGTCAGGCTGCGCCCTGACCAAAAGCTTGGCGGAACAACTCTGTCTTGCAGGCCCTGCGGAAAGATGTCAGATCCCGCAGGGCCCTAGTCTCTTGTGACAGAGCATTCCACCAGGTTGGAGCTGCAGCCGAGAAGGCCCTAGCTCTAGTTGAGGCCAGCCTAACCTCTCTGAGGCCTGGGACCTTGAGGGTGTTATTATTTGTAGACCGTAGGTTTCTCTGTGGGGCATACCAGGAGAGGCGGTCCCGTAGGTACGAGGGTCCTAGGCCGTATAGGGCTTTAAAGGTTAAAACCAGCACCTTAAACCTGATCCTGTACTCCACCGGGAGCCAGTGCAGCTGGTATAGCACCGGATGAATGTGATCCCGCGGCGAAGACCCTGTAAGGAGTCTCGCTGCGGCATTCTGCACCCGCTGGAGTTTCTGGGTCAGTCTCAAGGGCAGCCCCACGTAGAGCGAGTTACAATAATCCAGTCTGGAGGTGACCGTCGCATGGATCACAGACTTAGGGTCGCATGGATGCTAGACTTAGGGTTGCCATATTTCAAGACGCAAAAATCCGGACACAAAAATTTGTTGAGCTTTTTTAGGGCAATCGCCCGATAGCACCTCTGCTACCGCTGAGCCCTAGACACCTATGCCAGAACCTGAGTCGCCAGCGCCAGAGCCTGAGTTTGAACCAGAGTCACCAGTGCACATTTTTTTCTCAACCCCCCCCCCCCCCCAGAACCAGGACATACGCTTTAAGATGTAAAATTCCCGTGGGTGGGCATGCAGGACCCCCAAAAGAGGGCATGTCCGGGAATTCCCAGACATATGGCAATGCTAGACTAGATAGGGTTTTGGCTTGATCCAGTTGGCTCATCTTAAGCAACTTGTAGTTGGCCTTTGGAAATAACCGTTATAATAATTGCTGAAAGAAACCTAATTCATTGGATTAGTCTGTGGGTGACGAAAATGAAAGGGGAGCTTTGAACATTTGAACAGTGCCATATAAGTGACCAATGAGGACTTTTTATTAAAATATAACCACAGAGCCTCTGAATGAAGCTGGGAGACATTGGGCTTAAGTTCTCTTCATCAATCTTCTTAGAGCTTTGTGCACCTCTTTGTTCCTCAGGGTATAAATGAGTGGATTAAGCATAGTGGTAACAAATGTATAGAAAAGGGAGGCCATCTTGGCTTGGTCACGAACATTGTTGGACGGGCGTTGGAGGTAAGTGAAAAGGGCTGTTCCAAAAAAGAGAGACACGACAGTCAAGTGGGAAGCACAGGTGTTGAAGGCCTTCCGCCTGCCCTCAGCTGAGCGGATCCTTAACACAGCAGCCACAATGAAGCTATAAGAGACGACAATGAGGCCTAGAGGTGTTACAAGGAACAGGACACTGGAAATAAAGAGCACATTTTCAGTGAACGTGGTGTCAATACAGGCCAGTTTAATTAAGGCGGGCACCTCACAGAAAAAATTGTCTATTCGGTTCTCTCCACATCGTGGGAGCCGAAGAGTCATCACTGTTATTATCACTGGGTTGCAAAGGCCACTAACCCAGGCAACAGCAGCCATTTTGTAGCATACAGAGTGGTTCATAATGGTAGTGTAGCGCAGTGGGTGGCAGACGGCAGCATAGCGGTCATAAGCCATGGAAACCAAAATAATACATTCTGTGGAGCCCAAAGCAAGGTAGATGTAGAGCTGGGCTACACAGGCACCATAACTGATGGTCTTCCTTTCCCGCCAGAAGTTCACCAACATCTGAGGGCCCACACTGGTGGTGAAGCAAAGATCAATGATAGAGAGATTGGTGAGGAAAAAATACATGGGGGTGTGGAGATGGGGGTCCAGCCATGACACCACAATGATGGTTGTATTACCCAGCCAGGTAATCGTGTAGCAGGTCAGGACAAGACCAAAGAGCAACATCTCCAAGTGTGGGCGGTCAGCCACTCCCAGTAAAATGAATTCTCCTTCATAGCTCTGATTACCTTCTTCCCACAATCCTTCCCTGTACATTATCTAGAAAAGGAAGAAACAAAAATAGCAAAACACCTACTCAAAATGGCGCTGGAATAAACAGTTGGCACAAAAGCAATAGTGGCATGGTTGCAAGACTGTGTGTGATCACCCAATGACTCTCATTCTTGGACATGAGACTCGTCCCCGTTCTCCAAATCCAAGCTCCACTTAAGTGTACTCTCTACCCAAACTGCTTCTGAATCTATGCAGTATGAATATGAACCAGGACCATGCGTACAACGAGAAAACTGTCTCATTTTTACATAGCTTAATGTAGGGATGGGGAACATTCAGCCCTTCAGATGTTGCTGAAGTGCAGTTCTTTTCAGCCCCAGCAAGCATGGCTAAATACTGGGATGATGCGAGTTGTAGTTCACCAACATCTGGAGGGCCAAAGGTAATCTACTATTTTTTGAAAAACAACAACACAACAACATTTAAACCAGATGATTGTCAGAAGAATAGGGTGCAGACTTATAGGCAGTTTTATACACATTACTTGACTGGAGAGCTGCGCTGTATGAATTTCATAGAATGGCCATGTTTAGGTTAGCATATTTATTTCAGAAGGAGCAAATTATGTAACTTCATTTCAAATTACAAGCTCAAGCAAATCTCCTCCATCCCCGGTCAATACACATTTAATCAACATGAAGACATGGTATAGCTTTGCTTTCAACAGTATTGGTGCATACCCCCTGAATATTCAAAGGGTCCCAGATGCTTACCCAGGTTCCGTTTCCTTGGACTGAGGGACAGCGGAGACGGTGGTGTCTTTAAGAGAGATGGTTTCTTTGCACATATATACCACCTGGGCCTATGATGGAGGGGTTGGCAGCATTACACTCCAAGAGGGTCTTCCTTCTCCCATAGCCACAGCCTTGGATTCCAGTAGAAATCAGGTATGACTCTCCCTCTGTCTTTCTAGCCTGTAGCTTTTGCTCCAGCTTTGAGCTCTCCTAACTCAATTCTGCACTCTGGCCTTGGTCTTCCTAGCTAGCAGGTAGTTTAGGGAGGGAGGCCCACCAATTTGCACAGAGCCACTTCCTTTGTTACCTTAAATCATACTTAGCGGGCCATTACCAGGCTGGTCTAGCTAGTCCAAGAACTGAATCCATGCTGGATCCAGGAATTAGAAGGGGTGGTGCTGTGGGTTAAACCACAGAGCCTAGGACTTGCCGATCAGAAGGTCGGCGGTTCGAAACCCCGTGACGGGGTGAGCTGCCATTGCTCGGTCCCTGCTCCTGCCAACCTAGCAGTTCGAAAGCACGAAGTGCAAGTAGATAAATAGGTACCACTCCGGCAGGAAGGTAAACGGTGTTTCCGTGCGCTGCTCTTGTTCGCCAGAAGCGGCTTAGTCATGCTGGCCATATGACCAGAAGCTGTATGCCGGCTCCCTTGGCCAATAAAGTGAGATGAGCGCCACAACCCCAGAGTCATCCGCGACTGGACCTAATGGTCAGGGGTCCCTTTAACTTTACCTTACCAGGCTGGTCTAGCTAGTCCAAGAACTGAATCCATGCTGGATCCAGGAATTAGAAGGGGCCCAGGCATACAGCCTGTTCCCCCCTCAAACTCATAACAGCATTTTCATAGAACCATAAAACTGTAGTGTTGGAAGGGACCCCGAGGGTCATCTACTTCAATCTCTGCAATGTAGGAATCTCAACTAAAGCATCTGTTTGGTTTGGTTTGGTTTCTTAAACAAAATCTCTTACAAAAGGCTCTTTCAAAAGCTGAACGTTCATGACATAAGTGACTTCTTTGTAAGTGGATTGGAGTCAGAGAGAATAGTGTGGTTTTCTGTTTTGGTATTAGTAGCTGTGAAGTATTCAGAATTGCAAAACTGTAAGCAGAGATCTCCAGAGGGAATCTCTCCAGGCTTCACTGGGGCAAACAGCTCTTCATATCTAGGATGAGTTTGACTAGTGCAGCAGCTGCAGAATACATGCCTACAATATGAGGAGGATATATCCACCCCTTCTTTCCACCTATCGTTATGGGCGATGTGAGCTTTAGTTCAGCAACATCTGCAGGGCCAATGATTCCCCTGCTTTAATACATCACACCTTGCTGCAGTAATGTGTGGGGAGAAACCCCACACATGACCCCGAGGTGATTCTTTAGCTCTTCTGACTGGTTTTCCTACCCAGACCATAGCTATGGGATGAACTGTATCCTCAAGGGTTACAGAAGTCAAGTCCATGCTATAGTGCATAGGTAGGCAACCTAAGGCCCATGGGCCAGATCCGGCCCAATCGCCTTCTAAATCTGGCCAGCGGACGGTCCGAGAATCAGCGTGTTTTTACATGAGTAGAATGTGTCCTTTTATTTAAAATGCCTCTCTGGGTTATTTGTGGGGCATAGGAAATCATTCTCCCCCCCCCAAAAAAATATAGCCCGGCCCTCCACAAGGTCCGAGGGACAGTGAACCAGCCCCCTGCTGAAAAAGTTTGCTGACCCCTGGATTATGCCCCAGCCCCCTCCGCACAGCTCTGAGGTGAGCCAGTGACGTCTGCGTTGCCTGGTCATGTTAGCACCTGCGCCATCCAAACCAGCCAAATACAGGCTCAATCAAACTGGAGGGATGAGAAGCGTGCATGGGTGCCTGTGTGGAAGGAGGTGGCTAAATGGACACGGGAGGGGGGAGTTTAAGTTGCGGGGGGAAGGAAAATGGAGGCAAAAGTTCTCTCTCTGAGAAGCCAGCAGGAGCGCGCGCCCCTCCGCCTGCGTACCCCTCCTCCTCCCGCCTCCTCCCTCAAGCCGGCTCCCTTCTCCTTCTGCCTTTGTTAGGCGCGTGCGTCATTCTCAGGCTGCCTCACAGAGAAGTTGGGCTGCGATGGACAGAAATCAGTCAGATGATCTACGAGTTGATCGCGGTCGACCTGCTGCGCAGTGCTTACACTGTGAAAGAAAGGCCTAAGGGAGGATGCCAGGGAGATGAAATTATAAGGCTGACTCGGAAAGGGGAGAGCGAGCAGTTCACCTAAGTTTAGATTTGCAAAGAAAATGAATGAATTAAACATTTAGCCTTGACGCCGTCCTTGTCCAAACCCGATGCCCTCCAGATATTTAAGACTAAAACTCCCTTCCCTCTTAACTCTTAGTCTTGTCAACTGGCATTGATGGGAGTTGTTGCTGAAAATAATCTGGCAGGCACCACACCAGGGGAGGCTGCTTTGCACCGCTCTGTTCTGTACAGAAATAGTTGAATCAGATGAAGAATGAAATAAGATTGAATGAATAGAAAGAGCATTCAGGGGGAGAGTGTCAAGGGAGACAGCTCAAAGCAGGAGACAGGGATGCGGAATCTCATATATTCCTAGCTGTCAACCTTCCCTTTTTTTGCGGGAAATTCCCTTATTCCAGCGCCATTTCCCGCTGCTTCCCACTGCTATCCTGGATTGTTAGATATCCTGTAGACTGTCCCCGGGACAGGTGAGGCTGCTGATCCCTTATTTTTGAGGCTGCTAATCCCTTATTTTCAAATCTGAAAGTTGACAGCTATGCATATATTTGGAGACATCTGTGTAATGATCAATGGAAAAGGTGGAAGAAAAAGGGAAATGCTTCCCCCAGAAAACTCTTACTTGGGTTGGCTTGCCTAATTCAGTCCAGCGCCTGGGCCCTTCTGTCTCAGCACTGTGTCCCATAGTATCTGTTAGTACCTGCACATCTAAATGACCATAGTAGCACGATCTCTCTCAAAAGGGGCCTTCTGGAGTCAGGAGAAGTGACTTTATGATGTTATCCAGCAGGGAGGTGGTGGAGTGAGCTGCTATCCACCCCAATCTTCAGCAGCTCCCTGAAGAACCATCATGGAGCCACAGATGGAACAGAACTCAAGACTCAATAATTAGGGGAAAATTTTATGCTGCAGCCATGAGCAAAGAAGCCTCAAAGGATTTTCCTCCTCCTTGCTTGCGCAATACCATTTGGAGTCTGTGACTTGCATGAGGTAAGGCACGGAAAGAAAAATGCTACTTAACTCTTTAGGGAGCAAAAGTCTTTGAATCAACTAGCTATATGGAAACTGTTGGTCGGATAAATTTATTTCATTGCATATTGATATTTCTGAGTACTCCAATTTGCTCTTTGGACACTTCGTGTTGGTGTCACATTTAGAGAACTAGTTTTAGTCCAAGGGGGGGATCTGGGTTCACATCATCATACAGCCACAAACTTCACTAGGAATTGATCCACATTTGGTTTTTCTCCCCCTTGGCTTTTTGTCTCCTTGCTATGCATACGACACAGTTCACCCCCCCCTTGTGGTGATGTACTGCTATTAAAGGCCCTGTCAGTGATATTCTGCAACGTGTTTTTTACACCATCATTGTGTATTAGTGGCAGTGCTTTTTCCCTCCTAAAAAACTGTTTAGGGGTACTCTCATTTTCCTACTCATATTGAAATACTCCCCCTCAATGAGGCCAAACTTAGATTCACAAAATGTTTAGGGGTATGCGTAGTAGTAGTAGTAATAATAATAATAATAATAATAATAATAATAATAATAATAATTTGTTATTTATACCCCACCCATCTGGCTGAGTTTCCCCAGCCACTCTGGGCGGCTCCCAATCAAGTGTTAAAAACAGTACAGCGTTACATATTAAAAACTTCCCTGAACAGGGCTGCCTTCAGATGTCTTTTAAAGAAAAGATAGCTGCTTATTTCCTTCACATCTGAAGGGAGGGTGTTCCACAGGGCGGGCGCCACTACTGAGAAGGCCCTCTGTCTGGTTCCCTGTAGCCTCACTTCTTACAATGAGGGAACCGCCAGAAGGCCTTCGGCGCAGGACCTCAGTGTCCGGGCTGAACGATGGGGGTGGAGACGCCCCCCCTCCCAAGCACTGATCAGTTGTAGCATAAAGGATTTGCTTCGGGTTGTTCTGTGATGCTTCCTCAGTGTTACCACATAACTGCTGGGGCTACAGCATAACAAATGTGGGAGAAATCCCCTACACCAAACATTTATGGTATAGAATATTTCAACAGGAAGTTTGCAAAGAATGGAAATGCAGCAGTGTGACTGCCCCCCAAATTCTGCAGGTGCAATCAGCATGGTTTGGGCAACCCAGCCAGATGCGCAGGGTACATATAAAATTGTTGTTGTTGTTGGATTGTATGTGACCACCCCAAAAGCATCTTGAGCACAAAGAGCTATGAATGTGTGTTAAAAAGGACAGCTGCAGGGGCCCTTAATTTGACTTTGCAATCCAAGATCTTTCGGCTTAGCTGTCTGCCAATTCTACACACACACACGCACACACACACACACACACACACACACACCAACACACTACTTTTCTGTTTAATGCATTTTACGGCTGCTGATTGTCATTGTGTCATGTGAACCAGCCATGTGGCATTATTGCTACTTTGGTGGGGGTGACTTCCATCCTGCAGAACCAGTTTGACACTGTTTTCCCCACCTTCCTTCCCCTCCCATCTTTGGCCTTTCAGTAGATCTGTAAAGGTAAAGGGATCCCTGACCATTAGGTCCAGTTGTGACCGACTCTGGGGTTGCGGCACTCATCTCGCTTTATTGGCCGAGAGAGGTGGCGTACAGCTTCTGGGTCATATGGCCAGCATGACTAAGCCGCTTCTGGCGAACCAGAGCAGTGCAAGGAAACGCCGTTTATCTTCCCGCCAGAGTGGTACCTATTTATCTACTTGCACTTTGACGTGCTTTCGAACTGCTAGGTTGGCAGGAGCTGGGACTGAGCAACGGGAACTCACCCCGTCGCGGGGATTCGAACTGCCGACCTTCTGATCGGCAAGCCGTAGGCTCTGTGGTTTAACCCACAGCGCCACCCGTGTCCCATACAGTAGATGTGTAGGAAGGACATTTTATCCTCCATTTCATTCCCAACGGTCGTATTAATGGCAGTCTTTTTTATCTTTATTTTTTTAAAAAGGATATTAGTTCTCAATGCACACCTCTAAATATAACTTCTCAATAAATAATGCTGCTGGGGATGAAGGAGGACTTGGATTTTGTTCACATGTTAATAAGAAAGTACCTAATAGGCACCAGCAGTTACCATTCAACCTTAAAATGAATGCACCTGAACTCTGAAGGTGAATGTAGACATTACAATAAACATGGCAATAAACATTACAATAAACTGGAGAGGGTGGTTGTTGTGCTCTCTTTGAGCTTATCCACTTTTAACTTTCCTCCATGCTTTCCAGACATGGCCCATGCTTTAAATCTGCGCCTGCTGAATGACCTTTTGCTTTAAAGAGTGTTTTCCGTGGTGAATGCTCTGGAGCAAAATGGGGTGGGGGCACCTTTTAAAACAAGGACATGTGCCTGGAAAGAACGTACCTCAGGATATAAATTAGTGCATTAAGCGTGGTGACAACAAATGTATAGAAAAAGGAAACCATCTTGCCTGGTCACAAGAATAGTTGGACCGGGGGCTGAAGGTAACTGAAAATGGCTGCCCCATAAAACAGCGACACCACAATCAAGTGGGAGGCACAGGTGTTGAAGGCCTTTTGACTCCCCTCAGCTGAGTAAACCTAACACAGCATCATAGTGTAGCTATGAAAGTCCATAACGAGGCCTAGGGGTGCTACAAGGAATACCACACTGGAAGCAAAGAGCACCACCACATTCAGTGAGGTGTCAGAACAGGCCAATTTGACTGAGGCTGGCACCCAGGGCCAGCCCTATCATGGGGCAAACTAGATAACTGCCTAGGCCACAGACCTCAGAGGGGTGCCGTACAGACTGCAGTGTCCAGCCTGATTCATTGGCATATCCGGCAGTCAATTCAAAATTAAAAGGAAGCTCTGGTTAAGACAAAAAGTGCCACATAAGTGATCAGTGAGGTTTTATTTATTTTTTATTAAAATATAACCACACAGTCTCCGAATGGAGTTGGGAGACATTGGTCTTAAGTTCTCTTCGTCAGTCTTCTTAGAGCTTTGTGTACCTCTTTGTTCCTCAGGGTATAGATTAAGGGATTGAGCATGGTGACAACAAATGTATAGAAAAGGGAAACCATCTTGCCCTGATCGCGGGAGTAGTTGGACGGGGGCTGGACATAGCAGAAGGTGGCTGTCCCATAAAAGAGCGACACCACGATCAAGTGGGAAGCACAGGTGTTGAAGGCCTTCTGCCTGCTCTCTGCTGAGCGGATCCTCAACACAGCAACCACAATGTAGCAATAAGAGACCATAATGAGGCCTAGTGGTACTATAAGGAAGACAGCACTAGAAGCAACAAGCAAAGCCTCATTGAAGGAGGTGTCAACACAGGCCAATTCGATTAAGGCTGGCACCTCACAGAAAAAATTGTCTATTCGGTTCTCTCCACACCGTGGGAGCCGAAGAGTCATCACCGACTCCACCACTGAGGTGCTTAGCCCACTAATCCATGCGACGGCAGCCATTTTGTAGCATACAGAGTGGTTCATAATGGTAGTGTAGCGCAGTGGGTGGCAGACGGCAGCATAGCGGTCGCAGGCCATGACAGCCAAAAGAATACATTCTGTGGAGCCCAGAGCAAGGAAGATGTAGAGCTGGACCACACAGGCACCATAACTGATGGTCTTGCTTTTCCTCCAGAAGTTCACCAGCATCTGCGGGGCCACACTGGTGGTGAAGCAAAGATCAAGGAAGGAGAGGTTGCTGAGGAAGAAATACATGGGGGTGTGGAGATGGGGGTCCAGCCGCGACACCACAATGATTGTCGTGTTGCCCAGCAAGGTCATCGTGTAGCAGATCAGGACAAGACCAAAGAGAAACATCTCCAAGTGTGGGCGGTCAGCCACTCCCAGTAAGATGAATTCTCCTTCATGGCTCTGATTATCTCCCCACATTGCTTCCCTGTACAACATCTGGAAAAGAAAAAAAGATAAATAGCAAAATACCTACTCAAAATGGAGCTGGAATAAACTGCTGGCACAAAAACAATAGTGGCATCTTGGTATGGCTGAGATCACCCATGTACCATGTGTACAATGAGAAAACCTTCTAATTTTTACATGGCCTGATGCAGGGATAGGGTACCTGCACGTAAGGGTTGAGATGCTTACTGAAAATGAAAATATTTTATAGTGATCTAAAGAAGCCAAATTAATGTTGAAAATAATTAGATTGAAATAAAGTACCAGCTATCATATGCTCATATGTAAACCAGTGGTCAGCCACACTTTGAATACTGTGTACTATTCTGGTGGTCAAATCTTAGAAAAATGTAGACTTGCGGTTAAAAATACGTAAAGACAAAGAGTATACAATAAAATGATCCAGGGTTGGAGACCTCCCTTATAAGGAAAATCTGTTTTAAAAAACTTAACAAAGGTTGAATAACCTAATTGTATCAGCTGCAAATGCAAGTAACAGAAACACAAAAGCTGCTTTCTTGTTGCTGCTTGTATATAAAAGAAGGATCAACTTAAGGAGGGAGGAAGAATCTGTGACAAAGATGCTTAATCTGTCCTCCAACTTCATCTTAAAATATCCATCCCAGGCACTTTTCCTATACAGTGGTACCTCGGGTTACATACTCTTCAGGTTACATATGCTTCAGGTTACAGACTCTGCTAACCCAGAAATAGTACCTCGGGTTAAGAACTTTGCTTCAGGATGAGAACAGAAATTGTGCTCCGGTGGCGCAGAAGCAGCAGGAGGTCCCATTAGCGAAAGTGGTGCTTCAGGTTAAGAACAGTTTCAGGTTAAGAACGGACCTCTGGAACGAATTAAGTACTTAACCCCTTGGTACCACTGTATAGATTTCCAAGCACATGTCTCAAAACTTTGAGGGAGAGAAACTTTAGGAGAAAAAACAAGACAAGAAAATTGCTCACCAGCATATCATGAAAAGTGCCATGTCCCATGAACTGAAAAATGATAACAACAACAACAATAAGTAAACTTTTATTTGTATCCCGTCCTCCACGGCCAAAACTGGGCTCAGGGTGGCTAATATCAAATATATAACATTAGTATAAAATCAAACAATAATTAAATTACCCACTAAAAACAAGTGTATTCAGTATTATATCTCCATTCTTCTCTTCATTTCACATCCATCCTATAATTTATGGTCCCTTTCTCAAGATGACACTCCTCACACTACCTCACTAGGGCATGTCTTTTTAGGGGGTGAAACTTAATTTTTGCAAATTTATTCAGTGAGGGATATTTCTGAGTGTGAGGAATTCAAATCTGCTATTATTTTTTGTGACTGGACAACATTTAGTTTGATGTCAACGTTTGATGAAGAAGCACATAAACTACTTTTGGGAAACCAAATAATACTTAATTTTATCATATATATAACTGCAAGTACTTGGCAATCAATTTTCATAATATCCATGCAATCTTACACCCGTTTTCCTTACCAAGCAAAACGAAATTGTATTAATTTAACCAAAATATCTTTTGGATTCCCAAGGCATATTAAAACTTTTTTGTACCCCACATTATTGGAATTTAAAAGTTGAAGAATTCAGTATACCCTACTATCTCACCTCTGTCACAGTGAGAAGTAAATTCATTATGTCTAGGTCAGTTTTACACACTGGATATTCTTTTATTTATTTAATATGTGTATAGCCCACACTGCATTCTGGCTGGGGAAAATAAAATAAGATTTGCAAAGAAGAATATTAACAACAACAAAAATCTATTCCATGGAGTGGTCCATAGCTTGGCCTCTTGGTCTGCTATGACAGTCTGTATTGAGAGAGCAAGTGGCTCCACTTTGGGCCAAGGAAACTCTCACAGAGCTCACTCTGGATGCAACTCCGTAGTCCAAGTCATCAAGAGGGTATTGTGTGGAAAATACCAGGGGTAGCCTGGGGCAGTCATAAAATTGCCTTATAGCCAATAAGAGCATTAGTCCAGCTATTTCAGCATTACACAGTATTCTCCGTGCTTGAGTTCCTGGGTGTTGTTGGACTACTACTCCCATCACCCCTCAGACGCCTTAGCCAATGGTGATGGACGATGGGAGTTGCAGTCCAACAGCTCTGGGGATTGAAGCTTGAAGGACACTGGTCTAGTCTGACAGGCAGCAGCTGTCCAAGATTGCAGACCCGGCTCTCTGCAAGCCCGTTCAAGAGATGTCAAAGTTTGAACCTGGAACCTTCTGCATGCAAAGCAGATGCTCCACCACTGAGCCCTTCCTATGTGACTAGTGGGGATGCAGAAGGGAAGGTGGCGACTGGGGGAGACACCCAGAGAGGATGAGCCAAGCAAAAAGAAGCACACACTGAGCCACACTGATAAGAAATCTTTTCTAAAAAGCAGAGAGTAAGAACATCCCGTATGTGTATGAGTTTGTGAAGGGGAGAGGGCCAAGGGGAAAAAGACAAGAGGAGACTGAAAGAGAAAGAGATGCAGATTCTCTTACATCTGGAGGCATCTCCATAAGGATCAATGTAAATCGTGGAAGCAAAAGAGAATTGCTCTCCGCAACGCTTACCCTGAGCGGCTTGCCTAATTCAGTCCAGCTCCTTGCCTCTTCTGCCTCAGCATTGTGTCCCATACTATGTGTTGATACTGGCACATCTACATGACCACAGTAGTCTGATCTCTCTATCTCAAAAGGGGCCTTCAGGGGTCAGGATAAATGATTTTATGATGTTATCCAGGAGGATGGGAGAGGTGGAGGAAATTGCTCTCTCTCCCCTTCTTCAGCAGCTCTCTGAGGAACCATCATGAAGCCCCATAAGGGCCAGAACTCAGACTCAATAATTAAGGGGAAACTACATGTTACCCTTCAGTCATGAGCAAAGAAGCCCCAAATGACCTGGCTCCTCTTCTCTTGCACAGCGTCCTCTGGAGGCTGTGACTTGCACCAGGGAAGGGATGGAAAAGAAAACACTACTTAACTCCTTAGGGGGCAAAAGTCTTTGCATTAACTAGCTATGCAGAAATTTTCAAAGTTGGTAGGAGAAATTGATTTCATTGCATATGGATATTTCTGGGTATTCCAATTAGCTGTTAGGAGACCTCAAGTGGTGTTATATTTAGAGGACTGAATTTAGTTTGAGGGGAGATCAAACTATGGGCATGGGGCCCATAGGCCGGTGACTACTGTGGGATAAAAACACACTGGTTCTGAAGACAATGTCCCATGACCCTTTAAAATGAATTCTGAACAAAATTGGTGAAGTAGCCAAAAGGATTATTGAAAGAAAAACATCATTTCAAGATAGGTGACCAATGCAGGCACACCTTGTTCAGGGAGCCACAAGCATTTTATCCTTTCCCTGAGCGCAAAAATTCCTCCTCAACGCACCCACCAGGAAGGGGTGTGCAAAGTTTACAGTGTATTGTGTCCGCCTTATTAACATATAACCATCCTACTTCCCCTTGTGAATCATTGTACAGATATGGTCAGAAGCCCCCTTACAAAAATCTATTGACGTGAGCAGTATCTATTTTCTTTCCACAAGCTGTCCTATTTACACGTGTTAACCATTTTATTTGTTCTTAATGCGAGCACAAGCTAGTTTCATATCTGATGAAGCTAAAACGGCAAATCACAATTTGCTTACCAAATGTTCCAGTCCTAGGTGTAAGAGGGTCTTTGCTTCTGGGTCCTAACCACAAGCTACATGACTTTCTGAGCGTTCTAACCACCAGTTTTGCTAAATGTGTATATTCCTATCTGTATATGGTTTTCCCAGTAGTGATGTATGGAAGTGAGAGCTGGACCATAAAGAAGGCTGATCACCGAAGAATTGATGCTTTTGAATTATGGTGCTGGAGGAGACTCTTGAGAGTCCCATGGACTGCAAGAAGATCAAACCTCTCCATTCTCAAGGAAATCAGCCCTGAGTGCTCACTGGAAGGACAGATCATGAAGCTGAGACTCCAGTACTTTGGCCACCTCATGAGAAGAGAAGACTTCCTGGAAAAGACCCTGATGTTGGGAAAGATGGAGGGCAGAAGGAGAAGGGGACGACAGAGGACGAGATGGTTGGATAGTGTTCTCGAAGCCACAAACATGAGTCTGACCAAACTGCGGGAGGCAGTGGAAGACGGGAGTGCCTAGCGTGCTCTGGTCCATGGGGTCATGAAGAGTCGGACATGACTAAACGGCTAAACAACAACAAAAACCATTTGTGGTTATCACGAGCTCGGCTAATTTTGCAAACCTTGTCAAAGTCCATGCATCCTCTTGTTCTACTAGGCAGCTACTGATTTGCAACTCTTATCAGATTGTATGTGTCCTAGTTCTATCAGGCAGTCATCATCATCATCATTTATTTGTATGCTGCCTTTCCATAGCTAAAACAATGCTCAAGGCGGCTTACAGCATGACAAGATTTACATAATTACCAACGTAACAAAAGTCATAAACAATAAATAAAACACATTGTAATGGTTCTAGGGGTTGCTCGTGCGTAAGCCGGTGCAAACACCTGGCTGGATTGCCTGAGTGAACCTTTTCTGTCCGGAGAGCCACTCACCCATGGCTGTCTCATTCGCTGGCAGAATCCGTCAGTGGGAGTTTCTTAAACTTCTTCCAGCAAAGAAGCTCTTTGACGCCTAGTCTCCTCCTACTCTCTCTGCGCGGAAGCCTTCTGCGCAAGGAGGGCGTAGGCAGCGGAGGTCCTCTACTCTCCCCGCTGGTCCCTGGCAAGGAGTCATGGGACTGCCTCGCCGCTTCCCCCATCTGCCCCCTTCTCTACTGGTGCTACGCTGATTCTCTTCCCCAGAAGATGGGCTGCCTCTCCCAATCCTGGGATGCTCTCCGGAATCCCTCTGGATTTTGCTCTCTCCCTCCGGCACTGATGGCAGTTCCCTGACATCCACCTCCTCCTCAGGACCCCCATCCCTGGCTCGATTTTCCGGTACAACCTCCTCTCTCTCCTCGGTCGACGATGCAGGGAATCCCCTGAAGGAACTGTCATCATCTTCTGAGGATTCAAAACCAGCCTCCCATCTGCTCGGACTTCTCCCCACTGGTTGAACCTCCCAGTCTGATCCTTCTCCCTCAGACACCTCCCCTCCCTCCTCTTCGGATGCAGGGAAACCCCAAAAGTCCCCTTCGTCGTCTGTGGGTCCAAATTCTTCCTCCCAGAATCTAGCTAATGGTTTGGGCTTCTCCGGGAACAAACCGTGGAATTCTTCCACCAGATACCCGTCAGTGATCGATTCAGCCGGGACCCAAGTGTTTTCCGACCTGGGTTCCCCCTCCCAGGCTACCAAGTACTCTACCTGGCGACCTCGCCACCTCAAATTGAGTATTTCCGTGGCTTTGTTACAATGTTCCCTCTCACCCGTCCCGGGAATTCCCGCCCCTCCCTGTAAGGTGAAAGTAGGGACCTATGGAACACCGGATGTATCTTCATGCTGTCAGGCAACTTGAGTTTAAATGCCACGGGGTTAACCTGCTGTATTACCTCAAATGGCCCCAGCCGCCTAGGCTGCAACTTCTTGCACCCTCCCTTTAGGGGCAACCCCTGGGACGACAACCACACCCTGTCCCCCACCTGTATGGCCTCCCCCTCCCGACGGTGCCTGTCTGCCTGCCTCTTGTAGACTTCCTTGGCCCGCTCCAAGTTCAGCCTGAGTTGCTGGTGTAAGGCCTCCATTTCCTCCACAAATTGCTCAGCCACAGGTACACTCCATCCTTCCTCCCCCCGCCCTGGGAAGGCCCTAGGGTGACACCCGTAATTGGCCATGAAAGGGCTCATTCCCGTGGACACATGTTCAGCATTATTGTACGCAAATTCAGCCAAAGCTAATTTCTCTAACCAATCGTTCTGCCTCTCGCTGACATAGCAGCGTAGATACTGCTGGAGTATGCCGTTCGCTCTCTCGACTTGTCCGTTGGTTTCTGGATGCCTCGCCGTTGAGAAGCTCACCTCGACCTGTAGCAAGCTCATGAGTCTCCGCCAGAACCGGGAAGTAAATTGTTTCCCGTGATCTGAGATTACCCTCAATGGAGCCCCATGCAGTCTAAAAATGTGATCCACAAACAGCCTGGCTGTCTCCTCTGCCGTTGCTGCATGTGAGCAAGCTACGAAATTGCACATTTTGGTCAGTAGATCGACCACTACCATGACCGCTGTCTTTCCCCTTGACTTGGGCAGATCTGTCATAAAATCAATGGACACCATCTCCCAGGGCTTTTCCGGTGTGGGTAAGGGTTCCAGTAACCCCGTGGGAGCAGCCCTTTCCCCCTTAGCCCTCTGGCATCGGTCGCACCCTCATACATATTCTCTTACGTCTTCCCTCACCTTTGGCCACCAGAACTGCCTGGTGACAAGTAGCATGGTCTTGTGCTATCCAAAGTGCCCAGCTGTTGGGTTGTCATGGAGTTGTCTAAGTACCTTCCCCCTCAAAGTCTCCCCTGGTACATACAGCGCCCCCTTATAGTACAGTAGCCCTTCCTTTTCCTCAAACCCTCCATTGACTTCCTTTCCGTCCCTGAGTTCCCTGATTTTTGTCTGAGCAAACTCATCGTCTCTGATGAGCCCTGCCAGTTCTTGTTTCCCAACCAATGCTCCCCCCCACACACCGATCCTCGGGGAACACGTGCCTGGTCTCTGGTGGCCCCTGTCCTTCCATGTACTCCGGTTTCCGGGAGAGAGCATCTGCCCTTACGTTTTCCTCTCCCGGCATGTATCGGATCTCGAAGAAAAACTTGGCGAACTCCTGAGACCATCTGATCTGTCTCTGGTTGAGCACTCGTGTGGTCCGCCAGTATTCCCAGTTCTTGTGGTCAGTTCGGACCTGGATCTTGTGCCGCGCCCCTATCAATAGATGTCTCCATTGCCGAAATGCCGTATAGATCGCAAGCAGTTCTCGGTCATACACCGTGTAGTTTTGCTCTGACTTGCTCAGCTTCCTAGAGAAAAAGGCACACGGCATCCAGTTCTGCTTGGCCCCTGGCTGCAAAAGGACCGCTCTGATTGCGCGGTCGGACGCATCTGTCTCCAGTCTCATGGGCTTCTCCGGATCCACGTGGATGAGCTGCTCTTCCAAGGCGAACGCCTTCTTCAGTTTTTCAAAGGATTGCTGTGCATCCTTTGTCCACGCGAACTTCTTTTTGCTACTAAGACAATCCGTTATGGGCGCTATCAAGTGAGCGAAGTTCTTTATGAACTTCCTGTAGAAGTTGCTGAAGCCTAGGAACCTCTGCACATCCTTTCTGTTTTGGGGGGCTTTCCATTCCAGCACTGCCTTCACCTTGCCCGGATCCATGGCTAATCCTTTGCCTGACAACCTGTACCCCAGGAACTCGACCTCCCTGGCGTGGAATTGGCATTTTTCCAGCTTGACCCACAACTGATGCTTCTTCAATCTCTGTAGCACCTCCCTGACGTCTCTGACGTGTTGCTTTTCATTGTCCGAATAGATTAAGACGTCATCCAGAAAGGCTACGCAATTCTTGTACAGCAGGGGCCCCAACACATGGTGCATGAAGGCTTGAAAGCAGGCGGACCCCGATTGTAATCCAAAGGGCATAACTAAGTACTCAAAAGTCCCCAGGGGGGTGAACATGGTCGTTTTCCATTCGTCCCCCTCCCTTATCCTAATCAGATTGTATGCTCCCCTGAGGTCCAGCTTGGTAAAAATCTTCCCCTGCCTCACACGTGTCAAAATATCATCAATCCTGGGCATTGGGAAAGTCACGGGTTCTGACACCAGGTTTAGGGCCCTGTAATCCACGACTAATCTCGGCTGATTAGTCTCTTTTTTGTCCACAACGAACACTGGACTGCCTCCCACCGCCTTTGATTCCCTTCAGGTTCTTGTCAATAAACTGCCGCAACTCCTGCATCTCCCGGTCGGACATGGCATACCGCTTACCCACCGGTAACTGAGCCCCTGGAAGCAGGTTGATTTGGCAGTCAAATGGCCTGTGGGGGGGGCAGTCTGTCTGCCTCCCTCTCACTGAAGACCTCCTTCAAATCAGCATATTGTGTTGGCACCTCCCTCTTTTGCTCCAGGGCCACCCCAGCCACCCTGGCTACAGTCCTTCTTGGTTCCTTCCCTCCCAGACAGTGTTCTAAGCAGTAAACTGACCCAAAGGTGACCAACCGCTGATGCCATGACACCACTGGGTCATGTATTGCCAGCCAGCTCATACCCAGTATTATTGGGGGTCCTGCCAGCGTGGCCACGTGAAAGGCAATGGTCTCCGTGTGTCTGGAGACACTCATTCGCATTGGCGGTGTCTGGTGTGTCACTTCCCCTCCCAGGAGTTCCCTGACATCGATGGTGGTCACCTGGAAGGGAAAATCTAGTGGCAACAGGTGGAGCTGGTGCTCCAGAGCGAAGTCTCTGCTGAAGAAATTACACGAGCTGCCAGAATCTAGCAGCCCCTCCACTTTGACTGGGTGCCCATTTGGGAGTTCTAGTACCACGTCTATGGCTAAAGCTGCCTTGGGGGGGTCAGGCCGGGGCACTTCTATTGGTTGCTGGCCTGGCTGCTGCCCCTGCTGGTTGGCAGCCAGGCGTTGTCGTTTCCCTGCACCTGCTCTTCCTCCCCCTTATCGTCGTGGCCTGCAGCCCCCATCATGCCTTGCCAGGCTTTTCATTGAGGGCAGACCTTTGCAAAATGTCCCGGCCTCTGACAGAGGAAACACTTCTTGGTAGTTTTCCACTCCTTTTTCTGACCTTCCCCAGCGTTTGAAACTTCGTGCGCGCATGCTCCATCAATTTCCATCAGCTCCACCGCCTGGGAAGGCTCCCTCGGCATCTCCGGAATGCGGTTGTCATGGAAACGCTCCGCCCTTATCTCCCACTTTTCCTGAGCCCGCGCTTCCTGGCGTACACCAATTGCAAGCACAGCCTTTGTGAGTTCATCCATCGACCGCGGGCGGGGCGCTCGGGACAACTCGTCTTTCACTCCGGGGCCCAGACCCGCTTCAAACAACATTTATACTGGTTCAGAGTCCAGATTCCACCCAAGCTTGTGGACTAGCATCGCAAAACGCGACCAGTAGTTTCTGACGGTCAGGCTCCCCTGCTTGCACCCCATCAGCTCCCTCCGTGTCACACTTTGCTCAATCTCAATGGAGAACATCGCGTCCATCGCGAGGTAGAATTTCTTAAGATCTTTCAAAGCATCATTCCCCGATGCCATCAAGGGCCTGATCCATTCATGCGCCCCATCCTGCAGATGTCCAATAATGTAAGCCACCCTATCCCCGTCATCCGTAAAGTCGATTTTCTGCAATTCCAAAGCGTACTGGATTTCCGTCCGGAAGGCATTGTAGTCTTGGGGCGTTCCACCAAACTTGTGTACCAGCCCAGGGACCTTCCTCCCTATTGGGGTGGCTCTAACCTGTGCATCCTGAGCCCGTCTCTCCTCCAGCTGCGCAGACAGGGTAGCGACATGCACCTCCAGGTCTCGGTTCCTCTCAACCAGACCTCGCACCATGGCTTCTTGCTCTGTCCCTCCGGCCGGCTCTGTTTGGCTCATCGTGCTGCCTCTCCGGTGCTGCGCACAAGCAACGCCAGGGACTGACAGATTGCTGTAATGGTTCTAGGGGTTGCTCGTGCGTGATTGCCTGAGTGAAACTTTTCTGTCCGGAGAGCCACTCACCCATGGCTGTCTCAATCGCTGGCAGAATCTGTCAGTGGGCGTTTCTTAAACTTCTTCCAGCAAAGAAGCTCTTTGACGCCTAGTCTCCTCCTACTCTCTCTGCGCAGAAGCCTTCTGCGCAAGGAGGGCGTGGGCAACGGAGGATCTCTACTCTCCCCGCAGGTCCCCGGAAAGGAGTCATGGGACCGCCTCGCCGCTTCCCCCATCTGCCCCCTTCTCCACTGGTGCTACGCTGATTCTCTTCCCCAGAAGATGGGCTGCCTCTCCCAATCCCTGGATGCTCTCTGGAATCCCTCTGGATTTTGCTCTCTCCCTCCGGCACTGATGGCAGTTCCCTGACACACATTAAAAAGGACACCACCAAACGGAAAACAATTTCCACATGAATCATAAAATCTAAAACTAAGAATACAGCATTAATGCGAATCACAATTTAAAATGACATAGATAAAAAAAATCTTCTCTTCTTCTCTTTGGCGATCACTCGTAGCTGAGTAAGATTGTCTTCCATAAACACGGTTTTAACAATGAGTCTGTAATGGAGGCCAGTTCTGGATCCACATGTTCTTCCACAGTGGGGACATTGGTTCCCGGGCGGGAGTTGATCACGGTGTGGATTTGCCAAGTGTGCCTTCCTCTTAGCACATTTCTCCCTTGCGTTCTGAGTTCGAGTGTCTTCAAAGTCCATGACACCTTTGGTAAAGGCTCTTCTTCAATTGGAGTGCTCATATGCCAGTGTTTCCCAGTTGTCAGTGTTTATGCTACATTTTTAAAGATTTGCCTTGAGACAATCTTTAAACCTCTTTTGTTGACCAGCAGCAGTTTGGAATAGAGTAGTTGCTTTGGAAGACGATCATCAGGCATCCGCACAACATGACAAGTCCAACGAAGTTGATGTTGAAGAATCATTGCTTCAACGCTGGTGATCTTTGCTTCTTCCAGTACACTGATATTAGTTTGCCTGTCTTCCCAAGTGTTGTGTAAAATTTTTCAGAGACACCGTTATTGGAATCTTTCGAGGAGTTGGAGGTGGTGTTTATAAGTGGTCCATGTTTCACAAGCATACAGTAAGGTTGGTAGTACAATAGCTTTGTAAAAAAGCATTTTGGTTTCCCTGCGAATGTCCCGGTCCTCAAATATGTGATTCTTAATAATGCTGTATTCTTAGTTTTAGATTTTTTGATTCATGTGGAAATTGTTTTCCGTTTGGTTGTATCCTTTTTAATGTTTTATTTATTGTTTATGACTTTTGTTATGTTGGTAATTATGTAAATCTTGTCATGCTGTAACCCGCCTTGAACATTGTTTTAGCTATGGAAAGGCGGCATACAAATAAATGATGATGATGATGATGACTGCCTGATAGAACTAGGACACATACAATCTGATAAGAGTTGCAAATTAGTAGCTGCCTAGTAGAACAAGAGGATGCATGGACTTTGACAAGGTTTGCAAAATTAGCCGAGCTCGTGATAATCGCAAATGGCTACAGATAGGTATATACACATTTAGCAAAACTGGTGGTTAGAATGCTCAGAAAGTCATGTAGCTTGTGGTTAGGACCCAGACGCAAAGACCCTCTTACATATAGGACTGGAACCTTTGGTAAGCAAATTGTGATTTGCCGTTTTAGCTTCATCAGAGATGAAACTAGCTTGTGCTCGCATTAAGAACAAATAAAATGGTTAACACATGTAAATAGGACAGCTTGTGGAAAGAAAATAGATACTGCTCACGTCAATAGATTTTTGTAAGGGGGCTTCTGACCATATCTGTACAATGATTCACAAGGGGAAGTAGGATGGTTATATGTTAATAAGGCGGACACGATACACTGTAAACTTTGCACGTCCCTTCCTGGTGGGTGCGTAGAGGAGGAATTTTTGCGCTCAGGGAAAGGATAAAATGCTTGTGGCTCCCTGAACAAGGTGTGCCTGCCTTGGTCACCTATCTTGAAATGATGTTTTTCTTTCAATAATCCTTTTGGCTACTTCACCAATTTTGTTCAGAATTCATTTTAAAGGGTCATGGGACATTGTCTTCAGAACCAGTGTGTTTTTATCCCACAGTAGTCACCAGCCTATGGACCCCATGCCCATAGTTTGATCTCCCCTCAAACTAAATCCAGTTCTCTAAATGTGACACCACATGAGGTCTCCTAACAGCTAATTGGAATACCCAGAAATATCCATATGCAATGAAATAAATTTCTCCTACCAACTTTGAAAATTTCTGCATAGCTAGTTAATTCAAAGACTTTTGCCCCCTAAGGAGTTAAGTAATGTTCTCTTTTTCATCCCTTCCCTGGTGCAAGTCACAGCCTCCAGAGGACGCTGTGCAAGGGAAGAGGAGCCAGGTCATTTGGGGCTTCTTTGCTCATGACTGAAGGGTAACATGTAGTTTCCCCTTAATTATCGAGCCAGAGTTCTGGCCCTTATGGGGCTTCATGATGGTTCCTCAGAGAGCTGCTGAAGAAGGGGAGAGAGAGCAATTTCCTCCACCTCTCCCATCCTCCTGGATAACATCATAAAATCATTTATCCTGACCCCTGAAGGCCCTTTTTGAGATAGAGAGATCAGACTACTATGGTCATGTAGATGTGTCACTACCAACAGATAGTATGGGACACAATGCTGAGGCAGAAGAGGCAAGGAGCTGGACTGAATTAGCCAAGCCACTCAGGGTAAGAGTTGCAGAGAGCCTTTCTCTTTTGCTACCACGATTTACATTGATCATTATGGAAATGCCTCCAGATGTAAGAGAATCTGCATCTCTTTCTCTTTCAGTCTCCTCCTGTCTTTTCCCCCTTGGCCCTCTTCCTTCAGATACACATACACATACTGGATGTTCTTACTCTCTGCTTTTTAAAAAAGATTTCTTATCAGTGTGGCTCAGTTTGTGCTTCTTTTTCCTTGGCTCATCCTCTCTGGGTGTCTCCCCCAGTCGCCACCTTCCCTTCTGCCCCCCCCCCTAGTCACATAGGAAGGGCCATAGCTCAGTGGTGGAGCATCTCCTTTGCATGCAGAAGGTTCCAGGTTCAAACTTTGACATCTCTTGAACGGGCTTGCAGAGAGCCGGGTCTGCAATCTTGGGCAGCTGCTGCCTGTCCGACTAGACCAGTGTCCTTCAAGCTTCAATCCCCAGAGCTGTTGGACTGCAACTCCCGTCATCCATTACCATTGGCTAAGGTGTCTGGGGGTGATGGGAGTAGTAGTCCAACAAAACCCAGCAACTCAAGTATGGAGAATACTGTGTAATAATAATACTGTGTAATAAGAGAATACTCTTATTGGCTATAAGGCAATTTCATGACTGCCCCAGGCTACCCCTAGTATTTTCTACACAGTACCCTCTTGATGATCTGGACTACGGAGTTGCATCCAGAGTGAGCTCTGTGAGAGTTTCCTTGGCCCAAAGTGGAGCCACTTGCTCTCTCAATACAGACTGTCATAGCAGACCAAGAGGCCAAGCTATGAACCACTCCATGGGATAGATTTTTGTTGTTGTTAATATTCTTCTTTGCAAATCTTACTTTATTTTCCCCAGCCAGAATGCAGTGTGGGCTATACACATATTAAATAAATAAAAGAATATCCAGTGTGTAAAACTGACCTAGACATAATGAATTTACTTCTCACTGTGACAGAGGTGAGATAGTAGGGTATATTGAATTCTTCAACTTTTAAATTCCAAAAATGTGGGGTACAAAAAAGTTTTAATATGTCTTGGGAATCCAAAAGATATTTTGGTTAAATTAATACAATTTCGTTTTGCTTGGTAAGGAAAACGGGTGTAAGATTGCATGGATATTATGAAGATTGATTGCCAAGTACTTGCAGTTATATATATGATAAAATTAAGTATTATTTGGTTTCCCAAAAGTAGTTTATGTGCTTCTTCATCAAACGTTGACATCAAACTAAATGTTGTCCAGTCACAAAAAATAATAGCAGATTTGAATTCCTCACACTCAGAAATATCCCTCACTGAATAAATTTGCAAAAATTAAGTTTCACCCCCTAAAATGACATGCCCTAGTGAGGTAGTGTGAGGAGTGTCATCTTGAGAAAGGGACCATAAATTATAGGATGGATGGATGTGAAATGAAGAGAGGAATGGAGATATAATACTGAATACACTTGTTTTTAGTGGGTAATTTAATTATTGTTTGATTTTATACTAATGTTAAATATTTGATATTAGCCGCTCTGAGCCCAGTTTTGGCCGTGGAGGATGGGATACAAATAAAAGTTTACTTATTGTTGTTGTTGTTGTTGTTGTTATCATTTTCCAGTTCATGGGACATGGCACTTTTCATGATATGCTGGTGAGCAATTTTCTTGTCTTGTTTTTCCTCCTAAAGTTTCTCTCCCTCAAAGTTTTGAGACATGTGCTTGGAAATGTATACAGTGGTACCTCGGGTTAAGTACTTAATTCGTTCCAGAGGTCCGTTCTTAACCTGAAACTGTTCTTAACCTGAAGCACCACTTTAGCTAATGGGGCCTCCTGCTGCTTCTGCGCCACCGGAGCACGATTTCTGTTCTCATCCTGAAGCAAAGTTCTTAACCCGAGGTACTATTTCTGGGTTAGCAGAGTCTGTAACCTGAAGCGTATGTAACCTGAAGAGTATGTAACCCGAGGTACCACTGTATGGGAAAAGTGCCTGGGATGGATATTTTAAGATGAAGTTGGAGGACAGATTAAGCATCTTTATCACAGATTCTTCCTCCCTCCTTAAGTTGATCCTTCTTTTATATACAAGCAGCAACAAAAAAGCAGCTTTTGTGTTTCTGTTACTTGCATTTGCAGCTGATCCAATTAGGTTATTCAACCTTTGTTAAATTTCTCTAAACAGATTTTCCCTTATAAGGGAGGTCTCCAACCCTGGATCATTTTATTGTATACTCTTTGTCTTTACATGTTTTTAACCACAAGTCTACATTTGACCACCAGAATAGTACACAGGATTCCAAGTGTGGCTGACCACTGGTTTACATAGGAGCATATGGTAGCTGGCACTTTAGTTCAATCTTATTATTCTCAACTTTAAATTTGCCTTCTTTAGATCACTACAAAACATTACCATTTTCAATAAGCATCCCAACCCTTACGTGCCGGTACCCTATCCCTGCATCAGACCATGTAAAAATTAGAAGGTTTTCTCATTGCATACATGGTACATGGGTGATCTCAGCCATACCAAGATGCCACTATTGCTCTTGTGCCAGCGGCTTATTCCAGCTCCATTTGAGTAGGCATTTTGCTATATATCTTTTTTTCTTTTCCAGATGCTGTAAAGAGAAGCAATGTGGGGAGATAATCAGAGCCATGAAGGAGAATTCATCTTACTGGGAGTGGCTGACCGCCCACACTTGGAGATGTTTCTCTTTGGTCTTGTCCTGATCTGCTACACGATGACCTTGCTGGGCAACACGACAATCATTGTGGTGTCGCGGCTGGACCCCCATCTCCACACCCCTATGTATTTCTTCCTCAGCAACCTCTCCTTCCTTGATCTTTGCTTCACTACCAGTCTTGGACCACAGATGCTGGTGAACTTTTGGAGGAAAAGCAAGGCCATCAGTTACGGTGCCTGCGTGGCCCAGCTCTACATCTCTCTCGCTCTGGGCTCCACAGAATGTATTCTTTTGGCTGTCATGGCCTGTGACCGCTATGCTGCCGTCTGCCACCCACTGCGCTACACTACCATTATGAGCCACTCTGTATGCTTCAAAATGGCTGCTTTTGCCTGGATTAGTGGGCTAAGCACCTCAGTGGTGGAGTCGGTGATGACTCTTCGGCTCCCACGGTGTGGAGAGAACCGAATAGACAATTTTTTCTGTGAGGTGCCAGCCTTAATCGAATTGGCCTGTGTTGACACCTCCTTCAATGAGGCTTTGCTTGTTGCTTCTAGTGCCGTCTTCCTTATAGTACCACTAGGCCTCATTATGGTCTCTTATTGCTATATTGTGGTTGCTGTGTTGAGGATCCGCTCAGCAGAGAGCAGGCAGAAGGCCTTCAACACCTGTGCTTCCCACTTGATCGTGGTGTCGCTCTTTTATGGGACGGCCACCTTCAGCTATGTCCAGCCCCCGTCCAACTACTCCCGCGATCAGGGCAAGATGGTTTCCCTTTTCTATACATTTGTTGTCACCATGCTCAATCCCTTAATCTATACCCTGAGGAACAAAGAGGTACACAAAGCTCTAAGAAGACTGATGAAGAAAACTTAAGACCAATGTCTCCCAACTCCGTTCAGAGACTGTGTGGTTATATTTTAATAAAAAATAAATAAAACCTCACTGATCACTTATGTGGCACTTTTTGTCTTAACCAGAGCTTCTTTTTAATTTTGAATTGACTGCCGGATATGCCAATGAATCAGGCTGGACACTGCGGTCTGTACTGCACCCCTCTGAGGTCTGTGGCCTAGGCATTTATCTAGTTTGCCCCATGATAGGGCTGGCCCTGGGTGCTAGCCTCAGTCAAATAGGCCTGTTCTGGCACCTCACTGAATGTGGTGGTGCTCTTTGCTTCCAGTGTGGTATTCCTTGTAGCACCCCTAGGCCTCGTTATGGACTTTCATAGCTACACTATGATGCTGTGTTAGGTTTACTCAGCTGAGGGAAGTCAAAAGGCCTTCAACACCTGTGCCTCCCACTTGATTGTGGTGTCGCTGTTTTATGGGGCAGCCATTTTCAGTTACCTTCAGCCCCCGGTCCAACTATTCTTGTGACCAGGCAAGATGGTTTCCTTTTTCTATACATTTGTTGTCACCACGCTTAATGCACTAATTTATATCCTGAGGTACGTTCTTTCCAGGCACATGTCCTTGTTTTAAAAGGTGCCCCCCCCCCATTTTGCTCCAGAGCATTCACCACAGAAAACACTCTTTAAAGCAAAAGGTCATTCAGGCGCAGATTTAAAGCATGGGCCACGTCTGGAAAGCGTGGAGGAAAGCTAAAAGTGGATAAGCTCAAAGAGAGCACAACAACCACCGTCTCCAGTTGCGGTTCCTGGCAACTGATATTTAGAGCCTGAACACCATGTTCAGTGTAATGTCTACATTCACCTTCGGAGTTCAGGTGCATTCATTTTAAGGTTGAATGGTAACTGCTGGTGCCTATTAGGTACTTTCTTATTAACATGGGAACAAAATCCAACTCCTCCTTCACCCCTAGCAGCATTATTTATTGAGAAGTTACATTTGGAGGTGTGTATTGAGAACTAATATCCTTTTATTAAAAAAAAAGATAAAAAAGACTGCCATTAATACAACCGTTGGGTTGATGGGAATAAAATGGAGGATAAAATGTCCTTCCTACAGATCTACTGTAAGGCCAAAGATGGGAGGGGAAGGAAGGTGGGAAAGACAGTGTCAAACTGGTTCTGCAGGATGGAAGTCACCCCCACCAAAGTAGCAATAATGCCACATGGCTGGTTCACATGACACAATGACAATCAGCAGCCGTAAAATGCATTAAACAGAAAAGTAGTGTGTTGGGGTGTGTGTGTGTGTGTGTGTTTGTGTGTGTTTGTGTGTAGAACTGGCAGACAGCTAAGCCGAAAGATCTTGGATTGCAAAGTCAAATTAAGGGCCCCTGCAGCTGTCCTTTTTAACACATTCATAGCTCTTTGCGCTCAGGATGCTTTTGGGGTGGTCACATACAATCCAACAACAACAATAATTTTATATGTACCCTGCCCATCTGGCTGGGTTGCCCAAACCATGCTGATTGCACCTGCAGAATTTGGGGTGGGGGCAGTCACACTGCTGCATTTCCATTCATTGCAAACTTCCTGTTGAAATATTCTATACCACAAATGTTTGGTGTAGGAGGTTTCTCCCACATTTGTTATGCTGTAGCCCCAGCAGTTATGTGGTAACACTGAGGAAGCATCACAGAACAACCCGAAGCAAATTCTTTATGCTACCACTAATAAGTGCTTTTATCATGAACAAAAAGCTAAAATTATTGTAAATAATGTGGTACCAGAGGAAATTTGAATTGAGAAGGGAACCAGGCAAGGGTGCCCACTTCCCCCTCTGCTGTTTATTTCGGTCCTAGAGGTCTTGTTAAGTATGATTAGAAAAGATGAACAAATTAAAGGTACAGTGGTGCCTCACAAGACGAAATTAATTCGTTCCGTGAGTTTTTTGTCTAGCGAATTTTTCGTCTTGCGAAGCACGAAATCCCATAGGAATGCATTGAAATTCAATTAATGCGTTCCTATGGTCAAAAAAAGTCCAAACAAAGCCAAATTTGGTACAACAAGAGTTTATTAAGTGCTCTTTAAAGTCACACATACTGTAAAGAGCATTTCAAAAATTGAAGGAACAATAAATTAAGTTTCTAAACATGACAGAAAAACATTTAAAAATCAACAAAGTGTACAGTACATTTTCTAAGACTCCGGGGGACCACTTGAAGAAGGTTCCCCTTCCACTCTTGGCTTCTTGCTGAAGAACCTGTCCATGGTCTGCTGCTTCATCCGCCTTTTCAGCACCTCCCTGAAAGGCGACATGACCCTCATATCAAAAGTGTTCACAAGGTCATGTGCCACGTGCTTGTCAGGGTGGTGCCGCTGTGCAAAAGCCTGCACATCCTTCCACTTCATGCAAATGTCCCTCAGTTCTTTGGAGGACAGCCATTCCTCAGTTGCTTCCTCCTCTTCCAGCAAGGCCTGCTCCTGCGCAGCCTCTGCCTGCAGTTCGACCAGCTCCTGGGTGGTCAGCTCGTGGTCGTGCTCCTCCACCAGCTCGCTGATGTCCTCCTCTGTGACCTCCAGGCCCATGGTCCTCCCCAAGGCAACAATGTCCTGCACCACTGTTGACTCTGGTGCATCAGAGTCACTTGGTGCCACACAGTCCGGCCACAGGCTGCGCCAAGCGCAATTCAAATTTCTCTGGCTGATCCCATTCCAGGCCGTGGTGATCATCTTCAAGCAGGTGACGATGTCGAAGTGGTCCTTCCAGAATTCCCTTAGGGTGATGGTGGTGCAATCAGTCACCTCGAAGCATCGCCTGAAAAGCTCCTTGGTGTAGAGTTTTTTGAAATTGGCGATGAGCTGCTGATCCATCGGCTGGAGCAGTGGCGTGGTGTTAGGCAGCAGGAACATGATGCTGATGAAGCTGAACTCCTCCAACAAGTCCTTCTCAAGGCCTTTAGGATGAGCAGGAGCATTGTCCATCAGAAGCAAAGCCTTCAGCGGCAGGTTGTTGTCCAGCAGGTACTGTTTGACAGCAGGGCCAAAAGCAAGATTGACCCAGTCCACAAACAGCACACGTGTGACCCAAGCCTTACTGTTGGATCGCCACATGACACTCAGCTGCTCCTTGTCGACCTTGTGTTTCTTGAAGGCCCGTGGGTTCTCCGAGTGGTACACCAGCAGGGGCTTGATCTTCAGGTCGCTGCTTGCGTTGGCACAGAAGAGCAGGGTCAGACGGTCCTTCATGGGCTTGTGGCCAGGCAACTTGGCCTCCTCCTGTGTGATGAAAGTCCTTTTGGGCATCCTCTTCCAAAACAGCCCAGTCTCGTCGCGGTTGAAGACCTGCTGTGGAACGTAGCCCTCTGTCTTCACAGCCTCCAGGAACTCCGCTGCAAAGTCTTCAGCCGCAGGAACATCAGAACTGGCAGCCTCTCCATGCCTGACCACGCTGTGGATTCCAGATCTTGCCTTGAACCGGTCAAACCAACCTCTGCTTGCCTTGAAGACTTCTGGCTCGCCTGAGGTTCCTGGCTGTTCCCGGACGAGGTCTGCGTGCAAGGCCTTGGCCTTCTCACAAATGACGGCCTCAGTCACTGTGTCCCCTGCACGCTGCTTCTCTTCTAACCAGATGAGCAGCAACTTCTTGACCTCCTCCAGAACAGCTGGGCGGTTCTTTACGATCCTGGTGACTTCCTTGGCTGCATCAGTCGCAAGGATCTTCTCCCTCATCTTCAGGATGGTCCCGATGGTCGATGGATTCCTCCCGTGCTCCCTGGCGAGGTCTGTCACACGCATTCCACCTTCGTGCTTCCGGATGATCTCCTTCTTCATTTCCAGCATCACCTTCTCCTTCTTCCTCTCACCGGCCTCTGCAGCAGCAGTCTTCTTGGGTCCCATGGCAACACAACTCCTAGCTACGCAAACTCAGAAAAAAAAAGAATCAGTGCTTCACATCCAAAAAATTCAAAAGCACCCAGCCACCCACCACACAGAAATTCAAACCCAGAACCAAGTCCTTGAATTCCAAACACCCAACCCAAAATCCAAAGTTTTAAAAGTTTAACTTACCAAATGGCTGCAAAAGAAGTTTTGGAAAAGCTTCAAAAATCGCCAAAGTCTTCAAAAACCTCAACTGTTCCCCCAGCCACCCACCCACCACACAGAAATTGCAAACCCCTCCCCAACTGTTGCAAACCCCTCCCCAACTGTTCCCCCAGCCACCCACCACACAGAAATTGAAACCCAGAATTTTTTTTTAAAAAAACCAACATGGCCCAATGGTCACAGAAAATCATAAAAATTCAAAAAAAAAAAAACCCCACACAAGCTCCCAGATTCTTGCAAACCCCTCCCCAACTGTTCCCCCAGCCACCCACCACACAGAAATTCAAACCCAGAATTTTTTTTTTAAAAAACAACAACATGGCCCAATGGTCACAAAAATCATAAAAATGCAGAAAAAAACCACATAAGCTTCCAGATTCTTGCAACCCCCCCCCAACATCAAGTCCTTGAATTCCAAACACCCCAACCCAAAATCCAAAACCCCCCAAAAAAGTTTTAAAAGTTTAACTTACCAAATGGCTGCAAAAGAAGTTTTGGAAAAGCTTCAAAAATTGCCAAAGTCTTCAAAAACCTCAAAAAAGGCTACCACACCGCATGCTATGAGTTGCTCCTCGAAGTCAAGTCGCAACTGCACCTCTTCAAGCAATGCACCTTGGGTTTTAACGGTTTTACGAAAAAGGAAACAAACTTGCAAGACGTTTTCGTCTTGCGAAGCAAGCCCATAGGGAAATTTGTCTTGCGAAGCAGCTCAAAAAACGAAAAACCCTTTCATCTAGCAAGTTTTTCGTCTTGCGAGGCATTCGTCTTGCGGGGCACCACTGTATTAAAGTAGAATCCAAACAATATAAATTAAAAGCCTTTGCTGACAAATTAGTACTGACATTACAGGATCCAGACTCCAGTGCAGTGAAAGCACCGGAGTTGATACAGGAATTTGGGCAGGTAGCGGAATTTAAGTTAAATAAGAGTAAAACCAAAGTATTAGAGAAAAATCTGGATAATGATGAAAGAAAACTATTACAAGAAAAGACGGGTCTAGATTTTGTGAAAAAAGTCAAGTATTTGGGTGTGAATCTGTCTGGGAAAAACTTGAACTTATATAAAGAGAACTATGAGAAACTATGGAATGAAATTAAGAGAGACCTAGAGATATGGTCAAATTTAAAACTGTCATTAATGGGCCAGATTTCAGTGGTTAAGATGAATGTATTGCCAAAGATGTTATTTTTGTTTCAAGCCCTCCCAATCATAGACTATGTGAAATGCTTTAAAGAATGGCAGAAAGCTTTATCTAGATTTATCTGGCAGGGGAGAAAACCCAGAATTAAATATAAATTACTTAGGGATTCTAAAGAAAGAGGGGGATTCTCCCTGCCAGATTTGAAAATCTATTTTGAGGCAGCTGCTTTTTGCTGGATTAAAGAATGGATACAACTAGAAGACACTGATGTTTTAGATTTAGAGGGATTCGATAATTTGTTTGGATGGCATGCATATCTATGGTATGATAAAGTAAAGGCCCATAATGCTTTCAAAAATCATGTAATTAGGAAATCTCTGTACAACGTATGGATAAAATAGAAAGATCTCTTAGAAAGGAAGACACCCAGATGGCTTTCACCAATGGAGGCGAAGGCCCAGAAAAAGTTAAATATGGATATCAAGTGGTTGAGGTATTCAGATTTATTGTTGGAAGTAGCTGGAGTAGCTGGATGGACACCACAATCAAGCACAGGCAATCCAACATAAAAAAGAAGCTCTGGTTGCCATATAAGTGATCAGTGAGATTTTATTTATTTTTATTAAAATATAACCACAGAGCCTCTGCATGGAGTTGGGAGACAATGGTCTTAGGTTCTCTTTGTCAGTCTTCTTAGAGCTTTGTGCACCTCTTTGTTCCTCAGGGTATAGATTAGGGGATTGAGCATGGTGACAATAAATGTATAGAAAAGGGAAACCATCTTGCCCTGATCGCGGGAGTAGTTGGATGCGGGCTGGACATAGCTGAAGATGGCCGTCCCATAAAAGAGCGACACCACGATCAAGTGGGAAGCACAGGTGTTGAAGGCCTTCTGCCTGCTCTCTGCTGAGTGAATCCTCAACACAGCAACCACAATATAGCTATAAGAGACCATAATGAGGCCTAGTGGTACTATAAGGAACACTGCGCTAAAAGCAACAAGCAAAGCCTCGTTGAAGGAGGTGTCAACACAGGCCAATTTGATTAAGGCTGGCACCTCACAGAAAAAATGGTCTATTCGGTTCTCTCCACACCGTGGAAGCTGAACAGTCATCACTGTGTGCACTAGTGAATTACTGAAGCCAAAAAGCCAGGCGATGGCAGCCATCTTGAAACATAAGGAGTGGCTCATAATGGTAGTGTAGCGCAGTGGATGGCAGACTGCAGCATATCGGTCATAGGCCATGACAGCCAAAAGGACGCATTCTGTAGAGCCCAGAGCAAGGGAGATGTGCAATTCAGCCACACAGCCACCATAGGAGATAGACTTCTTCTTCTTCCAGAAGCTCACCAGCATCTGTGGTCCGAGGCTGGTGGTGAAGCAGAGATCAAGGAAGGAGAGGTTGCTGAGGAAGAAATACATGGGGGTGTGGAGGTGGGGGTCCAGTCGTGACACCACAATGATGGTTGTGTTTCCCAGCAGGGTCATCATGTAGCAGGTCAGGATAATGGCAAAGAGGAACATCTCCAAGTGTGGGCGGTCAGCGACTCCCAGTAAGATGAATTCTCCTTCACAGCTCTGATTACCTTCTTCCCACAATGCTTCCCTGTACATTATCTAGAAAAGGAAGAAACAAAAATAGCAAAATACCTACTCAAATGGTGCTGGAATAAACAGTTGGCACAAAAACAATAGTGGCATGGTTGCAAGACTGTGATCACCCAGTGATTTTCATTCTTGGACATGAGACTCGTCCCCATTCTCCAAGTCCAAGCGCCAGTTAAGTGTAATCTCTACCCAATCTGCTTCTGAATCTATGCAGTATGAATATGAACCAGGAACCATGTGTGCAATGAGAAAACCATCTCATTATTACATAGCTTAATGTAGGGATGGTGAACATTCAGCCCTCCAGATGTTGCTGAAGATCAAGGAAGGAAAGATTGGTGAGGAAGAAATACATGGGGGTGTGGAGATGGGGGTCCAGCCGCGACACCACAATGATGGTTGTGTTGCCCAGAAAGGTCATCATGTAGCAGGGCAGGAGAATTGCAAAGAGCAACGTCTTCAAGCATGGGTGGTCAGCCACTCCGAGTAAGATAAATTCTCCTTCATAGCTCTTATTGCCTTCTTCCCACATTGCTTCCCTGTACATTATCTAGAAAAGGATGAAACAAAAATAGGAAAATACCTACTCAAAATGGAGCTGGAATAAACCGCTGGCACAAAAGCAATAGTGGCTAAATTAATTGTAAATAATGTGGTGACGGAAGAATTTAAGATAGAAGAAGGGACACGACAAGGTTGCCCAATCTCCCCATTGCTTTTTATATCGGTCCTGGAAGTTCTGCTGAATATGATTAGAAGGGACCAGTTGGTTAAAGGTATACAAGTCGGAGCTAAACAGTACAAGTTGAGAGCATTTGCAGATGACTTAGTATTGACGTTACAGGAGCCAGAATCTAGTACTAAAAGGGTTTTGGAACTGATTCAAGAATTTGGTCAGGTTGCAGGATTTAAACTGAATAAGTTAAAAACAAAGGTCTTAGAGAAAAGTTTAACTGCAATGGAGAGAGAGAGGTTTCAGAATGAGACAGGTTTAACAGTGGTTAAGAAAGTGAAATACCTGGGGATTAACATGACAGCTAAAAATGGGAATCTATTTAAAGACAACTATGAAAAATGATGGACTGAAGTGAAAAAAGACTTAGAAATCTGGTCAAATTTGAAGCTTTCACTGCTAGGCCGTATTGCTGCTATAAAAATGAATGTATTGCCTAGAATGTTGTTTCTGTTTCAAACATTGCAAATTTTGGACAAAATGGACTGTTTCAAGAAGTGGCAGAGAGATATCTCTAGATTTATCTGGCACGGCAAGAAGCCTAGAATAAAATTTAAAATATTAACAGATGCAAAGGAAAGAGGTGGATTTGCCCTGCCAGACCTTAAACGTTATTATGAATCAGCAGCCTTTTGCTGGTTGAAAGAATGGCTGCTTCTTGAAAACGCAGACATTTTGGATTTAGAAGGTTTTAATAATGTATTTGGATGGCATGCATACTTGTGGTATGATAAGATCAAAGCACATAAAGCATTTAAAAACCATATTGTCAGGAAAGCATTGTTCAATGTCTGGATAAGATATAAGGACCTACTGAAAAATAAAACCCCAAGGTGGCTGTCACCGATGGAAGCGAAGGCTCAGAAAAAGCTCAATATGGAGGTCAAATGGCCGAAATATTGGGAAATTTTGGAACAAGAGGAAGATAGACTGAAATTGCAGAGTTTTGAGAAATTAAAAAACAAAGTGCGAGACTGGCTTCATTATTATCAGATAATGGAGGCATACAATCTGGACAAGAAAATTGGCTTCCAGGTGGAAAAATCAAAATTAGAAATAGAACTGTAAGGACCCAAAACTAAGACTTTGTCAAGGATGTATAACTTGCTGTTGAAAGTAGTAGATAGGTAGCCGTGTTGGTCTGCCATAGTCAAAATAAAAAAATTCCTTCCAGTAGCACCTTAAAGACCAACTAAGTTAGTTCTTGGTATGAGCTTTCGTGTGCATGCACACTTCTTCAGATACACAGATGTGTATCTGAAGAAGTGTGCATGCACACGAAAGCTCATACCAAGAACTAACTTAGTTGGTCTTTAAGGTGCTACTGGAAGGAATTTTTTTATATTGCTGTTGAAATGGAATACACAGGATGAAACGGTGAAATCTGCTAAGATTAAATGGGCACAAGATGTTGGACATAACATAATGATGGCTGATTGGGAACAGTTATGGACCACAGGTATGAAGTTCACGGCATGTAATGCCTTAAGAGAGAATGTGAAAATGATATACAGGTGGTACATGACACCAGTCAAGCTTGCAAAAATCTATCATTTGCCCGACAATAAATGTTGGAAATGTAAAGAAACTGAAGGTACATTCTTTCACCTTTGGTGGACGTGCCCAAGGATTAAGGCTTTCTGGGAGATGATTTATAATGAAATGAAAAGGGTATTTAAATATACCTTCCTGAAGAAACCAGAGGCCTTTCTCCTGGGCATGGTCGGCCAAATGGTGCCAAAGAAGGACAGAACTTTCTTTATGTATGCTACAACAGCAACAAGAATACTTATTGCAAAGTATTGGAAGACACAAGATCTACCCACTCTGGAAGAATGGCAGATGAAGGTGATGGACTACATGGAATTGGCGGAAATGACTGGCAGAATCCGAGACCAGGGAGAAGAGTCGGTGGAAGAAGATTGGAAGAAATTCAAAGACTACTTACAGAAATATTGTAAAATTAATGAATGTTAGAATGATGTCAGAATGAAGTTAAGTGGTTTTAGCAGCAATGTCATAAAGGTGTATGTAAAAATGGATGGTTAATAGGTGAGAATCTAAAGCTATAATATATTAAGTTAAAGGATTAAGACAAAAACAAAGAGGGTAAGGAATTGCTGAATTAACCAATTGAACTGGAATACAAAAAAGGGAGGTGAGAGGAGGTCAGGAAAGCAAGGAAATGAAATGTAAGATATGGAAGGATTAATTTGTTTTTAAGTGTGTTTTCTTTTTTTCCCCTTTTTATACTTTGTATTTTGTATGTTTTTTCTCCTTTTTATATTTTTCCTTGTCTTTTTTACTTTTAACTATGTAATTTTTTTGTTTCTGAAATTTTAATAAATATCATTTAAAAACACACACACAAAAGCAATAGTGGCATCTTGGTATGGCTGAGATCACCCATGTACCATGTGTACAATGAGCAAACCTTCTAATTTTTACATGGCTTAATGCAGGGATGGTGAACCCTCCTGATGTTCCAGAACTACAACCCTCTTCGGCCCTTGCAAGCATTGCCAAAAGCATGGGATGCTGGGAGTTGTAGTTCAGCTATGTCTGGAGGGCCAAGGGTAATCTGATATTCAAGATTAAAAGGAGTTAAACCAGGTTACAATCAGAAGACTAGGGTGCTCTGATTTAGCACTAAAGTGTGGACTTTCCGGGGCAAGTAGCAGGGCAAAGGCAAAACCTCTGCCTAGAAAGAATGGGAGAAGTGGAAAATCACTTGGACCCATGCTTTCTACACACAAGACAAGCAGAAGGGTGGATGGGCATGCATTCTTGCTCCAGGTTATTCTAGCACAGGGAAAACCAACACTGGACTTCAGCTCCCAGAAAGCATGGGAAATGATCGGGAATGATGGGAGGCAAAGTGCTAATGGAAGAAAATACGTAGCTGATCTTGTATTTTAAGATTGCTCTGCGTTTTTTATTGTATGGTTTTTATTCAGAGCTGTGGAAAACCACTCTGGTATTTTTATGAGTACAGTGGTACCTCGGGTTACAGACGCTTCGGGTTACAGACACTTCAGCTTACAGACTCCGCTAACCCAGAAATAGTACCTTGGGTTAAGAACTTTGCTTCAGGATGAGAACAGAAATCGTGCGGTGGTGGCACGACAGCAGCGGGAGGCCCCATTAGCTAAAGTGGTGCTTCAGGTTAAGAACAGTTTCAGGTTAAGAACGGACCTCCAGAACGAATTAAGTTCTTAACCCGAGGTACCACTGTAGTGGGATATCAGTATTTTCAAATAAATATTTAAATGTGCTCTAGATGGTGCTACCTTTAGAACATACCAGAAGAGTTTAGTTCATACAAAATACAGTGGCTTCTGACAGGAACCCACAAACTGGGAGTTAGCCTATTCCTGTTTTAAAAGGAGAAAATGTTGTTTGGCTCTGGACATGTAAGGATTGAGATGCTTACTGAAAACGATAATATTTTGTAGTGATACAAAGAAGGCAAATTAGAGTTGAAAATAATTAGATTGAAATAAAGTACCAGCTACCATATGCTCATATGTAAACCAGTGGTCAGCTGCACTTTGAATACTGTGTACTATTCTGGTGGTCAAATCTCAGAAAAATGCAGACTTGCGGTTAAAAATACGTAAAGACAAAGAGTATACAATAAAAGAATCCAGGGTTGGAGACCTCCCTTATAAGGAAAATCTGTTTAGAGAAACTTAACAAAGGTTGAATAACCTAATTGTATCAGCTGCAAATACAAGAAACAGAAACACAAAACCTGCTTGCCCCCCCCCCCCCGTATTTAAAAGAAGAATCAATTTAGGAAGGGAGGAGGAATCCGCGATAAAGATGCTTAATCTGTTTCCCAGCTTCAGCTTGAAATATCCTTCCCATACACTTTCCCCATATACATTTCCAAGCACATGTCTCAAAGCTGTGAGGGAGAGAAACTTTAGGACAAGACAAGAAAATTACTCACCAGCATATTGTTGAAAGTGCCATGTCTCATGAACTGAAAAAGGTGTGTTCAATATTTTCTCTCTATTCTCTTCATTTCACATCCATCCATCCTATAATTTATTGTCCCTTTCTTTCTCAGATGATACTCCTCACACTACCTCACTAGGGAGTGTCATTTTAAGGCTGAAACTTAGTTTTTGCCAATTTATTCAGTGAGGGGTATTTTTGAGTGTGAGGAATTCAAATCTGCTATTATTTTTGTGACTGTACAACGTTTAGTTTGGTAAGTTCACACTTGATGAAGAAGCACATAAACTACTTTTGGAAAACCAAATAATACTAATTTTATCATATAAAATATATAACTGCAACTACTTGGCAATCAATTTGAATGATATCTATGCAATCTTACACCCATTTTATTTACCAAGCAAAACGTTGGTATTAATTAATTAATTAATAAAAATTGTATTAATTTAACCAAAATTTCTTTTGAATTTCTAAGTTACTGTATATTAAAACATTTTAGCAACCCTTATTTTTGGAATTAGTTCACCTCTGTCTCAGTGAGAAGTAAATTCATTCTGAAAAATGCGTATCCAATATTTTATCTCTTTTCTTCTCTTCATTTCTCTTCCATCCATCCTATAATATGTGGTCCCTTTCTCAATATGACACTCCTCACACTACCTCAGAAGGGTGTGTCATTTGAGGGTTGAAACTTAACTATTGCAAGGTATTCTTGAGTGTGAGGAATTCAAATCTGATATTATTTTTGTGACTGAACAACATTTAGTTTGGTAAGTTGACGTTTGATGAAAAAGCACATAAACTACTTTTGGAAAACCAAATAGGATTGATATTATCATATAAAATATATAACTGCAAGCATTTGGCACTCAGTTTTACACCCTTTACTTATCAAGCAAACCAAAATTGTATTAATTTAACCAAAATATCTTTTGAATTCCTGCCATGATAGAACTTTTAGCACCCTTCATTTTTGGAATTAGCTCACCCCTGACTCTTGGTCTGCTGTGACAATCTGTGTTGAGGGAGCAAGTGGCTCCACCTTGGGCCAAGAAAACTCTCACAGATCTCACTCTGGATACAGCTCCGTAGTCCAGGTCATCAAGAGGGTAGTGTGGAAAATACCAGGGGTAGCCTAGGCAGTCATGAAATTGTCTTATAGCCAATAAGAGCATGTCCAGCTATCTCAGTATTACACAGTATTCTCCATGCTTGAGTTGCCGGGTTTTGTTGGACTACTACTCCCATCTTCCCTCAGACACCTTAGCCAATGGTGATGGATGATGGGAGTTGTAGTCCAACAGGCAGGGGTGGTGTGGTAGGAAAGGGAAGGCTGCTTCAGAATAAACCTCACACACCCCTGACTATTAATCATAGAATCATAGAATCATAGAGTTGGAAGAGACCACAAGGGCCATCGAGTCCAACCCCCTGCCAAGCAGGAAACACCATCAGAGCACTCCTGACATATGGATGTCAAGCCTCTGCTTAAAGACCTCCAAAGAAGGAGACTCCACCACACTCCTTGGCAGCAAATTCCACTGTCGAACAGCTCTTACTGTCAGGAAGTTCTTCCTAATGTTTAGGTGGAATCTTCTTTCTTGTAGTTTGGATCCATTGCTCCGTGTCCGCTTCTCTGGAGCAGCAGAAAACAACCTTTCTCCCTCCTCTATGTGACATCCTTTTATATATTTGAACATGGCTATCATATCACATCAATTGACAATCATGTCAATTGATGGCAGTTGTCATTCAAACCACCTGTCAGGCACAACGCCAGAGAAGGTTGCTTTACACCTTCCTGTTCTATAGTCGAAGGAGCTAGAGAATGAAATCAAATAAGAAGAAATCTTTTTGAAAAAGCAGAGAGAAAGAGCAGTGTGTATGTGTATCTGAAGGGAGAGGGTCAAGGGGGAAAGGGCAGGAGGAGACTGAAAAAGAAAGAAATGCAGATTCTCTTACAACTGGAGGCATCTCTGTAAGGATCAGTGTAAATGATGGTGGGAAAAGAGAAATGCTCCCTGCAACTCTTACTCTGGTCGGCTTGCCTAATTCGGTCCAGCGCTTTGGCTCTTCTGCCTCAGCATTGTGTCCCATACTATCTGTTGGTACCAGCACATCTACAATGCCATAGTAGTCTGATCTCTGTGTCTCATAAGGGGCCTTCAGGGGTCAGGATAAATGATTTTATGATGTTATCCAGCAGGATGGGAGAGGTGGAGGAAATTGCTCTCTCTCCCCTTCTTCAGCAGCTCTCTGAGAAACCATCATGAAGCCCCATAAGGGCCAGAACTCAGACTCAATAATTAAGGGGAAACTACATGTTACCCTTCAGTCATGAGCAAAGAAGCCCCAAATGACCTGCCTCCTCTTCCCTTGCACAGCATCCTCTGGAGGCTGTGACTTACACCAGGGAAGGGATGGAAAAGAAAACACTACTTAACTCCTTAGGGGGCAAAAGTCTTTGAATTAACTAGCTATGCAGAACTTTTCAAAGTTGTTAGGAGAAATTTATTTCATTGCATATGGATATTTCTGGGTATTCCAGTTAGCTGTTAGGAGACCTCATGTGGTGTCACATTTGGAGAACTGGATTTAGTTCGAAGGGAGTTCAAACTATGGGCATGGAGCCCATAGGCTGGTGATTACTCTGCCTATTTGGTAATCCGGCACTGAGATCTCTGCTTTTCAAATGGACCCTTACTTTTTAATTTTTTAATATCTCTATGGCAGCCTTTGTTATGTGAATGGTGCCATGGATCCCCTGGGGTCCAAGGTCCACCAATCGTGAGCACTGATTTACAGCATTTTCACCTCACCTTTCTATGAAAATAATGTCATTATTACATTACAATGTTACAACACTGAAATATTCCAAACACCAATAAAACATCTGTAAAATAATCATTAAAAACAAATGAACAGAAGCAACACTGCAAGTCACCATAGAATGAAGGACAATTCATTATTATTAGAGTTGGCAGCCATTCTGTCCCAAATTTGAATCTTTCATTATTAGGCTGTTGAGTGTTGACCATAGAGATGAACGTGTTGCCAAGAATGTTATTTCTGTTTCGATCGATTCCAATGATTGGCAGGACGGATTGTTTTTGGGCATCACGAAAAGATATTTCTAAACAGGAAAAAACCGAGGATAAAATATAAAAAATAATAGATGCAAAAGAAAGAGGAGGTTTTCCCCTGCTAGATCTGAGATTATATTATGAAGCACCCTGTCTTTGTTGGTTGAAGGAATGGATGATGTTAGAAAATTCACATATTTTAAGACTAAGAAAGTCATGATAATATTTTTGGCTGGCACACTTATTTATGGTACAAAAAGGTGAATGTTCATAAAGGATTTACAAACCATATAATTAGGAAAAAAATTGTATACAGTGTGGGATAGTTACAAGAATTTACTAGAAGTAAGAACACCATTATGGCTTTCACTGCTGGAAGCTATAGCAGTAAAGAAAAAGAACATGACAGACGGGTGGACAATTTATAGAAATTTATAAAAACAAGAGGGAGGAGAGTATAAATTTAAAGAATTTAAGGAATTATCTGGGAAATTAACAACATGGTTACAATATCATCATTTGAATGAAGTGTTTAATAAAGTTTGGATATGAGGCTTTGGGGAACAAATATCACAACTGGCGAGAGACCTGCTGGAATGTAATGTAAAAGTGTTGTCTAAAATGTATAAAATATTATTGGAATGGGAGACAAAGTATGAGCAAATAAAATCTTCAATGATACACTGGGCAATAGATATCAGTCATAATATAGATATGGAAGCATGGGAACGATTGTGGAATTTGAATGTAAAATCTACAGCGTGTTATGGTTTAAGAGAAAATTATATGAAAATGATATATCATTGGTATCTAACACCAAGAAAATTGGCAAAATCTAAATCAAACAAATGTTGGAAACATAAAGACCATATGTGGTGGTCTTGTAGTAAGGTTAAAGCTTACTGGAAAATGATTTATAATAAATTGAAAATGATGTTCAAAATAACATTTATAATTTTTTTAATAAAAAATTCTTTTGGGAATTATAGGGACACAACTACCAAAATTGTATACAAATTAATTTATGTATGCTACTACAGCAGCAAGAATGTTACTTGCGCCAAAATGGAAAGAAGTAGAAGTCCCAGGAAAGGAAGAATGGACACAAAAACTTATGAAATATGCAGAAATGGTGAAACTTACTGGAAAAATAAGAAATCAAGATAACAAACTCTTTATAAAAGAATGGAAATGGTTTATTGAATAATTACAGACAACTTGTAAACAGATAAAAATATTAGCAGGATTACTGTAATAATCTGCAGTTTTATAAGACTATATATTCACAGTAGATAATTAAATGAGCAAATAAAATGAATTTGGATATGCAGAAATGAAAAAAATTAAGGAACCGCAGAAAGAGGGGGAAGGAAGTCAAATTTTGAAATGTTAAATGGATTCTAAAATTAATCAAATGTATCAATTTGAAAAGTATAAATAAAAAACCTTTTTTAAAAAAAGTTGGCAGCTATTCGACTCAAGTTGTTGATTTCCTCATTAGTCTTCCAAGAGCTTTGTGCATCTCTTTGTTCCTCAGAGTGTAGATCAGTGGATTGAGGGTAGTGGTACCAAATGTATAAAAGAGCGACATCATCTTGCCATTCTCCAAGGAGTAGCTGGATGGAGGCTGGACGTAAGTGCAAATGGCTGACCCGTAAAAGAGCGACACCACAATCAAGTGGGAAGCACAGGTGCTGAAGGCCTTCTGCCTGCCTTTGGCTGAGCGGATCCTTAACACAGCAGCTGTTATGTAGCTGTAAGAGGTTATAATGACACTCAGTGGTAACAGAAGATAAACCACACTGGAAGAAAGGAGCTCAGCCTCATTGAACGTGGTGTCAACACAGGCCAATTTGATTAAGGCTGGCACCTCACAGAAAAAAGTGTCTATTTGGTTATTTCCACACCGTGGAAGCTGAACAGTCAACACTGTCTGCACTAGTGAATTACTGAAGCCACAAAGCCAGGCAAAGGCAGCCATTTTGAAACATACAGAGCGGCTCATAATGGTGGTGTAGCGCAGCGGATGGCAGACGGCAGCATATCGGTCATAGGCCATGACAGGCAAAAGAACACATTCTGTGGAGCCCAGAGCAAGGGAGATGTACAACTCAGCCACACAGCCACCATAGGAGATGGACTTGTTTTTCTTCCAGAAGCTCACCAGCATTCGTGGTCCGAGGCTGGTTGTGTAACACAGGTCAAGGAAGGAGAGGTTGCTGAGGAAGAAATACATGGGGGTGTGGAGATGGGGGTCCAGCCACGACACCACAATGATGGTCGTGTTTCCCAACAGGGTCATCACGTAGCAGATCAGGATAATGGCAAAGAGCAGCATCTCCAAGCGTGGGCGGTCAGCCACTCCCAGTAAGATGAATTCTCCTTCATAGGTCTGATTACCTTCTTCCCACAATGATTTCCTGTACATTACCTATACCGTCAAAGAAGAATGATGAATAGCAGATGGTTAAGAAATGGAAAGGGATGCGGGTGGTGCTGTGGGTGAAACCACAGAGTCTAGGACTTGCCAATCAGAAGGTCGGCAGTTCAAATCCCTGCGACGGGGCGAGCTCCCATTGTTCGGTCCCTGCTCCTGCCAACCTAGCAGTTTGAAAGCACGAAGTGCAAGTAGATAAATAGGTACCGCTCCGGCGGGAAGGTTTCCGTGCGCTGCTCTGGTTTACCAGAAGCGGCTTAGTCATGCTGGCCTCATGACCCGGAAGCTGTACGCCGGCTCCCTCGGCCAATAAAGCGAGATGAGTGCCACAACCCCAGAGTCGTCCGCAACTGGACCTAACAGTCGGAGGTCCCTTTACCTTTATCTGTATGGAAAGGGTGGTAATTAGCAGCATCCATCCGTTGTCAGAAGGAATTAGTGTAGGCATCCCCAACCTGCAGCCCTCCAGATGTTTTGGCCTACAACTCTCTTGATCCCTAGCTAACAGGACCAGTGGTCAGGGATGATGGGAATTGTAGACCAAAACATTGTAGTCCAAAACATCAGGACCGAAGGTTGGGGATGCCTGAATTAGTAGGTCAGAGGGCTGGAGGGAGGCAATTTTTGTGATTCTTCCCCAAGTGCCTCCTCTGGAAGGTCCTTCAACCCATCCCTGCTTATGGTCTGAGGACTCATAAGAAAATAAAAAGAGCCTGGTTGGATCAAGACAAAGGTCCATTGTTTTCTTACAGAGCCAACAGGGTGCCAAAGGGAAGCTAGGATGTAGGACCTGAGCACATCAGGTCTCTCCCCTGCTGTGGTTTCCAGCAGTCATGAACTATCCCTCATTCTCCTCGCCTTTCTGAGCATGAAATAATCATTAAAATATGTCATTGAGCTAGGAAAAAAAAATAGGGGAGACTTAGCAGTTATAAACACTGACAACTGGGAAACACTGGCCTGCGAGCGCTCCAGTTGGAGAACAGCCTTTACCAAAGGTGTCATGGGCTTTGAAGACATTCGAACTCAGGATGCAAGGGAGAAACATGCTAAGAGGAAGGCATGCTTGGCAAATCCACACCGTGATAATCTCCTGCCCGGAAACCAATGTCCCCACTGTGGAAGGACGTGTGGGTCCAGAATTGGCCTCCACAGTCACTTATGGACTCATTGTTAAAACTGTGTTTATGGAAGACACTTTTACTCAGCTACGAGTGATCGCCAAAGAAGACAGTGGGGTAGATGGGGTTTTAAACGAGCAAAGCTCCCGGTGGCCCCCCCCCCCCGGTTCGAAGCTCCCACAGAATCAATGAAGGAAAGTTACAGGTAGGTAGCCGTGTTGGTCTGCCGTGGTCAAAACAAAATAAAAAAATTCCTTCCCGTAGCACCTTAGAGACCAACTAAGTTAGACCAACTAACCCTATGCCAAAGGATAAATGGACATAAATCTGATATCAGGAATCACAAGACAGAGAAACCAGTAGGAGAACACTTCAATCTCCCAGGACATTCTATACAAGATCTCAAAGTAGCTGTCTTATTAGAAAATAATTTCAGAAATAGACTGGAAAGAGAAGTTCTTCCATTCTTGAGCAAGGTGATTGAGCGAGTGGTTGCTGAACAACTCCAGGCACGCCTGGAAGAAGTGGACCATTTGGAGCCCTTCCAGTAGGGATTCAGGCCTCATCATGGGACTGAAACTGCCTTGGTTGCACTGGTCAATGATCTCCGGCGGGCTAGGGACAAAGATGAGAGCTGTTTCCAAGTTCTGCTGGATCTCTCAGCGGCTTTTGACACCATCAACCATAACATCCTTCTGGACTGCCTAGAGGGGCTGGGAGCTGGGGGCACTGTTATACAATGGTTCCACTCCTTCCTCCTGGGCCGTGTTCAGAAAGTGATTGTGGGGGATGAGTGTTCAGACCCCTGGGCTCTCACTTGTGGGGTGCCTCAGGATTCTGTCTTCTCCCCATGCTTTTCAACATCTATATGCAGCCGCTGGGAGAGATCATCAGGGGGTTTGGGCTGGGTGTTCATCAGTATGCGGATGATACCCAGCTCTACCTCTCTTTCAAATTGGAACCAGTGAAGGCGGTGAAGGTCCTGTGTGAGTGTCTGGAGGCGGTTGGAGGATGGATGGCAGCTAACAGATTGAGGTTGAATTCTGACAAGACAGAAGTACTGTTTTGGGGGAACAGGAGGCGGGCAGGTGTGGGGGACTCCCTGGTCCTGAATGGGGTAACTGTGCCCCTGAAGGACCAGGTGCGCAGCTTGGGAGTCATTCTGGACTCGCAGCTGTCCATGGAGGCACAAGTCAATTCTGTGTCCCGGGCAGCTGTTTATCAGCTCCATCTGGTACGCAGGCTGAGACCCTACCTGCCCGCGGACTGTCTCGCCAGAGTGGGACATGCTCTGGTTATCTCTCGCTTAGACTACTGCAATGCGCTCTATGTGGGGCTACCTTTGAAGGTGACCCGGAAACTACAACTAATCCAAAATGCGGCAACTAGACTGGTGACTGGGAGTGGCCACCAAGACCATATAACACCGGTCTTGAGAGATCTACACTGGCTCCCAGTACATTTCCGAGCAGAATTCAAAGTGTTGGTGCTGACCTTTAAAGCCCTAAACAGCCTCGGTGCAGTATACCTGAAGCAGCGTCTCCACCTCCATCGTTCTGCCCGGACACTGAGGTCAAGCGCCGAGGGCCTTCTGGCGGTTCCCTCACTGCGAGAAGCCAAATTACAGGGAACCAGGCAGAGGGCCTTCTCGGTAGTGGCACCCGTCGTCTCTGGAATGCCCTCCCACCAGATGTCAGAGAGAAAAATAACTACCAAACTTTTAAAAGGCATCTAAAGGCAGCCCTGTTTAGGGAAGCTTTTAATGTTTAATAGATTATTGTATCAGTTACAGGTAGGTAGCCGTGTTGGTCTGCCATAGTCAAAAGAAAAAAATTCTTTACAGATATCTGAAGAAGTGTGCATGCACACGAAAGCTCATACCAAGAACTAACTTAGTTGGTCTTTAAGGTGCTACTGGAAAGAATTTTTTTATTTAGATTATTGTATTTTAGTGTTTTGTTGGAAGCTGCCCAGAGTGGCTGGGGAAACCCAGCCAGATGGGCGGGGTATAAATAATAAATTATTATTATTATTATTATTATTATTATTATTATTATTAGTTACTGAATTGCAACTTATTACCAAACTTAAAACCACAGAGAGACCTGGTCTGAATAGAGACATTGGATTCTTATCTCATTATACATGATAAAGCTATTTTTAGCCATCTCACTCCTTGCTTTTTCTTGTAAGACCATTGCAGTCGTTAACAGACGTCAATAGGTTTACCACACCTATCAGCCAATCACTCATTCCCACCCCCACCCTCTCACTATATATAAGGGTCTGGTGACTTCTCTTTCAGTGTATCTGAAGAAGTGTGCATGCACACGAAAGCTCATATCAATAACTAACTTTGTTAGTCTCTAAGGTGCTACTGGAAGGAATTTTTTTTTTATTTTGTTTCAATGAAGGAAAGGTTAATTAAGCCTTGGGAGGAGGGAGGAAGCAACTGCACGCAGCCCTTGTTATACACCCACCGCCTATACGCTCCTCTTCCTTATAGATATAAAGCTTCAGCCACTGTTGCGATACAGCTAGCACAAGGGAAAGGGAAAAGTACCCGTTTTGTCCCACGCGAGAGTAAAGGCTGGGAGCTGGGAGGTAGGGGAGGTAAAAGGTGGCGGACGCCAAAAGGCTCGGTAACCAAACTCCGAACAAAAGTAAAAGCGCTCTATGAGCAAAGCGCTCCATGAGGTAAAGCACCCAGCTCTCGCGTGCCTTTCTCTCAGCAAAGTTTTTTTTTTGGGGGGGGGGAGAATCGGAATTAAGCTACCGTATTTTTCGCTCTATAACACGCACCCGACCATAACACGCACGCAGTTTTTAGAGGAGGAAAATCCGTAGGCATGCCACCCGTAGGCATTTCCTCCATAACACGCACAGACATTTCCCCTTACTTTCTAGGAGGAAAAAAGTGAGTGTTATGGTGCAAAAAATACGGTAAGCTGCAAACAACGCGGAAGAGGAGGGAAGGAAACCTCAGGACAACCCGCAGGACAAAAGGCAAAGCGCCCAGAAACCTCTCTCACCTGGGACTCCGTTTTGGCTTGGATAGACTTTGGTCGTCCAGAGGCGAGGGGTGAAGAGCTTTGGCAGAAGAGGCTTCACAGAAGATAGAAAGCCAAGCATGGAGAAGCCGACAGATGTGGAGAGGTAGAAAGAGGCAGGCGAATAGATAGATAAAGATAGATATGGGGTGTTTGGGAAGAAAGGCTGACTAGATAATGCAATGAGAGAGATCCAGTAGAAAGGCAATAAGATCAGGAGAAAGGGAGCAGGAGAAAGATGAAGATAGGTCCAGCTACAGCAGTTAGCCTCAAAGATTAAAGAAAAGGGAGAAGGTGGACATTTCATCTCCTCCCAACTCCTGCCCTGATCAGCTTGTCTATTTCACCCCAGCATCTTTGCTATTCTGGTTCAGCATTGCATCCCAACTACATGTACCTAGAGACGTCCCACAGCTTAAGCCTACTTCTAAAGAGCGGGGGCTGGGAGAGATACTCTGTTTTATGGGCTTCTTAGTGAAGGAGGAAGGGACACCTCTAGCAGCTAGGGGAAGTTGCATGGACATTGCTTCAATGTCACAGAGCCCCAGGGAATCAGAACTCAAGCTGAATAACCAGGGATGAACTACATATTACACAGAAGTAATGAAGCCCTAGAGGCCAATTGTGAGCATCCTCAGGAGAGGTGACTATCACTGGCATTGTTTATTCATTTGCAGAAGCATTCCTAATTATTCTAACTATTATTGTGCCCAATGAGTTTCAAGTTCAGCTGATATGTTTGTTTGTTTTGGCTCTCTTTATGGACTTGCTATTGGAGGTTGAGTTTTGTTTGGCAGTTGTGCTTTAATGATGAACATACCTTTATGAGTTTTGGGGGAAGCATCAGTCTGGATGATAACCTGGGTCCCTTCCAAAACCTTTGATCATGTATCTGTGAGGTACAATGGGTAAGGAGTAACCTGCCAAACCCATTCCTTTGTCAAGGTGATGGCTTTGGCTTGCTAAGTACTATGATTTAGCATATCCAAAGAAGTTGCTCTGTGCCTTAGGAACAAATGGGTTGCCTTCCTGTTGTCACCTCACCTGTGTGTTACATAGAAGAACAATGTCCTGAGTTGTGTAAACTGGAGAGAGAGACATGTTTTGCTCTGTGTGTTGAACTTTGGGGTTCCTCTGGAAACTAAATGGGTAAGCAAGATCTAGTGGGATGTTAGTGCTGTGAGCTTCTCCATCCTGTGCTCAGGTTATATATGTGTGTAAATAAAACCATATATTCTAAAGATACCAGTCTCTGCTGACCTTCAACTGGAGATCTCGGTAAAGGCAGAAACCACTGGAATCTCTCACCGCTCAAAGACTGTGCATGACATTGCATATATAAGGACATAAGAAGAGTTTTCTGGATCATGGCAATGACCAGCACAGCATCCTTCTCTCACAGTGGCCATCCAGACAGGTTATTGTTTATCTTTGTGATCCCACCTTCAATGCTGTTTATACCTGCAAATATTTGGGGTAGACATGCTGTTTTGATTCTGTGCATGTCATATTTCAGTGCATGCCATGTAGCTTCCTGCTGAAATCTTGTAACTTTTTAGACTGTATACCTTCCAGTTTAATTTCTGTTTTTGTTGTGTGGTGTAGTGGTTAAGAGCGGTGGACTCATTATTTGGTGAACCGGGTTCGCGTCTCCGCTCCTCCACATGCAGCTGCTGGGTGACCTTGGGCCAGTCAAACTTCTCTGAAGTCTCTCAGCCCCACTCACCTCACAGAGTGTTTGTTGTGGTGAGGCAAAAGGTGGCGGACGCCAAAAGGCTTGGTAACCAAATGCCAAACAAAAGTTAAAATAAAATAAAATAAGTGGGTGAGTAATGCATAGAAATTTAACTCAGGAAGAAGGAAAATGCAGTGGTAAATGGGGGAGGGGGAGGGGGAGGATCCAGGGAGGGAGGAAAGCAAAGTGCTCTATGAGGTAAAGCACCCAGCTCTCACACCCCCTTCTCTCAGCAAAGTTTAAGGGGGGGATCGGAATTAAGCAAAGCCTGCAGGCACAGCCAATCAGGCTTCTGGAGAAGGTGAATCCGGAACCTGATTGGGCTACAGAAGCAGCCCGGAATTAGCCAATCACGCGGGGCCCATTGTGTAAATAATGTATATATATATAGCTAGACATTTTGGGGAAAGTTTCATTCATTGCTACTATGAGCTAAATAAAGAGCATGAAATTCCCACACGACTCCGAGTATATTTCACCATACATTTAAATCACTATAATACCACAGCGGATGGCACTGTGGTCTATACAACAGAGCCTATGGCTTGCAGATCAGAAGGTTGGTGGTTCGAATCCCCGCGACGGGGTGAGCTCCCGTTGCTCGCTCCCTGCTCCTGCCAACCTAGCAGTTCGAAAGCCCGTCAAAGTGTAAGTAGATAAATAGGTACCACTCCGGCGGGAAGGTAAACGGTGTTTCCGTGCACTGCTCTGGTTCGCCAGAAGCAGCTTAGTCATGCTAGCCACATGACCCGGAAGCTGTACGCCGGCTCCCTTGGCCAATAAAGTGAGATGAGCGCCGCAACCCCAGAGTCGTCCGCGACTGGACCTAACAGTCAGGGATGTCAGCTTCGCCTTTGAGCCAGTGCCACCGACTGGGCTCAACCACTTCAGCCCCGACTGGCCCAGGTGAGCTGGGGTAGCACTTCCAGAGACCTTCTTCTGCAGGAACAGGTCCAAGTGCTGTGGACTCACAACTCAGAGCTCTGAGCACCAAACTCACTTCCAGAAAACAGCAGAGTACAGCAGAGCATAAATCACTCGGACGACAGCGCTGAAGAATATCTTCTTTTATTCACTAGCAGCTACTGTACTATACAAACTATATACAAATGGAGACACTGGACCGCACCGAGTGTTACAGCTGCTTTCTGCAGCGACCTTATCTACACAGAGATAACACTCAGTGTCCCCCTTTGAAGTGAGGCTGGAGCGGAATAAGTACTGGAGCACAATCTGCCCCTCCTCTCTGGAAAATCAGCAGATTCTTGCAATGGGAGGGGTGAAATCTCCTCAAGGGGTCCCTTTACCTTTAATGCCACTTTAAACAGCACTGGCTTCCCCAAAGAATGCTGGGCTCGGTAGCTTAAGTAGGGTTGCCATATTTCAATACCGCCCCCTTTTTTGCCAAATCTTAAAAAAAATGAAAATCGCCAAAATCTACACTACCAATATGGGCTGCCACACATCTGGATTTTCCCAGACATTTCAGCGATTTTCCGCCCAGACGCTGTTTATAAGGGCTGAATACTGACAGTGTCCAGGAAATTTCGGACATATGACAAACCTAAGTTTATGGTGCTGAAAGTTATTAGAAGACCCCTATTCTCCTCACAAAGCTACAGTTTCCTACAGAATCAGACAGCATTTTAAAAAATTAGTAATCTATTGTATAGACCACAGGAGCAAATCAGATCCACTTTCCCCTTCCCAAAAGCAGCAGCTCAAAGCACCTTATGAACTCGGTCCAGTATACCTGAAGGAGCGTCTCCACCCCCATCATTCTGCCCGGACGCTGAGGTCCAGCGCCGAGGGCCTTCTGGCGGTTCCCTCATTGCGAGAAGCAAAGCTACAGGGAACCAGGCAGAGGGCCTTCTCAGTAGTGGCGCCCGCCCTGTGGAACGCCCTTCCAGCAGATGTCAAAGTGATAAACAACTACCTGACATTCAGAAGACATCTTAAGGCAGCCCTGTTCAGGGAAGTTTTTAACGTGTGATATTTTACTGTATTTTTGGTTTCTATGGAAGCCACCCAGAGTGGCTGGGGAGGCCCAGCCAGATGGGCGGGGTATAAATAATAAATTATTATTATTATTATTATTATTATTATTATTATTATTATTATTAACTATGAAAACAAGCATTAAAAAATAACAGAAAACATTATTATTATTATTATTATTATTATTATTATTATTATTATTATTATTATTATTAATTTTATTTCTACCCCGCCCATCTGGCTGGATTGCCACCAGTAGTCACCAAACCAAAAAGCAGCATCAAGGAAGAAGAACATAAAGGGTCCAAACGAAGAATCAATAAACTAACAGTTACCATAATAACTTTGCTGAACTTGAAACACAAGTTCCACAACTTGGGCACAATTATAGCAGTTTGAAGTACTTCTGCAAATGACGAAAGAACTCTGACAAAAGTCGCCTTCCCTGAGGATGCCATGCGAGTGGCAGCTGGCCTTTGGGACTGCATGTCTTAATAGGGAGCCTGCTTCTAATTGTTCAGCTTGAAGTTTGATTCCCTGAGGCTCTGTGATGTGCAGGAAACTTCCTTGCATTATAGTTGGGGTGCTGGGGTGAAGTAGACAAGCTGGAGTTGTGGGGAGAGAGAAGATCCAGCTTCTCCCTTTTATTTAATCTTTGAGGCTCTACAGCTATCTTTCCAACCTTTCTGATAGTCTATATTAGTATGTGTTTCCATTCTCCTGATCTTACTCTCTCGCTTTCCCACCACAAACACAAGCACAAAGAATGGATACTTCCTTCCATCTAACTTCTAACTGCATTCAACTCCTTTCTCTCACCTCTTTTTTCTATCACAAGTAAACACATTGACATTTAATTCATTATAGTCTACAATCCTTGGACTCTTTGCTGGGAACATAGCATTTCCTTTCTTCACATTCCACATCTATCACCCATCTTTCTGTCTGTCTGCATACCTGCCTGCCTGCCTCTTTGTACCTCTCCACGCCTGTCTGCTTCTCTTTGCTTGACTTTCTCCTTCCATGCTGCCAGCCTCTCCCTCAAGCCAACTTCTGCCACAGCCTGTGATCTCTGGCCATAGCTTCCGGACCATAAAAGCCTATCCAGAGTGCATCTGTTGATTGGAATGAAGCCCCAAGACAAGCTGACTGCTCTGGTTTCCTACAAGTAGCATGACAAATATGGATTCATCCCTGGAATAGAAGCAAAAGTTGTATCCTTAGTCATCACACGAGAGAAGAACTGGAAGAAGGGAAGGCGATTGTTACGAAGACAGAAGTGAGGTTAGGAAGGGGCCGACCTAGCAAAAGAACAATAACTTTATACTAGAGTACCGATATACGTGAGATGAAAAGGAGATCTGGGATTAAGTGGCGTTTAGTTTATGTCTTTCGATCTATGGGAAGCAGCCTTTTCCTTCATGCAGAGGTGAGTACTGTGATTTGCTTTATTTACTCCTGCCTGAAGTTTCTAGTCCTTCTGGTTTTGCAAAATTTTATGCCAACAGGCCTTTGCAGCTGCCTCCCCAGAAACACTCTTCAATGCATATTTGTTCTGATTTGCCCTCATGGTGCTCTCTGAGCGGTCATACCCAAAACCAATTTAAATACAGTTTGCGCCTGCAGAAGCTTTCGGATAGTCATACTATTTCATTTCCAAGCAGTGCCCAACCTGAAACATGCTGCTGAAATCCTGTAACTTCTTATACCACAGCTTTTCCAGTTTACTTTTGTCCTGCTGCATGTGGACAGCAATAACACGCTAGCGTTGGGGAAGCATCGCAGAACTAAGGGCTCGTCAACAACACTTCTGCTTGTCCGTTGCCTAGAAAGAGCAGTTTTCCCCAGGAGAAAGCAGTGGAGCAAGAGGAAGTGTGGACAAGCCCTAAAGCAGGATAAATCCATTACTAATTCACTGTTGGGGGGATGCGGGTGGCGCTGTGGGTTAAACCACAGAGCCTAGGACTTGCCAATCAGAAGGTTGGCGGTTCGAATCCCCGCGACGGGGTGAGCTCCCGTTGCTCGGTCCCCGCTCCTGCCAACCTAGCAGTTTAAAAGCACGTTAAAGTGCAAGCAGATAAATAGGTACCGCTCTGGCGGGAAGGTAAACGGTGTTTCTGTGCGCTGCTCTGGTTCGCCCGAAGTGACTTAGTCATGCTGGCAACATGACCTGGAAGCTGTATGCCGGCTCCCTCGGCCAGTAAAGCGAGATGAGCACCGCAACCCCAGAGTCGGTCACAACTGGACCTTATGTTCAGGGGTCCCTTTAATTCACTGTGTCAATAACACGTTGCGGAAGACACATGCAATAACACACCCATCTAGAAGTCTCCTCTGTTGGTTTTTCTTTCTGAGCTCCCCCACCCCACAACTTCCTTATACATTCCTTGTTTGAAGTTGCTCTATCCCTTGACTGTATTGTTTCCATTTGTCTTCTTCTGCACCTCTTTCAGTTTTACAGAACTGTGGAAGAGTCGGAAAACAGAGCAAAACACAGTTTTCAGTATTTATTATTATGGTTGAATTTGTATACTGCCCTTCATCCAAAGATCCCGGGGCAGTTCACAACATAAGAACACAAAATGAGAATACAAAATACATAAGAAACCAAAAACACCTACAAAAAACCTATAACAAAACCCAAATAAGCCCATAGGAAATCCATGGGTTGAAAGCTTGGCATATTAATCCATGTCATATTAAATCAATTTGAGATGTTTTATAGGAAGTGATTCACTACTTAAATCATCATTATCACCATGGTCCTTTATTTTCAGTCCCTTTTCCTAATAATTACTGGCACTGAATTGTTTTGTCCCTCTCTTTTTATTCATTACAGCACACTGATATAATAAGTGAGCTTTCTGATATGGCCCCAGGATGTATAGGGAAAAACTTGCTTATGAATCATTTAAGTAAAACCAGTGTCACACACACACACACACACACACACACACACACACACACACTATTTTACATTTTAGAATATTCATTTAAACAACTTTAAAATGTCAATGACTTCCCTTCTTCTCTTTCCATGGTTTATTTTACATAGCATATTTTACATAAACTAAACCATTCATTATTCCATTACTACATCCATAAAAACTTATTTACACTGTTGAATTTATCTTAATACTGCCAACATTTTCAAATGTACACAATTTTCACCCATATATTCAAAAAACATTTCCCAATTTTCTTTAAAGGTATGTTCCTCTTGTTCTCTTATTCTGTATGTTAAGTCCGCAGTTTCATTGCAGAACTTGAGGGGAAGAACAAAACCTCACAGCTTTCTCGCCCCCAGAAACTGTCAAATTGGGTTGCAGGCAACTAAGTTCTACTCAGAGTAGAGCCACTGAAATTCATCAATGGGTCTGCTTTGCGTAGGAATAGCAATACAGATAGTTGTCTCCCCTTGATCTCTTGGTTTTTTTTAACCAGTAACATAATCCATAAGAACAGAGGATCTCAAACTGTGGTTTGTGGGTTACCAGTGATCCGCAAGCTTCATTCAGGTGCTCTGTGGGGTTGTTTGTATTAAATATGAATATTGCATAAATATAAATGAATATGAATATGGTATATTGATATACAAACAGATATTGTATATGGATAATTGTATTTTTATTCTATGGTCTGCAATTTGTAACACAACAAAATAGAACGCCAGAAATTAAAACAGTGAAAATGCAATTAAAAATCACACAGCATCTACTACAGCACTTTACAATTATGACAACAGGCAGAAACACAATTAAGGGTCCACCAATACCTTGGCTTAACGTGGAATGTGAACTGCTTGTGTGAACTGCAATTCCCCTACGTCCATGCATTATTCCCCAACTGTTGCTGTCCCACACTTTATCCTCCCTAAATCAATGCAGCTCTCGTACTTGGATTTTCAAAGCATAGGCAATATCCAGTTTTGAGGACGGGAAAGTGTTGGATAGCAGTAGTTGGAGGAGAATGCTCTCAGTAGAGCATGAGACTCAATCTCAGCATTTCTCCGATGAAAATAGGGACGTCGTATTCAACAACAACAACAACAGTTTTACTATTTATATCCTGCTCATCTGACTGGGTTGACCAAGCCACTTCCAACATATATAAAAACATAATAAAACTTTAAACATTTAAAAAACTTCCCTATATAGGACTGCCTTCAGATGTCTTCTAAAGGTTGACACAATCGCCGCTGAGACCCTCTCCCACTTTGTGGTTCTCGCTTGGATCCCTAGTTTACTCTAGAGCAGAGTGGTCCAACACGTGGCCCTCAAGGCCTTTCTTTGGCGGCCCTCAGCACCGTATGCTGCCCACCACCTGCAGCCCTTGCCTTCCCAAAGTTGGATAAGTGAGTTGCTGGGCTTTGCAAAGGAGGAGTGAGGCCTCTGACAGGGTCTTAGGGTCCCCCCTGCCTCCTTCCCAAAGCCCAATTAGTGCTTTTCCAGCTTTAGGAAGAAGGTGGGAAGGTTCTAGGATGCCGTTGGAGCATCGTGACTCCTTCCCAAAGCCCAGCCCTCGCTTCTCTGGCTTTGGGAAAGCAGCAGGAGGGACCCCCTCAAATCTTGGCCTCGCTCCCCTGCCCTGCACGGCAAAGCAATGTGCAGCTTGTGGGTTCTGTGTCGAAATTCTCTTGCGGCCCACTTGGTATGAAAGGTTGGACTGCCCTGCTCTAGAATCAAGGGTGAGGAAACAAGCTGGGAGATGATTCAAACATGCGTGGAGGAAAACTCTGTTGAATGAAATTGAACACTAGTGAGGCCTCATAGAATCATCAAATTGTAGAGTAGGACCCACAGGTCCATCTATTAAAAGCAAATAATTTTAAAAGTTGTGTGTCCTTGTTTCTCAATTTGATCCTTACATAAGGTTTTCGGGTCTTTCATGCATTGTGAGTTGCCATTATTTTTATTGATTATAGTTTAGTAAATCTTTATTATACAGTGGTACCTCGGGTTACAAACACCTTGGATTACAAACACTTCAGGTTACAGACTCCACTTACCCAGTAGTACCACCTCGGGTTAAGAACTTTACCTCAGGATGAAAACAGAAATCGTGCACAAGCGGGAGGCCCCATTAGCTAAAGTGGTACCTCAGGTTAAGAATGGTTTCAGGTTCAGAACGGACTTCTGGAACGAATTAAGTTTGTAACCAGAGGTACCACTGTAAGTATTAAGTGTAAACTGTTTAATTATTATTTGCTGATATTTAAGTTTGCCGTTTACTTATTGCATATTGCTTTATTTGATGTAAGTTGTTTATTTTAAAGTTACAATTTTATTATGGTTTCTTTGCATTGGATCAGATTGTTATTAGGTGTGCAATCTTTGCTGTCTATGTTGTGGTTTCTTCAGCTTGTAAACCGCGTTGTGCATAGCAATATAGAAAGGTGGCAGGCAAATTAAAAGTGAAATGGAAATGAAATGAAATCTAGTCCAAGCCCCTGCAATGCAGGAATATGCAGCTGCCCCATATGGGAATCAAACCCACAACCTTGGCATGGTCAGCACCACACTCTAATCTTCTGTGGTAATCACTCGTAGCCAAGTAAGATTGTCTTCCACAAAAAGAGCCTTAACAGTGAGTCTGTAAGAGACTGTGGAAGCCAATTCCTAGATCCACACGTCCTTCAACAGTGTAGACATAGGTTTCCGGGCGGGACTTGATCATGGTGAAGGTTTGCCATACATGCCTTCCTCTTAGCCCTGAGTTCATGCTTCTTCAAAGTCCATGGCACTTTTGGTAAGGGCTGTTCTCCAACTGGAGCGCTGTAACCTACTGAGTCATCAAGCCTACCTAGAGGCACTGAAGGCTGCCTCCATTGCATCCCCATTGTGCTGTCCAGCACATCTGTTCCGTGTATGGAGATGACAGCAGCCCGCTAACTATAACTTGGACCAAAACTTTAGAGGCTGGAACTCAAGTGCCAGTCCCAGTATGGAAGTCCTATGAGAGGTGGTGGACCCTCCTTCCTTGGTGGTTCTTAAGCAGAGGTTGGATGGCCATCTGTTGTGGATGCTTTAGTTGAGATTCCTGCACTGCAGGGAGTAGGACTAAATGATCATCAGGGTCCCATCCAACTCTACAGTTCTCTGATTCTTGGAGAAAGCACAATCTCCCAGCCAAATAACTATTGCTTCCATTTGCTGGTTGTCTGTGATTTATTAAGGTCTCCTTGATGTTACAGATGATGCACAGGGGAGCATCACGGGAAGAAGGCAACCAAAGCTACCAAGGAGAATTCATCTTACTGGGAGTGGCTTGGGATGCAAGCACACACCACGCAGCCGAGGAGGTGGTGTGTCGTGGAGCTAGCGGAGAGAGCTCCGGACTGCGGGAAAACATCTGGAGCCTTCCTGCCTCTGCTGGGTGCTGGAGGCATGCAGACACCAACCCCCCGCTCCGCATCGCTTACCTCCCCAATCTCCCCTCCCTGGACTCTCCCCGGACTCTCCGCCTAGTGCTGTCCACTGCTTAGTGCCCTGGCTCGCTGCGCCACTACACCCAATGGTAAAGACATCCCTGGTTGTGTAAACTGGAGAGAGAGACATGTTTTGCTCTGTGTGTTGAACTTTGGGGTTCCTCTGGAAACTAAATGAGGAAGCAAGATCTAGTGGGATGTTAGTGCTGTGAGCTCCTCCATCCTGTGCTCAGGTTATATATGTGTGTAAATAAAACCATATATTCTAAAGATACCAGTCTCTGCTGACCTTCAACTGGTGGTCTGGGTAAAGGCAGGAACCACTGGAATCTCTCACTGCTCCAAGACTGTGCATAACATTGCATATATAAGAACATAAGAAGAGTTTTCTGGATCATGGCAACGACCAGTCCAGCGTCCTTTTCTCACAGTGGCCATCCGGACAGCTAATGTTTATTTTTGTGATCCCACCTTCAATACTGTCTATACCTGCAAATATTTGGGGTAGACATGCTGCTTTGATTTTGTGCATGTCATATTTCAGTGCATGCCATGTAGCTTCCTGCTGAAATCTTGTAACTTTTTATATCGTAAAGCTTCCGGTTTGATTTCTGTTTTTGTTGTGTTACAGCACACAAGCAGCCCTCTAGATGCCAATACTGCAGTATTATTGGGGAAACATTCCAAGACATCAAATGTGTGCGGATGCCCAGATATAAATCCACCACTAATCTGGAATATGTAGTAATGTTTAATCATAACAAATAAATTAAAGAAGTAAACATCTAGCAATTGGGGAAATGTGAAACTTTTTGGATGGCTAGGAATTCAGTAATAAAGATGAACATACACAAATCCTATTTACTGATGTCAAATATACCACTGAAGGTGAGCAAAACTTTACTTCAAAAAATGGGAAGAACTATTCAACTTTTTATGAGCAGGTAAGAAGCCCAGAGTAGCAGCAAAAACACTCGACCAAAAGGGATTTAGCATTTCCTAATGGAAAATGTTTTTAACCATGCTGCAATCTAAAATATTGGTCTACAAATTCTAGAG